>NC_134531.1:203680615-204026448 GCF_050624435.1 Tenrec ecaudatus
GTTCCAGCTCTTACTCAAGGTAGCGGGGTGGTGTACCCGCTAGATGTAGGGTTCCACAGATGCAGGGTGGGATTTCACTCGAAGGCAAGATCACACCAGCAGTCAGGTATCCGTTCCCACCACAGTACTGAGCACTGGAGTTCACAGGTATACTTGCCTTGCTCTGTATGTAGAACACCAGGCGCAGGGGGAGTGTTCCCTCAGCCCAATGTCAGGCCCCAGCTGTGTGTAGAATCACTGAGGTAAACTGGGCTTGTTGTCCTATCTATAATAATGGTGCCTTCTTTTCATTTTTATTTTTTTAATCCCTGTGGCCTGCTAGAATAGAATCAAATTAAATTCTCTCCCTCACTCTCTGGGCTGCAGATCACTGCTCTGTTAGTTTAGACTTTCTTCAGTGGGCCTTGTTATGCAAAAAGCCTCTAGGCCCTGTAGTTAAATTCTGGCATTCCTTAGCTGGGTTTATTCTTATGCTGATTTATTCTATGGGTTCCTATCTATGTGCTCCTTGGAGCTAAGCAACAAGACAGGGGTTTGAGTTTTTATCCAATAATATATATTTCACTCTTCTTATAGCATGCTTGTGAGGTGCTCTGATTTGGGGCCTGTCACGCTGACCCCCAGAGGGGGAGATCCAGTTTGTCATGGAGTTGTTTCCTTCTTGGCCAATTGGAACTGAATTCACTCCCTCTACACCTACTATCTGCCTACTTTCTCCACACTGCAATCTGCCTCAGGTAAAATTCTGCTTTTTTTCTACTCCAAATTATGGCTATCTGACACCCTCACTCCCTAAGCTATGAGCTCAAGGCAGGCACCAGCATGGAGAGTTTCAGTGTGTGGTTATACTCTTGTCTAGGATCATGTCTCCTTTAGGGCATCTGCCTGGAGAAATTGCTGCTCCCAGCAAGGGTGCAAGAAGCTTTTAAGCTGGAGCCCATGGGCTCACCAAACCTAAAGCAATTTAGAATGTTCTTGATTCACTTTGTGAATGGAAATCAGACACAAAAAGGGGACTCAGGAGAGACCTTAGTACCCTAATTCTAATTTCAAGACTCCATCTCCACATTTCCTTCATTTTACCTCCCAATTTTCTTGTCTGGGAGCAGGAGCTCCGGACAGGTGATTCCTATCTAGTGTCCATTTTCCCCAACCTCCTAGTCAAAATTTCCAACCCAAACCAAATTACCTTCTCCCTCATGGACTTAGTAAGATTGGGGAAGGGAGCTGAGATAATGATAGCATTCACCTGTGATTAATTGCAAACAGGATTCCCTGGAATGGCATCCTGCTGTGTATAAAATGAACCCTCTGAGAAGAACTAGCTTTATTAGAAGAGCCTGGAGTGGCGTAAGTCCTGTGAACACCGCATCCCTGCACAGTGAACTTCTTGGATCCGGAAACAGCTTTAACATCAGAGGAGCAGTAATAGAACAAGGAGTCAGAGCATGGAACAGAGTCCTGGCATCCCAAACCAAGGATTGAGTAAAAGTGAATGCTTCAGTGCTGTAGGCTGGCTTGTGGAGTGGAGCACCTCTGGACATTTAATTGGGAAATCTGGGCTGTGTGCCATTGTTCTGAGGCTTACAGAAGTGGGGTGCTTCTGTGCACTTAATTCAGGGGCTGGGTTTTCTCACTTAGAGAGTCTGAGCAGAATGTCTTTCAGTTGAGGTTTGCAGTGGAGTCGTATGCTTCTTTTGGAGATCTGAAAGAACTTTTTGACATGTCCTGATAAACAATTTTCCTGAGAATTTCTCACTGGCATTTCCATGTGGAAACTTCCAAAATAAACACATTATCCGAGTTCCATGTACCATTTCAATCAATATTGGAAGCTACAGGGATAAATGAATTATTACCAGTTAGTATTAATTGGTCATTACACATGTAATTATTAATTGCATATAAGTATTAATTACAATCATTGCACATATGGTATAACCAATTCTGATCACAAAATTATATATAAGAAGTTTTTAAAAAGCTGTTTCATCAGAATAAAATAAAATTACTGCAATGAGACAATGCTGACACACAGCAGCCACCTGAGGACTTCCAAGAGCATTTACATTGGAGAAGGCCAACTTTTGTCATGAGGAGGAGCAGGTAGTTTTGAACTGAGAACCAAGGGATCCACAGAATTTAACTATTACTTGTCCAGGGCTCCTGGTGTGATCCTGAGGTTAAAGTTAATAAACATAATTAATAAGTGAATAGAGTAACAAATCATTCCAAGGTACATAGAAACTACCTAATACTTTCTTCCTTAAAACAAAAGGTTGAGGCTATGTTCAGGCAGAATGATTTCACTGGAACAAGAACATTCAGCAGATCTTTTAAAGACATATAGGAGAGTTGAAGGAGCACCCCCTGTAACACTGAGTTATAACTTTGTTCATTCACATAAAGTAATAGTTGAAGCTCATAATTACAGAGCTATTTTTCTTAAATATCAACATTTATCAATTTTTACTATGAGTTTCAGCATAGAAACTTCTTACAAAATCTTAATTTTTCCCTATATTTTTTAGTTCTCTTTATTGTTCTATGTTTACCTGTAAGCACACCTCTCCCATTACTCTTTGAAGTCACATAATACACTTATTCACCCATCTCTTCTCATTTTGCACTGGTGTCTGGCATCTATGCACTGAGATGCAGCCTTTATCAGATTACTTTCTTTGAATTTAGGATCCCCACTGATTTTTTTTCAATTCTTTTTTATTTACCTTTATCAGAATGACCCTTCTTCAAAATTGTTTCACGGACACAAAACCCACATAACATACAATTCAATATTTCAATTATATAGAGTTGTACAATCAATACTGTAATAAATTTTAGAACATTTTGTTCTTTGATCATTATTAGCACCCGATTTCCTCCCAAATTCCCTGAACTACTCACAAGAACAATGAATCCAGAATATCTCGGTAGGTTTACCTATCTTGGGTTTCATATATAGGAAAATATATTTTAAAACCCATACCAACAATAATAAACCAAAGAAGAGAAAAACATTTCAATTGAATAGAAAATTATAAAAATTGAACAATTTTATAATGGGTTGAAATTATAAAGTGTGAAATTTGAACTTACACCTGAAATTAAGATCAATGATTGTAGTTTTTGGTACAGGTTACAATTCAATGTCAAGAGAACCAAAACCCCCACAACAGGACTAATAGATACCATTCGTATAAAAAGAGCAGCATTTGAAGTTGTCAAAGATTTTGTCTTTCTTGGACCCACAGTCAATGCTTACAGGAACAATACTTAAGAGCTCAAAAGACATTTTTTATTAGGTAAATCTACTGCACAAGACCTCTTTAGAGTGTTGAAAAGCAATGATGTGACTTTGAAGACTAAGGTGTACCTGATCCAAGTCAATGTATTTTCAATTGCCGCATGTCCATGTGAACGCTCAATATTAGATAAAGAAGATCAATGAAGATTCATTTAAATTGTGGTGCTGGCAAAAAAAATTGAAACTATCATGAACTACTAACAGAACAAACAGATTTATCTAGGCAGGAATACTGCCATAGTGCTGCTTAGAGGCTGTTGGTGACACTTTATTTTACCCACATTGAATATGTATATGTCGTCAGCAGACATCAAAGTGGTGGGGTGGCAAAAAGAGTAAGGCCTCAAGAAGATGGATCAACTCAGTGGTGCCAACAATGGGCTTTATTATAGGAATAATTGTGAAGATGTCAAGGCACAAGGCAGTGTTTAATTCTGTTGTGCATAATGTCACTCTGGGTCAGGATCAACCAGATGGCTCCTAACAACAACAAAAATACCTTCCATCATCCACTTTCCGATGCACTCTTTATAAGAGAAAGGCTATTCAGACCCCTAGTCAGAGAGATTCCCTGTAAGCTTAATCTATGTCATCATCCTGCAAAAGAATTTTGGGCTTCCATTGTTATTAATGGAGTTCTTCAAACAAGATGGTCAAAATGTAAGCCAATGTGGTAGTTACGTAATCTGGTGTCAATTTGAGATGACAAATGTACAAATGTAGGAGTGCTGTCTGGCCTGTCAATGAAGATATAACCAATGAGACCTCTGTGTGGGCATGGCCTTCTCATGAGAATTCTGGGAACTCCTGTATTCCCTCCTTGGAGGAGGGAAACACCTCTCTCTCAGCTCATTCTGTAGTGAGGCATCCTAGTTGACAAGAATTTATCCCTTGTCTCATTCCCTGAGACCCATTCTACTGACAAGACACATGGCATTATGCTGTTAGACCCTGTGTCCTGGAAACAGGAGAAGCCATGCGAACACCACTGCCATAGATGAGATTCTTACGCCACTGGATCCAAAGACTTTCTAATCGCTGACCTGTGATCATCCTGAACTCCACGTTATTGCATGTGTTTTGTGAGTCGGAAGAGACTACATATTGGTATCAGACATATGGACTAACATCAGACTTATGGACTTGATCTGGAATGGGTTGGGATGTTTCTTAATGTACAGTTACCCTTTATATAAAACTTTCTCTTAGACACATATGAATCTCCCTGGATTTTTTTTCTCTAATCTACTCTGTCTAATACAGTCTATATTACTCCCCCCTTCAGATTTAGACTGTGTAATTTAAAATCCCTGGATCACACAGGCTGGTGAGTTATTTCCATGTGGATTAGTTGATGCTTTACTTACATGACTGCTTTTTTAAGGTGTGTTTATGAACATAAGTGCCATTCATTTTATTGGGAGCTCTTAAATATGTAGCAGTTCATGCTTCAATTAAATTAAGCATGATTTTACAATTATTTTTTACACTTAAACCATCATTTTCCAAACACTTTATTTTCCCTTATACATTTTGATATCAACTCCCTAACCTTGTCTGGCATCACCCTAAGCCGCAAGATTATATTAAGTGATATTATTACTGTGGCTCCTTTGATTATTTTCTTTTTTGCCCCTTATCTTTCGCCATGCAGTGTATCCAGGCGCAGCCTAGTTTCTACTCAACTCTTGGTGGGAATCCTCAGGCTTGAGGATTCAAGCCTACTGTTTTCACTATCCTAGCAGAAGCCTCGGTAAGTATGTGGTGTAAATTTTATATTCGGAGCTCCATATAGCTCAGTAGTAAACAGTATATGTCTTTCATTCTATAGCTGTCACAATTCAAGTTATTGCTTGTGAGTTACCATTAATAAATACTTTAACGTTATTTCAGACACTTAAGGTATGAATACTTCAATCTTCTTTCAAAAATCGTTCTTATGCCCATGCTTCAATATATTTATTTAGTATTTAATTTATATAATATTACAAATTTTTCTCTCTTTCCTAAGAGTGTTTAATCTTATTATCCAGAGATAAGAATTTCGACCTACAATTTATCTGAGAAAATTTTGCTTTTACATGTTTTATGAAAACCTACTATAATGTTATCCCTAAAAATTCAAATAATGCATCTAATTAATGAGAATGAATAGATGAGATTATATATGAGAAATAAGTCATTGAAGGCCATTAATCATTTTGGAAGCTATAATTAATTACTATCTTTCCCTAAGGATTTAGAGATATAAATATATAGCATTCTCAAAAATGAAATTGCATGTTTATTACTGAACATCAAACACAGCATGTCTATTGGCTTAGATAAAAACTTACATTATGAGAAAGAAAAATATACTAGAGAGAATTTTCAATGAAGAGACTTAAGAAAGCATCTTATTGGGCTTTACATAGGAGAACTCTAAGAAGGATATTAATATTAACTGAGAGAAGATAAATATTCAACTCTGTGATCAGGTTTTGTTGCTTTTATTTAAGTGACTTATATTTTGATTCTTAATGAAAATTTTAAAAGTTGACTGAAACAGATATATTGATATTAACAAGGATGTTAATATCATGGAGATATTACTGTATGGAGAATTTCCATTTTATTATTTATTAATATTTGTTATTTTTCTTATTTGCTTACTAAATGGAACAATTATTTAAAACCTATAGATCAAATTTGGTCAGATATTGAATTAATTATCAAGATAGTCAGAATATCCATTATGGTTGGTTGCATAATTTTATCATTTAATTCCAGGGAGAGAAGAGAGTGTTAGCAGACATGGGCAACCTCACCACCATCACAGAATTCCTCCTCATGGATATCACAAGTTCTCGGGAGCTCCAAGTCTTACAAGGTCTGCTTTTCCTACTGATTTATCTGGGATCCACAGCTGGAAATCTTCTAACTCTTACTGTCATTATAACAGACAAGCACCTTCATTCTCCAATGTACTTCTTTATAGCCAACTTATCCTTGCTAGATTTTTGCTGTATTTCAGTAACTGTTCCCAAATCGGTTTTAAATTCTCTGATGGACAGTAAAGTGATTTCTCTCAGAGAATGTGTGGCTCAAGTTTTTCTGTTTCTCTTATTTGCAGCTACTGAGTTTTTTCTCCTTGTGGCCATGTCCTATGACCGCTTTGTTGCCATTTGTCACCCTCTGCATTATCAGCTCATCATGACCCCACGACTGTGCATACAGATCTCAGGTGGCATGTGGGCCAGTGGACTGGTGTATTCAGCAATCCATACAGGCATCATATTCAGGCTGCCCTTCACAAAATCCAATGTCATTCACCAGTTTTTCTGTGACATTCCTCATATACTGAGCATTTCATCCCAGTCTGTGCAGTTTTCTGAAACAGTTGCTGTTGCAGTCAGTTCTGGCTTTGTCTTAATCTGTTTTGTTGTCTTATTCACATCCTATGTTCACATATTTTCTACTGTGCTCCGGATGAAATCTATGGAAGCCCGAAACAAAGCCTTCTCTACCTGCTCCCCACAGCTAGCTACAGTTATTTTGTTTATAATCTCTGCCATATTTGGTTGTTTGGGCCCCAACTCAAATGTATCAGCTGTTGAAAACTTCGTTGCATCTGTGTTCTACTCCATAGTGCCCTCCTTTGTGAATCCAATTATCTTTAGCCTGAGGAACAAGGAAATCAAGAGTGCTCTTACCAGAATAATTTTTAGATATGCCAAATTCCCCTGAATGTTGGTTGTTCTTTCTGTACATTTGTGTGCTCCTTTGTTTTACCTGAAATAATAATTCAATCACATATTCTTTAGCTTTCACATTCATATAAAGTTAAAATATTTGATACATTCTGCTAATTGAGCAATAAGGTTTGGGTATATAAATATAGAGTACTTCATCATTTGTAAAAAGTTTTACTTAAATTCAGTGAGTTATTATTTCTAGTGGACACTTTTTTTGAATATTAATTATTTTATGTTAAATATTGTATAAATACTGAAATTTTACTAATCCAATATTGTTTTCAATAAACAAATACACTAGGACATGAAATCATATTCTCATGTGTTCTCTCATTGCTTGGTAAAACTTGGTTGAAAACCTCAGAATTCTCTAACTATTTTTCTTAATTTTGAAAATGTACACATAAAAGTATGCTCATAGTTCTCAATTTCATTCAATGATATTTGTTCGATATTTTTCACTTTGTTTCTACATTCTGCTACTTTTTGCTCAAGGTGTTTCACTCCCATTAATTTAGACTCAATCAACCAAAACTTCATTACCTGGTTCCGCTTACTTGGTGGTGCCTTCTTGTAAGTGTTGGACTGCTCACCACAAGATCAGTTGGTTCAAACACACCTGAATGATGAGATGAGGTGCTCACAGAAAGATTTACAGCCTCAAAAACCCTATATGGTAATTATGATACAGAATGCACTTATTATTGGCAATGTTTTGGATGGCATTTTGCTCTCATATAGATAATTTTTTAAAGTGAAATACTTCATAAAGTCACCCTTTAATTTATATTTAAACTAATTTTGTAGGTAAAGTTGGTTTATTTCTCTACAGGTATGTTTTATTTTTTCAATGTTACACAATTTTACACATCATATTTATTGATTATATATTTGAATTGTAATTGTTTATTTCTATGTGCCTGTACTGTAGCTTTCTGTGAATTTCAATTTGTGAGTGTATGTTCCTACAGATTTCAATATGGCTACATTGTAAGTCCTGTATGCTATGATATTTTAGCTAACTACAGAAAGAAACACATCACAAAGAAACTATTTCAGAATTTCTAAATGTAGATTTAAGTTCAATATTTCCAAGCCAAAGTTTAATATAAATATATGATAACTGTTGTACACAAAACTAACATAGATTACTGGTTTTCATGTATGGAAAAAAATATATGTACCATATATATATAAACCTATTATGGACAAATACTTCTGTGAAAGTTGTATATTAATACTAAATAATAAGTTAGAGTGATGAAGAATAATAATATTGCATAGGATATCTAAATGAGACACTACTAATGATGAAATTAGCTTTTGATTTTTGTGAAAATAAATGTCTGACAGCTGAAACAAGCTGGTAGAAATGAGAGCTATGACTAGAAAGTACAACTTACTGTGTTTTCCATGATTCTGATATTGACTTTCCTATAGTAATATCCTTAAGAATCACCTGTGGAATGCCTGTTTACAGTACCCTAAAGCCAGCATTCATTAACAGTTTTGTCCTAAAAAATTTAGGAACTTACACATGATTTTAAAGTTCTCATTATCTCTTTAAGTTTCATGTATAGTTAAACATGAACTTATACAACCTTGAATTGAAGAAGCAGTAACAGTCTGGTTATGACTTTCTAGTTGAAAATCAATAAAATATTTCTTTTATAAGTATTACTGTTTTACAAGGCTAAATTCATATTCAATAGGATTATCTGTGCATGTTTGTCCCAGGGTTTATCTAATTATAATACATATGAGCAGTATGGATGTCATGTTCTTTGTCTAGTTCAAATGTATTGTCCAGTTCAGTAAAGCTGCACTGCCTCTTATAATAATGCCATTTATTTATGTTTTTCTTAATCCAGGAATGCACAAACATTCTAAATCCAGGTTTACTCAATTTATGTCCAGTCTTTTTCACACATATGGCTTCACATCACTTATGCATCATCATTGTACTTACATATACTGCCAAAGCAAGTTAAATCCCCCCGTCTAACAACTGACATTACATTCTAAAAGCTTTGTTTCAGAATTGTCTATTTTGCATTTTTGCAGTTACTAATAAATCAGATTGGAAGAACATTGAGGATTCTCTTCCTGTAAAGAATTTTGCCCTTGAAAACCCACAGGGGCAGTTCAACCCTGCGCTAGAGTGTTGCACTGAGTTGGAATTGACTGTCCAGGCAGTGAGTTTGTGTTGGAGGTTGTTTTTGGATCTAGTAGCTTAGAACTTATCATACTTCATAGAAATGTGGACATTCTTCTGTTTAAACCGTATATTGTGTTCTCTATATTGAGTTTCTGATTACATTTATTGGATTTGTTATATAATCTTATTCATATTCTTTGTGTATTCATTGCAAATTTGAAGGAAGAGAAACAACCCTCTTCATAACAGCTCATTTTATTTGAATGTCAACATAATATTGGATCTGCATTTTCTAAGTTTAGATATTATTTAGAAAGTGTATACCAACATGAAATGTTAAGGGTATCTATATTTTCTGAATTTTTACCTTTTAAATTTTGGCTTTGAATTTCTGTACTGTATAGTGATTGAAAGCAAGATGATATCAGTTTTTTTCACTTGCACTTTTGGAAGTCCATTTTTCTCTCAGAGTTGCTTTTCAATTCCTAATATGTGTTTGAAGGTTGTGTAGTGAACAAAGAAACGTGCAGAAAAATTGTGGCATTTGAATTATGGCATTAATAAAGAATATTAAAAGGACCATAGATTCCCACTAAATTAAACAAAACTATATTTCTTAAAAAAATTCTATTGGGGGCTTGTATAATTCTTATCACAATCCATACATTCATCCATTTCATCAAACACATTGGTACATTTGTTGCCATTATCATTCTCAAAATATTTGCTTTCTACTTGAGCCCTTGATATCAGCTCCTCATTTTGCCCCTCCTTCCACACTCCCCCTCCCTCATGAACCCTTGATAATGCATAAATTATTATTATTTTGTCATATTTTACACTGTCAGATCTCTTCCTTCACCCACTTTCCTGTTGTCCATCCCCCATAGAGGAGGTTATATGTAGATCATTGTAATGGGTTCCCAATTTCTACCCCACCTATACTCCACCCGCCAAGTATTGCCACTCTCACGAGTGGTCCTGAAAGGATCATCTGTCCTGAATTCCCTGTGTTTCCAGTTCCTATATGTACCAATGTACATCACTTTAGCCTGATTTGTAAGGTAAAATTGGGATCATGATAATGGGGGCAGGAAGCATTTAGGAACCAGAGGAAAATTGTATGTTTCATCATTGCTACTCTGAACCCTGACTTGCTCATCTCTTCCCCACAACTCTTCTGTAAGGGGGTGTCCAATGACCTACAGATGGGCTTTAGATCTCCACTCTGCACTAACCCTCATTTACAATGATATGATTTTGTGTTCTTTGATGCCTGATATCTGATCTCTTTGATGCCTGATATCTGATGCCTGATATGGTGTGCTTCTTCCATGTGTACTTGGCTGCTTCTGAGCTAGATGGCTGCTTGTTTATCTCAAAGTCTTTAAGACCCCAGATGCTATATCTTTTGATAGCCGGCACCATCAGCTTTCTTCACCACATTTGCTTATGCACATATTTGTCTTCAGCGATTGTGTTGGTAAGGTGTGTATCATGGAATGTCAGTTTGATAGAATAAAGTGTTCTCGCATTGAGTAAGTACTTGAGTGGAGGTTCATCTGTTGCCTTAATACTTAACCTATAAAAATATGCACATAGATGTATTTCCCCACCATCCTATATAAATATATTTACATATGTATGTGCCTATATTTAAACTTCTATAAATATCCTTTGCCTCCTAGTTATTTCTTATATTTCCTTTTACTTTCCTCTTGTCCCTCTATCATGCTCAGCTTAATTTGGGTTTCAGTAATTTCTCTTGGTTACATGGTCCTTGCTGAATCCCTACCAGGCCTCTCACATCCCCCTTGTCACTAATTTTGGATCACTTGCTCCCTTCACCTTGGATTGGTTGAAACCACCACGTTTCCCCTGCCTTCCTCTATTCAATCTCCCCCCAGAAACTTTGGTGCCATTGTTTTCTCCTCCAGATGGTTCATCCAGTTATCTTATCTACATATATTGGAAGAGATAAACTATGCTAAAAAATACAAGGCATAGCAAGACAAAGCCACAAAAGAGAACACAACGATGACAACAGAAAAGAAAACCAATGACCCATAGAGAAAAAAAATTAATAAAAATTAAAATAATAAAAAATTTTTAAATTTAAGAAAGAAAGAAAAACCTGTAAATAGATCAAGGTCTGATTTTTGAACTCTAGGCATGTCCTCCAGTCATGTCCTATGGGTGTCACGCTCTGGTTCCAAAATCTACCCTTTGCACTCCCTCGGGAGCGCCCAGCTCTGCAACTCCTGTTGCTCTGCTGCACACCTTTCATCTTTTGCCTCTGTGTAGAGGGGTCAGACAGGGACAATCCCAATACTGAGTTTCAAGTGTTGTCCCCCATATGGCCATGGGTCAATGAGAAACTTCATGTCTCATAGTGGGATCAGCCATATGATCCACTCTGTGCATTGGCTGTTTGGAGTGGGCATTTGATTGTGCTCCAGACCTGGGGCCAGGATGTGCTCCACTCTCTTGTCATCCCCATTCATTTGCTCCCAAGTGCTCTGATAAGACATATCCCTTTTCCCTAGCTGCAGCTTCAGTGCCATCCTCTAAAGTAAATTCTTCTGGGGGAGGGGCAGTTGTCTATGTAGCTGGTATGTGAGTCGAACCCTCAGGCCCTTCCACTGACTGCCTTCTCAATGCTGTCATGCTGTATTCACATCCTGGAACACCGGATTTAACTCTGGTCCTTCTTTTCCTGTGGAGACACAAAGAATACCCTCTCTTTGGAGGGGTCAGTGCCCTATTCCCATACCACACATCTCTCTCTCTCTCTCTCTCTCTCTCTCTCTCTCTCTCTTTTATTTCCTTTCCTCCCTGGCCCCTCCTTTTTAGTTGGCTACTATATGTATGCTTGGATTTGGACTGGCCCCTGTTGTGCTACATGAACCTCAACACTGGAATGTTTGTATACAGTAGCTTTTTCCTTGCACCCCTTTTGTATTTTCTTTTCTCTATTTTTTTTAAACTTACCTCAGTGGACTCATGTTGTACTTGTCCTTTTGTGCTTGGCTTACTTCACTTAGCATAATTTCTTCACATGAGGTGATACATTTCTCATGCGGTGATATGCTTCATGTTTTCATCACTGCTTTTTAGCGATGCATACTACTCCATTGCATATATGTACCACAGTTTTTTAAACCATTCATGCGTTGATGGAAATTTGGGTTGTTTCCAACTTGTGATTGTGAACTGTGCTGCAATGAACATTGGAACACAGATGTCTGGCTGTCATTTGCCTCTTCTGGGTATATGCCCAGTCGGGGAATTGCTGGGTCGTATTGTAGCTTAATTTCCATCTGTTTCAGAAATCACCAAATCATTTCCATAGTGGCTTCACATACCTACAGGTCCACCAGAAGTGGATGAGAGTTCCTATCTCACCACAGCCCCTCCAACACTTGTAGCTTTTGAAGTTTTGAATTGGGCTATCTTTGAGGGTGTTAGTTGGTATTTCATAGTAGTTTTGATTTGCATTTCTCTTATGGCTAATGATATGGAACATTTTCTCATATGTTTATTGTGTTTGTATATCCTTACCTATTTCTGATAGCCTATGTATTCCCTGTGCCAAGATTCTCAGGTTTGTCCCAATTGCCTCATTAATTACCCCAATTGTTGGGGGTTTTAATCTCAAGGTCTGTGATCCACCTTGAGTTTATTCTTGTGCATGGAATGAGATAAGGGTCTTGCTTCATTTTTCCGCAGGTAGATATCCATTTATTCTAGCACCATTTATTGAAGATGGCATCTGCTTCTGATTTGATTTGGGGGGGGGGCTTATCAAGGTCAGTTGCCTGTATGCTGTTGTTTTTATTTCTGGATCTTCAATTCTTTTACATTGGTGTGAATATCTATCGTTATACCAGTACTGTACTGTTTTGACTACTGTGGCTGTATACTACGTACTAGTCAGGTAGAGCAAGCCCTTCCACTTTGTCCTTCTTGAGGAGTTCTCTCCTCATTCTGGGTTTCTTTCTCCCATATGAAGTTGATAATCAGTTTTTCCAATTCTTTGAAGCAGGATGGTGGCATTCGTATCAGGATTGCATTGAACTTACATGGTGCCTTGGGAAGAACTGACATCTTTACTATATTGAGTCTGCCAATCCATGAGCATGTTCTTCCATTTGTTGAGGTCACTCTTGGTTTCTTGTAGTAGTGTTTTATAATTTTCCTCCTACAAATCTTTCATTATTTTAGTCAAGTATATCTCAAGATATTTCAAATTGTGCTTTACTATTGTAAAGACCTTTTTAATAGTCTCTTCTGTGTTCTGTTCTGATGTGGATAGCAGTCTGATAGACTTCTGTTTGTTGATCTTGTATTCTGCCACTCTGCCATATTCCTCTATTGCTTCCAACACTCCACTTGTGGATTTTAGGGGATCTTTGAAGTATAGAATAATATTGTCTGTGAATAATGATAATTTTGCCTCTTCATTCCCCAGATGAATGTTTTGATGTCTTTTTTTTTTAGAATATATACTAGCGTGACTTTTTATGAGGTGAAGGATATTTTTATGAGAATTGAAGGACCCCCTGTGGCTAGTAAATTAAGCCTGGGGCTGTTAACTGCGTCTTTGATGTCTTTTCTTTGTTTTCTGATGTTAGCTAGGACATCCTGTATGAAGATAAATACGAGTGGGGACAAGGGGCATCGTTGTCTGGTCCTCTTTTTCAGTGGAATTGTTTTTGTCTTTTCTCCATTAACTACCACACTGGCTGTTGGTTTTTCATATATAGTTGTGTAATATTGAGGAACTTTCCTTCTATTCCTATTTTCTTTCTTTTTTTTCTATTCCTATTTTCTTGAGTGTCTTAAACCAGAATGCATGTTGGATGCTATCGATTTCTTTTTCCACATCTATCGATATTATCATGTGATTTTTATCATTTTTCTTGCCAATGTGGTGAATAATACTGATGATCTTTCATATGTTGAATCATCCCTTGGTCACAGTGAATCCCACTTGGTCACAGTGTATTATTTTTTTAATATGCTTTTTTATTCTATTGGCCAGTATTTTGTTCAGAATTTTTGCATCAGTGTTCATTAGGGATATTGGTTTGTAGTTCTCAATCGTGTGGGATATTTGCCACTTTAGGTATCTGAGGTGTACTAGCTTCATAGAAAGGGTATCAGAGTTTTCCAAATTTTTTTATGCTATGGAAGAGTTTGTGAAGGATTGTTGTTAGTTATTCCATGAATGCTTGTTAGAATTGGTCTATAAAGTCCTCTGACCAGGGGATCTTTTGTTGGTAATCCCTTAATAACCTGTTCCATTTCTTCCATTGCTATGTTTCTGTTGAGGTTCTTGACATCAATCCTGGATAGTCTAGGGATGAAGTGTGTTTCCAAATATTTGTCCATGTCTTCCAAGTGGTTGAATTTGTTAGAGTATAGGCTTTCATAGTGCTGTGTAATTATCCTTTGATTTCATTAGGGTCAGTTGTAATTTCCCCTGATTCATCCCTCATCCTTGCATATGTCGTTTCTTGCTTCCTTTTTTGGTTATGTTTGCCAGAGGTCTATTAATCTGTTAATTCTTTCAAAGAACCAACTTTTAGTGGCATTTATTTTTTCCACAGTTTTCTTGTTTTCCTCTCCTGTATCTCAGCTCTGATTTTGTTATATCTATCCTCTTGCTATTAGTAGGGTTGTCTGATTCACTCTGCCTTAATTGTTTTAAGTTTAGTTCCTGCATATCACACGAGTCTCTCTTCTTTTTGTATGTGTGCATTTATTGCTTTCAGCCTTTCTCTGATAAATACCTTTGCTCTGTCACAAAGGTTTTGGTATGTCATCTTTTTGTTCTCATTGGTTTCTGAAAGCTTCCTGGTTTCATTCTGATCTTGGTCAATATCCCCTCCTTTTGCAATAGAGAATTGCTCATCCTCTAATTGTTTTCCCATGTTTTCTTCACCATTCTTCTATTAATTTTCAGTCTTAAGGCACAATGATTGGAGAGAGATGTCTGTTTAATCTCTATGTGCTTGAATTTACTCAAGTTTGCCCTGGGTCCAATCATGTGGTCTATTTTCAAATATGTGCCATGTGGGTTTAACATGAATGTGAATTCTTTGCATATGGAATGAGAGCTTTGAAAATATCTATCAAGTCAATTTGTCCAATTGTACTATTGAGATGATAGCCTCCTTGTTGAGTTTCTTTCCCAAAGATCTGTCCTTTTTCAGAGAGTGGTGTATTAAAGTAACCGACTATAATTGTTGAGCGGTGATTTATTTTTTCATCTTTTGGAGTGTTTGATTTACAAATTGTGCGGGTCTTGCATTAGGCACATATCTATTTATTATGCTAACTGGTGCTTGGGGTACCGTTCTCTTCTGCATTATATAGTGTCCTTTCTTGTCACTTGTTATGGCCTAAATCTTGAGGTCAATTTTGTAAGATATTAAGCTAGATACTCCTGCTTTTTTTGCATTGCCATTTGCTTGGTATATTTTTCTAAAACCTTTAATTCTCAACCTGCTTTTGTCTGCAAGCTTGAAATTTGTCTCCTGTGGGCCGCAGATCAATGAATTATGGTTTCTGAGGCAATCTGTTAGCCTCTGCCTTTTAAGGCCTGTATTCAAGCCATTGATAATCAGTGCTATTACATCTATCTGTGAACTCTGTGATGTTATCTTGTACCTTTTCTGTTGGGTATTTTCCTACCTATCTAACTTATACGCTTGTGTTGTGTATGTGCTTTATGTTTGCCTTCTTTCCACTCTTGAGCCAGTACTGTCCTGTGGTCTGTTTTCTCTTTGTCACCCTATGGATCGAGATTTTCTATGTAATAGTCTCTTCTTTTCCCTGTGTGAGTGTTTATCTTCTGCCTATATTGGGTCAGCAAGGATCTTTTGTAGGGCTGGTTTTCTTTTTATGTATTCTTTGACATTGTCCTTGTCTATCTATCTTAATAGATAATGTCTCCATCTATCTTAATAGATAATTTCTCCATCTATCTTAATAGATAATTTCACGAGGTAAAGTATTCTTGGTTTTGCCTTGTTTTCCTTCAGTTTTTGTCATATATTACCCCTTTCCTTCCTCTTCATCATTTCCACCGATAGATCTGAACATACCCTTATTGGGGTGTCTTCATATGTGACTGTTTGCTTTTCCCTAGCTGCTTTTATGATCTTTTCCTTTTCCTAATAGTTGGATAAATTTACTATTATGTTTCTTGGTGACTTCTTCTTGGGATTTATTCTGGCTTGTTTTCAGTCTCCTGTACGGTTTCTTGATTTTCATTTATTAAGCTCGGGAAGTTTTCCTCTATTAATTCCCTCGCTATTTTCACTGTTGACTTCTTTGTTGTGTCTTGTTCTGATAATCCAATTGTTCTAATATTGTCCCTTGTCATGGTATCAAACATGGCTCTCAAGTTTTTGTCAGCTTCTATGATTGTCTTTTTTGACTGCTTTTCCTATTTGCTGAAGTCTGCTTGGTTATCCTCTAGCTCACTGGTGCAATTCTCGGCCTCCTTAAGTCTGTTGCCTAAGTCTGTCAATTTACCATTGGATTTTTAAAAATTTCATCCCTTAAGTCTTGTATATCTCTTTGGTGTGTCCTTTATCTCCTATATCATTTCATCCTTTTTCTGAATTTCTTCCCTCATATCCTATTTTACTTCAAGCAGCATACTGAAAATTTCCTTCTGTGCCAGGTCAACATCTGTGCACATCATTATGTTTATGTCTTCACCCGGCTTTGTCTTCTGTTTCTCCTGCTTTTTCATTGAGGCTGTTAGGGCTGGTTGCTGTTTACATGTTGTTCTAGAGAGCCTGGAGCTTTCTTCCAGAGTCGAAGTATACTGGGCTCTCTCTTGGGACACTTGTATGTGTGCTTCTATGAACTAGCTGCTGGTAGCTGTACTGAGGGGTCAGGTTATCACTATATCTTCCTGTGTTTTCACTCTTACCAAAGTCCAGTGTTCAATTATTTGGAATGTGAGTTGGATAGTCCTTTCACATGGCGCTGGTTGGGTTGTTGTGGGCACACAAGGGCGTCGCTTCACAGAATTATCTGTAAGTAAACCTCATGGTGCTTGGAGCACCTCTGGTGATCTTTGGTATTTCCCTCTGCGACTGGAGTGCCAAGGATGGCGTGCAGATGTACCCTCCTTGGTATAGAGCACTACTGTAGCTGGCAATGGAAATTACCATAGTCAGAGAGATTGCCTTGGGGGTAGATGGCTGTTCCCATAGCAGCGTGCAACCCTACTAGTGGTGGGCAGGAGTCTCCCCCAGTTACTTGTAGGGCCTTGGGGTTTAGGCTTGAGTCTCCCTCCCCACATTATTTGAAAGGGAGAACCCCATGTTGCTTGGTGTATGAAAAAGGACTGGCCTGATTTCCCCAGGTGTGTATAAAGCCAACAAATGCTGGTGGGTGCGGGTGATAAGACCAGCTATCCTGTATCAAGCTACATCTGAATTTAGGCATGCGGATGAAAGAAAAAGAAAGAGACATGTACAAAGCATGGGATTGGGAGGACAACAGTCTTATGGACTGAAGAACCAAGTATATTCAAAGCTTGGTTTTTATACTCTTCTTACAAGGGAATAGTTACAAAACAAGCATCAAAGCACTTGCTTTAAAAAACATTCTGAACCTCTTATCTATGCTAGTTACTTAACTAGGCACACTTTCTAAACATTTGAATAAAAACAGCACTATATTCTAAGATAAGCACAAGGACATGCAGGGTTCAAAAGAATATTAAAGAGGTCTTAAAGTACTGAGTTATCTCACACTGCTTTTAGCTACAAGGTACACAGAGGCACAGGGCACTAATTAGTCACACACCAAGAAACACCTGGATCAGCCGATGGTCTCTTACAGGTGGGAGCTCCCCAAGTTGGAATTTCCTTGTTGCACTAGTTGTAGAGAAGTGGTCTTGTGGCTGCTAATGAAATGAACAAGAGAGACAGGAGAGGAAAAAGATAGAAAGACGAAAATAAAGACTGGAGCAAAAATGCCAATAAAAACTAACACACACTCACACGCACTCAAACAAAATGCTTAGACAAAACAAAAGTGAAAAGAGTAAACAAAAATAAGAAGAAGGAGAACAAGAAAATAACAAAAACGAGAACTGAATCTACCGAGACTGTGAAAGGAAAAAGAGAAGAGATGGAAAAAGTGGAGAAAAGAAGGAGAAGTAAAAGAACCAAAAGAAGATAAAACAGAAGGAAAATGAAAGCAAAAGAGAGAAAATTTTAAAAATAGGTAAAGAGATAGGTGAACCGCATGCTGTGTGTAGCAGTGCCTTGTGTTGTGTGCAGCACTGTCTTACAGGTAAGGCTGTAGCTCTATCCACTGGGTGGGCAGTGATGCCCTTCACAGAGGGTACAGTTCTGGAAACCGGCAGTGGCATTTAGAAGGATAGAGAGGGAGGTGATAATCATAAAATCAGGGAGAGAAGAGAATAGAACAAAGAGAGAAAAAAGGAAGAAGGGAAAAATAAACTTAACTGTGCTGAAACAAAAATATCTTGAAAGAAGTATAGCTAGCATGTTCTGTAGGAATAAGGGTGACAAAAGTTCAATTTACACACTTTGGAGACTGATTCCTTTTATGGAGAACATGTCTGTTATAGTAGAGGTTGAGAGAAAAGCAGGACAAAAGTCAATGAGATGCATTAACACAGTGGATGAAATGGTGGGGCTCAACCATCAAGATTGTGAATATGTCACATTACTGGGCTAGGTTTTACTTTATTGCACATAGAGTGTCTCTGAGTCAGACACAACTTTATGTCACCTTACAACAACAGTAAATAATCAACTTTCTTTGACATCTGACCACATATTTAGGATGGTATTAAATTATTTTGGAAAATGTACATATATATTTCCCATTTTTTGGCTGATGAAAGTTGACAGTTAAGACTGGAGCTTCTTTCAGATCACTTGAGTTAGTCAGTAGGAAGCAGTGAATGGACTTTCAGAAAGGTTCAGAATCAGTGCATTACATAATACTATTATTATGCGAATCCAGTCTAGTGTTGCAGACTACTATCAGTGGTTACCTGGATTTTCTTTACAAATGGCTTTTCCAAAGAGCACATTAAAGCACTGTTGGTCATGAACATCAAAAAATAAACAAGAAAAGTGAGATATCACCAATAATGTAAATAACTTCGTGTTAATATTCTCCATATATTTTAGAGATCATTGCCCACAATTCTAAATATTATTTAATTGAATATAATGCTCTATTTTTAACTCGATATAGAACTTAAATCATAATTATTATAAACAACGGAATTAATTTTATGAATTCTTTATATGCTATTATGTTCCGT
This sequence comes from Tenrec ecaudatus, assembly GCF_050624435.1. Classification (NCBI taxonomy): domain Eukaryota; kingdom Metazoa; phylum Chordata; class Mammalia; order Afrosoricida; family Tenrecidae; genus Tenrec; species Tenrec ecaudatus. The sequence continues at coordinate 203,700,151 of NC_134531.1, forward strand.
TTAGAAAATGAGCACAATAAAAATCAAATAAGTTAAAATCACATCCCTTTATCATTCTATTCTTTATAAAGTTAAAAATCATGAAGCTCAACATACTCTGTGCGAGAGATAAAGGTGGCTGGATTAAGGCTATGTATCATAATTGGTATAGCAGAGAGTCAGTTAAAAAGAAATGTTCTGCAATGAAATAGATTGACACTGTGGCTGCAACAATTGGTCCACACATGACAAGAACGGTGAGAATGGTGCAGGACTTAGTGTTGCTCTGTTCTGGGTAAAATGTGGTGCTGTGAGTTAGAACCAACTGCAGGGCACCTAGAGGGAACACCAACACCTAAGTAGGGTTAAAAAACAAAACAAAACTGAAGTTACAAGTAAAAACATAGTAAGTCTAAGCAGAACATTTTTAGAGTCATAACTTAGTAGATGAGTCTGAATAATATTTTATTAACATCAAGTCAGTACTGACAAATTGTGTACCCACCAGAAAGGATAGGAATTTCTGTTTGGGTTTCCAAAAATTTAACATCTTACAAGACCTAAAAGGCATCTCTCTCTTCCCTGCATATGCTTATAGTTTCAAACTGCTGACCCTCTGTTTAGTGGCCGAAGGTTTAACCCAGGAAGGGGCCAGAGCTTCTTGAACAAACTATTGTTGTCATGTGCCATCCATTCTTTTATAACCCATAGTGGCCTTATGCACACCTGAACGACACCCTCCTGGTCCTGTACCATCCTCACAGTTGTCCCTGTCCTTGCAGCCACTGTGTCAAATCATCTCCTTGAGGGTCTTTCCCTTTTAGCTATTCCTCTACTTTACCAAGCAAACACTTCATCAGGACATGGTCTCTCCTGACCACATGGCCTAACTCTGTATAATGAAGTCTTGCCATGCGTGCCTCTCAGGAGCACTCTGGCCATATTTCTTATTAAACAGATTTGGGTATCATTTTTGTTATCCTTAGTACTTTGTACTTAGTACATTTTGTTATCCTTAGTACTCAATATTCTTTGCCAGCACCAAAATTCAAATGCATCAATTCTCTTTCAGTCTTCCTTGTTCAATGTTCAATTTTCACACAAACACACACACACACACACACACACACATCAATTGAAAAAACCATGGCTTGTATCAGGAGCACTTTAGTCCTGAAAGTAACATCCTTGCCTTACAATACCCTGAAGAGGTCCTACGGAACAGATTTCCCAGTGCTATGAATCTATTGACTGCTGCTTCCAGGACCATTAAGTGTGAATGCAAGCAAGACAAATATTTGAAAATTTTAATCTTGCCTCCTTTCTCCATGATGTCATCTAATGGCCTTCTTTACATGGAGTTGTAATCCATGCCGAACGCTGTAATATTTTACCTTGATCAGCAAGTGCTCCAAGTCCTCCTCACGGCCAGCAGCCAAGCTTATGGCATCTGTGTATTGTAAGTTCTCACTAAGCCTTTCTCCAATCCTGATGCCACATCCTTCTTTATATAATCTAGTTTCTGTGATGATTTCTTCAGCATAAAGATTGAATATGCAGGTGAAAGGGCACAACTATGAAGCATACTTTTCCTGATTGTCCAAAAAACATGCACAGTCTCATTTTTTGTTCACACAGCTAACTTTTGATCACTGTACACACTCCACGTGTTTACATGAAGTGTTCTGCAATCAGGAAATTGAATTATGAGGGAAAGGGAGAGGTACACACGGGAGAGAAGATCTCCTGAGCTTCTCCACTAACCCGTTTTCTTACCATATCCAAGGGGGATGCAAAGGAGGAAGTTCACAAAAGTTCAAATACAGGGCCTAGATTAGTGCATAACTTCAGGCTTAAGCTGTCCTCATCATTGATAGCTGACAAACATTATCACATTCTGACCCCATTGAGAGTCTTGTTGTTGCAACAAGTAATCTCACTCACTGTCTGTGCCAAGTCCCTTACACATGTAAACTGTCACCCACTTTAGGTTTAATAAAATTCACTATCCCAGAGGGAAACAGGACATTTCCCTACTCTCAATGCTAACCATATTTTGTTAGGATACACACAGTCAGATGCCTTGGCATAGTCAATCAAATACATATCTTTGTTCTCTGATTTTAGTTGAGATCCATCTGACATCAATAACACTATCATTTTTTTCACATCTTCTTCTAGATATGGCCTGATTCCCTAGTATCTCCCTGTCAATGTATTGCTAGAACTGCTTTTGGATGATACTAAGCAGAATTTAAGTTGCACATAATATTAATGATGTTGCCCTGTATATCGAGCATTCTATTGGGTCACCTTCTTTGGAATATGTACAAATATGGATCTCTTCCAGTAAGTTGGAAAAGTAGTTTTCTTCCAAATATTCTGGTGCAGGTGAATATGTTCTTCCAAAACCTCATCAATTTATTCAAACATTTCAGGTATTATTTTCTATAAATTCCTGGAGACTTGTTTTTAGCTAATGCTTTCAGTTCTGCTTGAACTTTTTCCTTATGCCATTGTTTCTCGCTCATATGCGGAGCAAGAAATTGTGGAATGTTGACAAGTTCCTTTTGACACAGTGACTCTGTGTTCTCTTTCCTTCTTCTTTTGATGCTTCATGCTTCACTATTTGGCCTGTCCTATCTTTCAAAACTGCAAAACAAAGCTTTAATTTTTCTTGATTTCTTCCGGTTAAAGATATACAATGTGTGTTCTTCCTTTCTGTTTTTAATTCTAGAACTTTGCATATATCTTTATAACATTTTACTTTGTCTTCTCAGGGGCCTTTTGACATTTTCTGTCCAGCTCTATGGCTTCTTCCTTTCTTCTATTTCCTTGGCTCATCTATGATCCAGTGTAAGTTTGAGAGTCTCCTCTGACATCCGCTTTAATCTTTTGTTTCTTATCTTTTTAATGATCATTGACTGTTTTACAAAGCTGAATTAGCATTTCAAACATATGTCATAAATTCAATAATTCAATCATATCAAGAAGCAAGAAGAATTGTTCATTTAGCACCACACCCAATACTAGAAAGTGTTCTTCCTTGTACTCATTGTTATTCATGTAATTATTATTTTTTTAATTGTGCCAAAAATTGTGAAGGAAGACTCTCCAATTCCACAAATTCTACACATACATGTCAGTGCCATGGCTTATACCCTTGAGTATATGAATTATTGATATCCTTTTCCAAATTTTCCACCACCAGGAACATAAACTCAATGACTCCTAAAGGAAAAATCTTTCTCCTTCACACATAATAATTATTGGTCAAGTTTGACTACTTGCCTTTTTCCTTTCTTATGGATGATGCTCTTGCTATTCTCCCATAGCTCCCCAAGTCTTCTCTCGTGGTTTCTTTTTTTTTTTTTGCAGTCTATCTCTCCTTGAGATGTTCTCAAAATTCAGCTTGGATAAACTCAAGTTTAAATTTTTGCTTTCATGGACTTGTTTTAATTTTCTTTAACTTTAACCTGAACTTACATATGAACAATTTTTCCAGAGTTAACATCAGGCCTAGTTTAACTGTTCATATTAAACTTCTCCATCATCTCATATTTCATCCTGAGAGATCTATATGTATAGTTACTGTTTGTGTTGTTGAAAAAACATGTTTTCTATGAAATATTCCATCATGTGATCTCTACCTTCATTTCTCTCATCAAGTTTCAATTTTCCTACTTTTGTTCCATTTTTTTCTTTTTGCAACTTTCCCAACTGTCAATCATTATCGATGCACCTCAATTGAATATTTAATCAATTTCACATTCAAGTTGACAGAATTCTTCAATTTGGTCATCACTAGCTTTTGTGGTTGGTGCATAAATTTGAATAATAATTGCATTGATTGCATATCCTTGAAGGGTAAACATGTATCACAGACAGCATTGCACTTCAGGACTAATTTTGCAATGTGCTTTTGGACAATGAATGATACGTCATTTCTCTTTATAGTGTCATCTCCTGCATACTATATCATAACGATTTTCTGATTAAAATTGGTCAATACCAGTCCATTTCAACTAATTAATGCCTAGAATATCCACTTTACTCTGTTCCATTTCATTTTGATGACTATCAACTTTCCGGGATTCATACTTCGCACATTCAAATTCTGATCAATAGCAAATTTTGCAGCAGCTTTCTTCTTCATTGTCTCTTCTTAGTCTGGAAGCTCCACTGAAACTCTTTCACTTTGGGTTACCATGCTCACATTTAAAATATTAATCACATAGCTTCTATCATTTCAGCAACACCAAAGCCACCACATTATGGTAAACTGACCGAATAGTACTGGAGACTATTTACGGACAATGCATATTTAATGCAATAGCAGTACATTATTTAACGTTATAATTCAAGACTAGCGGTATACAACATGTAAGTTGTGATCAATTTGGTGGTTGAATGACCCTTAATAGGTTCTCCCCATTCATCATAACAGTAGCAAAATTACAGTTATGAGGTAGCAATGAAAATAATTTTATGGTTGGGGTCACCAAACATGAGCAATTTTATTAAAGGGTCATGGCTTTAGGAAAATTGAGAACCACTACACTGTTCTAGACAAAGTTTCTAACTCTGACCAAATTATTTTTTCCTGCATGGACTTAGTAAAAGGGCATAGGTAATGATATAATTCACCTGTGATTAATTGTCAACAGGATTCCCTGGAATGGAATCCTGCTGTGTATAAAATGAGCCCTCTGAGAAATACTAGGTGAGATCTCAGTACTAGAAGAGGCTGGAGTGGAGCAAGTCCTGTGAACCCTGTATCCTTGCACAATGAACTTCCTGGATCCAGAAACAGCATAGCATCAGAAGAGCAGAAACAGACAAGGAGACAAAGCATGAAACAGAGTCCTGGACTTTGCAAACCAGAGAGCAAGTAAAAATGAATGCTTTTGTGCTGGGGCTAATTGGTAGAGTGGTGTGCCTGTGGGCATTTATTGGAGAAATCTGGGCTTCCTGGTCCTCTTAATTACAGCTGACTTTGTGCTGAAGCTTACTGGTGTGCAGTGCATCTGTGCACATCATTCAGGGACTGGGTTTGCTGACTAAGGGGGCTAGAGTACAACGGCTTCCTTTGGAGGATTGCTGTGGAATAGTATGTTCCTTTGGGGATTTGTCAGAAGATCTGAAAGAACTTTATAACATGTCGGAATAAACAACTTTCCTGAGCCTTTCTCACTGGCATTTCAATGTGTAAACTTCCATTATAAACCTTTAAATCATAGATTTTATCTGAGTTCCATGTAGCCATTTCCATGAATATTGGAAGCTAGAGAGGTAAGATAAAGCATATTAATTATGAGCAATTATCATTTGTTTGTCATTATACATTTAATTTTTAATCACATATAATTATTAATTACAATTACATTAATTATTGCATATTTAGTATAAGCAATGAAGATTATAAAACCTATATATAGGAACTTATTAAAAAGTTGTTGTCATAACCAGAAAAACCAAATTCACTTATATCAAGCCAATGCTGACCCATAGCAACCACTTGTGTGTTTCCAAGACCATTTACAGGAGTATAAAGCCCAAACTTTGGAACTACAAGTGGTTTTGAACTATAGACCATGTGATCCCCAATTCATAACCTCTACATGGCCAGATATCTTGGAGTGATAAAGAAGTTAAAGTTAATAAACAAAATTAATAAGCAAATGAGAGTAATATACTTGTTAAGGTAAGTAGAAACCACAAATAATATTCTTCCTAAATCAAATGATTGAAGCGGTGTTGCTGCAGAGTGACTTCACTGGGGCAAGACCATTCAGGAGATCTTGAACAGTCGGTGCCTGATGCTGCTATGGAGCACTGCACGTAGCACTGAGTGACTCCTTTGCTCACTCACATTGGGTAAGAGTTGAAGATCTGTGGTTACAGAGAAATTTACTCTTACGTATCAATATTCATTAATGTTTGTTATGATTTTCAACATAGAAACCTTACAAAAGCTATTTATTTTCCCTTTGTATTCAGAGTTCTCTTCAAAAGTACAAATTTATTCATCCTGTTTGCTCATCTCTCCCTTTGCAGTTGTGTATTTGCCTGGTTAAGCCATTTCTCCTCATTTTGCACTGGTGTCTTTGGGATCTATGCACTGAGATGCAGCATGTGTTTTATTCAGTTCATTTTTATTTACTTCCATTAGCATTATGCTTTAAAATATTCATGGGCATGTAAACCACATATCATACAATTCACTAGTTCAATAATATCGAGTTGTACTATCATCACCTTAATCAATTTTAGGACATTTTTTCTTTCACGGTTATTAGCATCCCCAAATCTCCCTTTCACCAACCCCAAGGAACAATTAAACCACTTACCGGTTCTATAAATTTGCCTATCTGGGATTTCAGATATAGAGAAAGATACAAAACAAAAAGCTTTCAACTACCACAAAATAAAATAGAGGAAAAGATCTCAATTGAAAAGAATGTAGAAAATATTGAAAACACAGCAACTTTAAATTTTGTCAGAAGGAAGTTCATAAATAAGTTTTGAAATTTAAACCTATTTACATCTCCATGATGATCAAGGAATGCAACATTAAATATAAATTACAATTCAATATAAGGAAAATGAAAACCCCCGCAACAAGAGAAATAGGTATCATGTATCATGATTATGATCCACACAGAAGTGTTTGAAGTTGTCAAGTATTTTGTTTTGCTTGGATCCACAATCAATGCTTATGAGTGCAGCAGTCAAGAGATGAAAAGGTGCATTGCATTAGGCAAAGCTATTGCATAAGATCTCTTTAGAGTATTGAAAAGCAAGGATGTTACTTTGAGGGCTAAGGTGTCCCTGACCCAAATCGGGGTGTTTTCAACTGTTAGATGGATTTGTGAAAGTTGGACATTGCATAAGAGGATCAAAGATGATATATTTGAATAATGGTGATAGCAAAAACATTGAAAGTTTCATGGACTGCTTAAAGGGCAAACAGATCTGTCTTAGAAGAGATGCTGCGTGTTGCTCCTTAGAGGAAGTATGTTGACACTTTGTCTAACACACTCTGAATATGCTGTCAGCAAAGATTCATCCTTGGAGAATACATCATGTTTGGTAAAATGGTGTGGCAGTGCAAAAGAGGGTGGCTGTCAAGGAGAAGGATTGACTCAGTGGTTGCAACAATGGGCTCAAATATAGGAATAATTGTGAGGATGGCAACAATTAAGGCAGGGTTTCATTCTTCTGTGCATAATGTGACTATGGGTCTGAATCAAACAGATGACACCTAACAACAACAACAATTCCTGACAAAATCCACTTTCCAATGCACTCTTCATGATAGCAAGGCTAGTCTGACCCCAGGTCAGAGGGGATTCACTGTAGACTTAATCTATGCACTGACCCTGCAAATGAATTTGGGGCTTCCACTGACCTCTATGGCCTTCTGCAAACCAGATGTTCATAATTCCAGCTGAATCTATTCCCTTATTCAGACTGGGATTTTATTATTTACAGTCCTTGGATCACACAGTATGATGTGATTTTTTTTTCCATTTGGACTTAGTTGATGCTTAGATGGCTGCTTATTTGAAGGCAAGCCTTTATCACCCCAGGTGCTATTCTCTTTGATAGCCAGATACCATCTAGTTTCTCCTCAAATCATGCTAAGCATCCACATGACGATCTCAGGTTGAAGACTATTCACTACCTCTTTTGCTATCCTCTCAAAGCTTCAGCCAGGAAGTGGTCTAAGTTTTATATTAGGAGCTCTATATAGTTCAGCAATACACAATTTCTGTCTTTCATTCTATTGCTGTCATCTCTCAAGTTCATGGCTTGTGATTTGCCATTAGTAAACACTGTGGACTTGTTTCAGATCATGATGGTGAATTTGACTGAAGTAAGTACATCAATTTTCCTTTCATAAGTCATTCTTACACACAGACTCAATATATTTATTCAGTATTCTAGTTTACAAAACTCTAAAATTATTCTCTCTTTCCTAAGAGTGCTTAATCCTATTATTGTGACCCAGATTTTATTTTGGAAGCTTTTGCTATTCATGCTATACAACAATTATAATGTTATCTCCAAAATTCAAATAAATGCCTCTAATTAATCGCAATGGATAGACAGCTATACATGAGGAAACAGTCATGGAAGGGATTTAATCTTTTCTGGAATCTGGAATTAATAGCTAGCTCTCCCTGAGGGTTTAAAGATATAAGTACACCAGCACACATCAAAATACAATTGCCATCACCGAACATCAGGCACATCAGTTCTTATGGCTTAGATAAAATATCCCACTAAGGAAAAGGCATAATCTACTGGAGAGAATTGTAATCAAAGATGCTGTAAAACAATGAAGGGTTGGGCTGTATATCAGAGTACTGTATGAGGGATAACAGTACTAACAGAGAGAGGATAAAACTTCAATCATTGTATGCAGGTATGGTTGTTTCATTTTTGTTTTAGCGATTTTGATTTTAATGAAATTTGAAAAAGTCAATTGAAATAGCTATAATGATATCAACATATTTGTATTTGCTATATGCAGAACCTTCATTTTATTATTTACTAATATTTACAACTTTATTACTTAACAAATTAAACAATTACCTAAAGAAACTTATTTAAAATAAAACAATTATTTAAACCAAGAGATTAAATATTGTCAGAGTTTCAATTTCTGATTGTGGACAGTCAGAGTATACATTTTGGTAGGTGGCATGATACTGTCATCATGTTATCATGGCATTCCAGAGAGAGAAGAGAGTGTTAGCAGACATGGGCAACCTCACCATCATCACAGAATTCCTCCTCATGGACATCACAAGCTCTCAGGAGCTCCAAGTCTTGCAAGGTCTGCTTTTCCTACTGATTTACCTGGGATCCAAGGCTGGAAATCTTCTAACAATCACTGTCATTATAACAGACAAGCACCTTAATTTCCCAATGAACTTCTTTATAGACAACTTGTCCTTGCTAGATTTTTGCTGTATTTCAGTAACTGTCCCCAAATCGGTTTTAAATTCTCTGATGGACAGTAAAGTGATTTCTCTCAGAGAATGTGTGACTCAAGTTTTCCTGTTTATCTTATTTGCAGCCACTGAGTTTTTTTTTTTTTTTCCTTGTGGTCATGTCCTATGAACACTATGTTGCCTTTTGTCACCCTCTGCATTACCAGCTCATCATGACGCCATGCCTGTGCACACAGATCTCAAGGGGCATGTGGGCCTGTGGGCTGGTGTCTTCAGGAATCCATACAGGCACCATGTTCAGGATGCCCTTCAAAAAATCCAATGTCATTCACCAGTTTTTCTGTGACCTTCCTCAAATACTGAGCCTTTCATCCCAGTCTGTGCAGTTTTCTGAAACAGTGGTTCTTGCAGTCAGTTCTGGCTTTGTCTTAATCTGTTTTGTTGTCTTATTCACCTCCTATGTTAAAATATTTTCTACTGTGCTCCGGATGAAATCTATGGAAGCCCGAAACAAAGCCTTCTCTACCTGCTCCCCACAGCTAGCTACAGTCATTCTGTTTCTAATCTCTGGGATATTTGCTAATTTCGGCCCCAACTCAAATGTCTCAGATGTTCGAAAATTTCTCACTTCTGTGTTCTACTACATAGTGCCTGCCTTTGTGAATCCATTTATCTTTAGCCTGCGGAACAAGGAAATCAAGAGTGCTCTTGGCAGAATGATGTTCAGATATTCCAAGTTCCCCTAAGACTTTTTGTTCCTGCTTTGTGTTTGTGTGCTCCTTTGTTTGACTGTAAATTTTATGATAATCACACACTTCCTTTAACTTTCACATTGAGATAAAGTTAAAAATTTGAGACATTTTTCCTTTTGATAATCAAGGGAGGACATATAAAAAATCAGTATTTAATTATTTTTAAAAGCTTTATTTAAATTCAATAAATTATCATTAGTAGTAGACATTTTGAGCGAATATTAAATATTACATGGTAAATATTGAATGTTTTGCAATATTCTAATCACATGGTATGGTGCATGAGGAAAGTAATAGGGCATTGAATCATATCCTCGTCCATTCTCTAATTGTTTGCTAAAGCTTGGATAAAAACTCAAAATTACCTAAGTATATTTTCATAATTTTATAATGTACACATCAAAGTATGTTCCAAGTTAACAAGTTCTACATATAGCATTCATTGATATTTGTCATATATTTTCACTTGGTTCCAACATTGTGGTTATTTTTGCTCAAGTAATTACTCTCTCATTAATGTAGTCTCATTCATCCCAAGCTTCCTTTTCTGGTTCCACTTACTTGGTGTGTTGTCTGGTAAGTGTTGGACTGCTCACCACAAGATTAGTTGGTTCAAACACCTGCCTGAATGATGACACTGCTGCTCACACAGTGATTTACAACCTCAAAATCCCTTTATGGTAACCATGAGTGAAAATGTACTTATTGGCAATGTTTTGGATGGCATATTGTGCTCATATAGATAATTTTTAAAATGAAGTACTTCTTAATGAATTTTTTTTTAATTTAAACTTTATATTGCATGTAATTTGCTTTATTTCTATACAATATTGTTTTTCAATGTTACACTTTTTATTGCATCATATTTATTTGATTGTATATTTGAGTTATCTTTGTTCAATATGCCTGCACTATATGTTCCTGTATATTTCAATCCACCGGTGTATCTTCTTGTTTATTTCAATATGCCTGCATTGGTTCTTCCTGTAAGTTATCATTTTTTAGGTTACTACAGAGAGGAATACATCATTATGAAACGGTATTTTTTTCAGAATTCTAAATGGAGATTTAAAGTACAACATTTCCAAACTAAAATTTAATACTGGAGATAATAAAAGATACTCTGTGTATCCAAAAGGAAGGCAGGGTATTTTTTTTCATTCTGATAAAAAAGAGATGTACCATAAATATAAAAACCTATTAATGGAAAAATGCTTCTTACAAATTGTACATTTAAAATAAATAATTATTTTGAGGGGTGAAGGATAATGATATTGCATATGATGTCTAGATTAGATGTTAATACTGATTCAAATGGGTTGTGATTTTATTAAATATAATGGTCTGGCAGCTGGAACAAGTTGGTAGAAATGAGAGCTGGGACTAGAAAGTGTATTTACCAGGCTATCCATGATCCTTATGCTGAGTCTCCTAGAGGAATATTCTTAAGAATGCCTGTTCACAGTATCCTGAACCTAGGATTCAGTTAAACAGCTTTATCCTAAAATTTGAGGGAATTTAAACATAGTTTTAAAAGTAGTGATTCTTACATTTATTTTCAGATATTGGTAAGCTTGGTCTAATGAAATCTTGACTTGGAAAAACAGTAACAGTCGGGACACATAGGAGTTTCTATTTACAAATGACACGAGTAGGTGTCTTAAAAATATCTCACAAAGGTGGACTTGTGTTCAAAGTGGATATTCATGCATATGTGTACCTGTGTTTTAACTAAGTGTAACAAATATAAGGAGACATAAATTACATTAGGTTTTGTCTAATACAATGGATCAGTACCGCTGCACTGCCTCTTTTGACAGTGACAGTTATCAATGAATATATTAATCCAGGCATGCACAATCCATTCTAAATCTCAGTTTACTAAACTTATACTCAATCTTTTATACGCATGCAGACTTACATCAGTCATTTATTACCATCGTGCACACTTACATTTTCTTCAAAAGGAAGTTAAAACTCAGCTGTATAGTACTGGCATTCTTATATTTAAAAGCTATGTGTCCCGTTTGTCTATGTTGCATTTTCCCAGTTACTAATAAATCAGATTGGGAGAACAATGAACCTATCATTTCCTGTAGAGAACTGCACTCTTGAAAACCCACAGGGGCAGAGTTTCCCTGTCCTATAGTGTCATCGTGAGTTTGAATTGACTTTACAGGCAGTGAGTGTGAGTTTTGGAGTTCATTGAAATACAACTTCTCATAAGTAATAGACATGTGAAACTCTGTTTCAAAAATATTTTGTATTTTCTATATTGAGTTGCTGATTATAATTATTTGATTTGATAAGTGACTATTTAATTCTTTGTATAATCTTTGTAAGTTTGAAGGAAGAGAAATATGCACATTTGTAAGAATTAATTTTATTTGAAGATCAAATAAAATTATTTATCTGCATTCTGGGTTTTCATATCATTTGGAAAGTTTCCATCAAAATAAAAATCTAAGGCTACCTCTGTTTTCTGTATTATTACCTTTTAAATATTGCCTTTTGAATTATATACTATATGTCAATTTAATGCAAAATGATACTATATGTTTTTTTCACATGGCCTTTTAGAGAGCCATTGTTCCTCTCACTGGCTGTTTTTTTTTCAATCCCTAATATGTGTCTGAAGGGTGTATAGTGAACAGGAAAACGAGAAAAGAATTGTGGAATTTGAGTTGTGATATTGATGTAGAATACTGAAAGGACCATTGATTCCAGGGTGGGGTAGGAGGAATCGTTCTTGAAAAAAGTACAACTTGGAATGCTCCTTAGGAATATAAGCGACAAAACTTCAATTTAGTCACTTCGGAGACCAAGTCTTCAAACAGACATCATACCTGGTAAAGTAGAGGATCAATGAAAAAGAGGGAGAAGGTCACAGAGAAGGATTAACACAGGGGGTGAACTAATTGGTTCAAACATAAGGATTGTGAGTATATCACATTCCTGGACAAGGTTTATTCTATTGCACATGAGGTTGCTATGAGTTAGAAACAATTTTATGTCACCTTGAAACTACTTTAACATCTGCGAAACTATCAACTTTCTTTGACATCTCGTCTCCTCTTTAGGATGGTATTAAATTATTTGTAGGTGAGTGGCAAGTTACATATATATTTCCCATTTCATGGATGAGGAATGTTGACAGAGTGAGAAATGGGGCTTGCTGCAGATCACTTGAGTTAGCACTGCAATGGGAAACTGTGATGAAACCTTTCAGAAAGAAACAGAATATGTGCACTACAAAAAACACTATTATGAGAATCCAGTCTTTGGTAGTGTTGCAGGCTCCTAGCAGTGATACCTGGATTTTCTTTCCAAACAGCATTTCCAAAGAGTGCATTAAAGAAAGGTTTGTCATCAATACCAAAAGTGAAATAAGGAAAACTAAGACAATATTTCTCATTATTGACTAGTTTCATGTTAATATTCTCCATATGTTTTAGAGATAAGAAACATTTTCCACAACTCTAAATTTTATAATTCTGTGTGCCTAACTCAATATAGAACTTAAATCATAATTATTATTATAATCAACTGAATTAATTTTATGAGTTCTCTGTATTCTATTATGTTTGTGTTAGAGAATTAGAACAACAAAAATTGAATAATTTTACCTAACATCCCTTTCCTCACACTAATCTTTATGAAGTTACATAATCTTGAAGTTCAGCATTCTCTGGGAGACAGATAGAGGTGGCTGGATTAAGGTTATACATCGTACTTGGTATAGCAGAGAGATAGAGGGGAAAATCCTCAATGAAATAGTTTGACACAGTGGCTTCAACAATTGGTTCACACATGACGACTACGGTGAGAGTGGTGCTGGACTTGGTGTTGCTCTGTTCTGGGGACAGTGTGGTGCTGTGAGTTAGAACCAACTGGATGGCACCTAAAAAGGAACAGCAACACCTGTGTAGGGTTAAAAACAAAACAAACAAACTGGAGAAACAAATAATAATTAATAGTAAATGGAATCAGAACATTTTGGTAGTGTAAGTCTGTAGATGATTCTGAATAATATTTCATTAACAAAACAAAACAGAAAACCTGGAGCTACAAATAATAACTCATAGTAAACAGAAGCAGAGCATTTTTTAGTGTGTGAGTCTCTAGGTGATGAATAATATTTGATTAACATCAAGTCAGTGCTGACAAATTGTGTGTCTACAGGACAGGATAGAAGTTTCTGTTTGGGTTTCTAACAATTAACATTTTACAAGAGCTAAAAGGCTTCTTTCTCTCCCCTGAAGAGGATGCTAGTTTCAAACTGCTGACCCTCTGACTAGTGACCCAAGGTTTAACCCAGGAAGCAGTCAGAGCTGCTTGAACAAACCATTGTTGTTATGTGCCATTCACTCATTTCTGACCCATAGTGGCCTTATGCACACCCGAATGAAACCCTCCTGGTCCTGTACCATCCTCCCAATTGTCCGGATCCTTGCAGCCACTCTGTCAATGCATCTCCTTGAGCGTCTCCCTCCTGTTAACTATTCCCCTACTTTACCAGGCACATACCTCATCAGGAAATGGTCTCTCCTGACAACATGTCCTAACTCTGTCACATGAAGTCTTGCCATCCGTGCCTCTCAGGAGCATTTTGGCCATATTTCTTATTAAACTGATGCGTGTGTCCACTTGGTAGTCCATGGTACTTCCAATATTCTTTGCCAGCACCAAAATTCAAATGCATCAATTCTCTTTCAGTCTTCCTTGTTCAATGTCCAACATTCACAAATCGATAAAGCAATGGAAAATAGCATGGCTTGTGTCAGGAGTACTTCAGTCCTGAAAGTAACATCCTTGCCTTACAATACTCTGAAAATTTCCTAGGCAACAGATTTCCCCAGTGATATGAATCTCCTGAATGCTGCTTTCAAGACCATTGATTCTGGATGCAATTAAGAAAAAAATATTGAAGATTTTAATCTTATCTCCATTCCCTATGATGGCATCTATTGATTCTGCTGTGAGGATTTTGAGCTTCTTTATATAGAGTTGTAATCCATAATGAAGGCTGTAATCCTTGATCTTCATCATCAAGTACTTCAAGTCCTCCTAATTTTCAGAAAGCAATTTTATGGGATCTGTGATTTTTAGGTTGTGAATAAGCCTGCCTACAATCACGTTGCCACATTCTTCCTTATATACTCCAGTTTCTTTGATGATTTATTCAACATACAGGTTGAATAGATGTGGTGAACAGATACAGCTTTGAAGCATACTTTTCCTGATTTTAAACCATGCACTATGTGTTTGGGTACACCAAAGAAACAATTTCATGGACATACTCATTTTTGTAATGTTTTATATATATATGCAATTGAATATTGAGAAAACTTCTGGACCTAGTGAAAATCAAGTCCATAAGTCTTATATTAGCCCATATGGCCGATACTAATCTATAAAGTCCTCTTCAGATTCATGAAACACATGCCATTATACCAAATGCAGGAAAATCATAGGCCAGTAGGTGGGAAGACTTGTGGATCCAATGTTGTTGTAAGTTTCTCAGCGCTGGTAGCGGTCTACAGGTGGCTCCTCCAGCTCTGAGGGTTACATCAGGGTAGCACCATGTAGCTTCTCCTCAGAAATGTCTTCCGCGGAGTGAACCTAGAGAGTTCACGTCTCCATTCTCCAAAGAGGAAATACTGGCATTCGTAGAATCCTCAGGAGAAGGTCATGTCCACACAGAGGACTCATTGGATATAAACGGATTTACAGCCTGATGCCACCCATTCACTCTTAATACTCTCACGCCTGAAAATGACATCAGATTATGCAACTACCATATACTGTTTCCTTGTTTAGTTCATACAACTACATATGGATCAGTGTATATGTTCCACATATGTACAGTGAAGTGATCTGCAATCAGGAAATTGATTTATGTGGGAAAGGGAGAGATACTCAAGGGAGAGAAAACCTCCTGAACATCTCCACTGGCCAGATTTTATTAGGATATCAAAGGAGGATACAAAGGAGGAAGTTTACGAAGTTCAAATGTAGGACCTGTATTAGGGCACAACAATTTCAGGCTTACGATGTTATTATGGTAGATAACTGACAAACAGGATCACATTCTGATCTAAGGGAGAGTCTTGTTGCTGCAACAAGGAATCCCCTTATCACTTACTGTCTGTGCCAATTTTATGACAGCTGCAAACAGTTACCCACTCAAGGTTTAACCAAAGTCTTTGCATCCAACTAACTCGCCCAGGGGGAAATAGGACAATGTTTTCTACCCTCAAGGACACACATGCTTTGTCAGCATGCACACAGTCAAATGCCTTCCCATAGCCAAGAAAATTCAAATAAACATGTGTTTGACCTTCTCTGCTTTCACCCAAGATCCATCTGACATTAGTACCACTATCATTTCTCCTCAGGTTCTTCTAAATCCAACCTGATCCTCTAGCAGCTCCCTGTCAATATATTGCTGCAGCTATTTTTGGACGATCTTAAGAAAATTTTTCATGTATATCAGTGACATTGTCCTATATGATGGGCATTATATTGCTTCATCTTCTTTGGAATATGTACAAACATGGATCCCTTTAGTAAGTTGGATATGTACATGTCTTCCAAATGTCTTGGCACAAGTGAATATATACTTCCTGTGCTTCATAAACTTATTGAAACATTTCATTTGGTATTTTTTTTTCATTTGGTATTTTTTTATAAATGCCCAAAGTCTTATTTTTAGCTAATGCTTTCATTTCCACTTTAACTTTGTTCTTAATACCATTGTTCCTTGCTCATGTGCTCGTATGTTGGTTGGGTCTTTGGGTGCAGTGACTGTGTGGCTTCTTCTCTCTTCTTTTGAAGCTTCCTGCATCACTCACCATTTCCCCTCGTAGCTTCCAAAGGTGCATCACAACGTTTAACTTTTTCTTGAGTTTTTCAGTTAAAGGTATGCAGAGCATGATCTTTCCTTTTGTTTTCTATTTCTAGGGCGTTTCACATTTCATTATAACATCTTACTTTGTCTTCTCCGGCTCCTTTGACATCTTTTCCAGCTCGTTGACGTCACCATTTATTCCATTTGCCGCGGCTTGTCTTTGATTCAGTGTAAGTTTGAGGGTCTCCTCTGACATCTACTTTGATCTTTTGTCCATTTATCTTTTTAATGATCTCTCCATTTTTAACAGATTTATTAGTACTTCATCCACATGTTATACATTCAGTAATTCAATCATAACAAGAAGAAATGTACAATTACTAGCACATGCCATTCTGGAGTATTTTCTTCTTCCTTATATTCATTGTTATTCATATAATTATCTTTTTTCTAATGTTGCAAAAATCACCCAGGAAAACTCTCCAATTCCACAAATTTGACATGTATAATTTAGTGTCATGGTTTATACTCCTGATTATGTGAATCATTATTGAGATCCTTCTCCAAATTATTGTATCACCAGGAAAATAAAGTCATTGCCTCCTAAAGGAAAAATCTTTCTCGATGCACAAAAATTATTGGTCAAGTTAGATTTCTTGACTTTTTCCTTCTTATGATGCTCTTGCTGTTTTTCCATAGCTCCCCAGGTCTTCTCTCATTAGTGATTTTTGCAGTCAGTCTCTTCTTGAGATACTCCCAAAATTCAGCTGAGATAAGCTCAAGTTTAAACTTTTGCTTTCATGGACTTGTTTTAATTTTTTTCAACTTCAACCTGAACTTACATATGAGAAATTGTTACAGAGCCTACTGCTGGACTAGTTTGAGGTGCTGGTATTAAACTTTTCCATTATCTCATATCTCATCTGGAGAGATGCATATGTATAGGTACTGTTTGTGTTGTTGAAAAATGATATTTTCTATGAACAAATCTTTGACCTCTAATAATTCAATCATGTGACCTCTACCATCATTTCTATCACCAAGTTTCAACTTTCCAAGCCCTGTTCCATTATCTCTTTTTCCAACTTTGGCATTCCAACTGCCAATCATTATCAATGCACCTTAACTGCATGTTTTATCAATTTCACACTCAAGTTTATAGAATTCTTCAATGTGTTCATCACTAGCCTTTGTTGTTAGTACATGCATTTTAATAATAGTTGTCAAATTGGGTGCATATCCTTGAGGAGTAATGATGTATAACACACCACATTGTACTTCAAGATTGATATTGTAATGCCCTTTGACAATAAATGCTACGTCACATCTCTTTTTAGGGTCATCTCCTGGATAGTATATCATATGGTTTTCTGTTTTAAACTGACCAATACCAGTCCATATCAGCTCAATAATGCCTAGAATAACCATCTTGATGTGTTTCATTACATTTTGATGACTATCGCTGTTCTGAGATTCATACTTCACACATTCCAAGTTCTGATAATTAGCAAATTTGGCAGCAACTCTCTTCTTCATTTTCTCTTCTTAGTCTGGAAGCTCCACTGAAACCTGTTTACTTTGGGTGACCATGCTGACATTTAGCTTCTAGCATTACAGCAACACAAAAGCCACTACACTATGGCAAACTGACAGACTGACAAATAGACCATGGGTGTCTATTTATAGAATACAAATATTTAATGTAAGAATAGTGAATAATTTAATGTAATTATTCCAGACAAAGTCTCTAATTCTGACCAAATTACCGTTTCCTTCATGGAATTACTAAGAATGAGGTCGAGATAATGATAGAATTCACCTGTGATTAATTGTGAACAGGATACTCTGGAATGACATTCTGCTGTGTATAAAATGAGCCCTCTGAGAAGCACTAAGAGAGGCCTCATTACTAGAAGAGCCTGCAGTGGAGCAAGTCCTGTGAACCCTGTATCCGGAAACAGCTATAATGCAGAGAGTAGAAACAGAACAAAGAGGCAGAGCATAGAACAGATTCCTGGGCTTCCCTAACCAGGATCAAATAAAAGTGAACGTTTTTGTGCTGGAGGCTGGCTGTGGAGTAGAGTGCATCTCAGCATTTCATTGGGAAAGGTGCCTTCAAATCCTGTTAAGTAGACCAGAGTGCCTTTGACCTAAGGCTAGCTGCAGTACGGTGCTTCTGTGCACGAAAGGGACTGAGTTTAGTCACCCAGGTTTGCTCCAGGATGGAACTTTAGCAGAATGGCTTCCTCTTGGCTTGCAGTGGAATGGTATGCTCCTTTGGGGATTTGCCAGCAGATCAGAAAGAACTTTGTAACATGTAACATGCCCCGAAAAATAACTTTCCTGAGCATTTCTCACTGGCATTTCAATGTGGAAATTTCAAAAATAAGCATTTAAATCATGGATTTTATCTGAGTTCTGTATAGCCATTTCAATGAATATTGGCACCTACAGGGGTAAAATAGAGGACATTAATTGTTAGAATTAATATTAATAGGTCTTACACATTTAATTATGATTTACATATAATTATTAATTGCAGTTACATTAATTATTACACAGTTATTGTCACCAATGGACTTCACAAAAACTATACATAAGAACTTAGGAGAAACTGTTGTCCTAACCAGAAAAAAACAAATTCACTGTCATAGAGGCAATGCTGATACCCAGCAAACGCACGTGGGTTTCCAAGATGATTTACAGGAGTAGAAAGCCCAGACTCTCTCCTATGGACTCAGATGGTTTTGAACTGCAGAGTATATGATACACAATGCATAACACTCACCTGTCCAGGGATCTTAGTGTGATAAAGAGGTTCAAGTTAATAAACATAATTAATAAGCAAACGAGAGTACCAAGTCTTCCCAAGGTAAATAGAAATTAACTAAAATTTTCTTCCTTAAAACAAAAGATTCAATCCATGTTCCTGTTGAATAATTGTACTGGGGAAAAGATCTTTTAAAGACTGTGTGTGATAACATGATGGAGCGCCCCATAGAACACTCAGTTACAGCTTTTCTCATTTGTGTCTACAAAGCTTCCTTATTCTAAAGTATCCACATGAATTAATAATTTATGATGATTTTCAGTATAGACACCTTACAAAAGCTGTTTATTTTGCCCTGTGTGTTCATAGTTCTCTTCAGAATTACATTTGTTCATTCTGTTAGCTCACCTCTCTATTCACTGTCTGATGTCATGTATTTGCCTTTTAAAGCCATCTCTTCCTCATTTTGTACATGTGTATTTGTGTCAGATTACTTTCTCTGGATTTTCTATCCCTTTTTTCGTATTCGATTCTCTTCTATTTACCCTCACCAGCATTATGCTTCTTAAAAAGTGTTTTATGGGCAAATAAACCACATATCTCACAATTCAACAGTTCAATCATATTGAGCTGTCAATCATGATCTTATTCAATTTTAGATCATTTTCCTCTTTCATTGTTTTTAGCATCTCATTTCTCTCATTCTCCCCTGTACTACCCCCAATAAAAAACTAATCCAGTGACTCTCTTTATAGATTTTCCTATCTGGGATTTCATATACAGGAAAAACTAAAATATAAAAAAACCCTACCAGTAATATAAAAGAGTGGGGGGAAATCTCAATGAAAAGAAAATATTAAAAATTAGAACAACTTCAAAATGGGTCAAAAGTGAGTTAAATTGATATGTTGTGGAATTTGAACCTATCTATATTTGCCACTACAGCCTTACCTCTAGATTACAATTCAATATAAAGAAAACCAAACACCTACAAGACCAATAGGTATCATTATGATAAAGAGAAAAGGGTTTGAAGTTGCCAAGAATTTTGTCTCCCTTGGATCCATAATGAATGTTCATGAGAGCCGTAGTCCAGTGATGAAAAGCCACATTGCATTCGCCAGATCTGCTGCATGAAATCTCTTTAGAGTATTGAAAAACAATGATGCGACTTTGAGGGCTAAGGTGCGCCTGACCAAAATCCTGGTATTTCAACTGCCCCATGGATATGCGAAAGTTGGACACTGAATAAAGAAGATCAAAGAAGATACATTTGTATTGTGGTGCTGGCAAAGCATATTAAAGTATCATGAAATGCTACAAGGGCAAACAGTTCTGCCTGGAAAGGAACACTTCCATAGTGCTGCTTAGAGGAAGGATGTTGACACTTTGTCTTACACTCTGAATATGTTGTCAGCAAAGATCAATCCTTGGAGAATACATCATATTCGGTAAAATGATGTGGCAATGAAAAATGGGCAGGCCCTTCAGGAGATAGATTGCCTCAGTGACTGGAACAATGGTCTCAAGTGTAGGAATAATTGTGAGGATAGCAAAGATCAAGGCAGGGTTCATTCCTCTGTCCATAATGTGACTATCGGTCTGAATCAAACAGATGGATCCTAACAAAAAAAAATACCTGCCAGAATCCACTTTCCAATACACTCTTTGTGATAGCAAGGCTATTCTGACCCTGGACAGAGGGGATTTACTGTAAACTTAATCTATGTACTGACCATGCAAATGAAATTTGGGCTTCCACTGTCTTCTATGTCATTCTGCAAACCAGATGTTCAATATTAAATCTGATACCACTACCTTCTTCCAGTTTGGATTTTATTATTTACAATCCTTGGATCACACAGGCTGCTGTGCCTTTTCTACATGAATTTAGTAGATGCTTTACTCAGATGGCTGCTTGTTTGAAGGCAACCTTTGTGACACCAGGCCCTACACTTACTGATTGCCAGGCTCCATCTAGTGTCTACTGAAATTTGTTGGGAATCCTCATCACCACCTCAGGCTTGAGACCATTTACTACTTCTTTACTACCTTCTCAAAAGTATCAGTCAAAGAGTCGTCTAAATTTTATATTAGTAGCTTTATATACTTCAATAATAGAGAATATATATCTTTCATTCTATTGCTGTCACCTTTCAGGTTTATTGCTTGTGATTTACCATTACTAAACACTTTGAAGTTGATTCAGATAATCATGGTGTATTTGACTGTAGTGAGTACATCAATCATCTTTTCATAACTCATTCTTAAACACATGCTTCAATATATTTATTCAATATTTTGGTTTATAAAACTCTACAACTTATTCTATCTTTCCTAAGTATGCTTAATCCTATTATCAATAGATAAGGATTTGGACCTAGAATTTATTTTTGGAACCTTTTGCTCTTTCAAGTTTTACAAAAACTCTGTTAGAATGTTATCTCTAGAAATTAAAATAAGTGCTTCTAATTAATCTCAATGGATAAGTAATTATATATAAGAGCAAAGAAAGCTTGAATGGCATTATTATCTTCTGGAAGCTACTAATACCTTTCCCTGAGGATTTAAAGATATCATAAGGAAGCTACAACTAATACCTTTCCCTGAGGATTTAAAGATATCATAAGTACCTTAGAATATATTAAAATAGAATGGCCATCACTGAACATCAGACAGATCACTTCTTAGGGTTTAGAAAAATATTCAACTATGACAAAGAATTATCTTCTAGAGAGAATTTTCATTGGAAGGATTAAAAATATCAACAGGATTGTGCTTTACAACAGTGAATTTTATGATGGTTAACAATATTAACAGCAAAAGATAAAGCTTCAAGTATGGTGCTCAGATAAACTTTTTTTTTTTACTATTTTAGTGATTTGTATTTTGCTTTTCAATGAATTAGAAAAAAAGGTAATGTGAATAGTTATAATTTCATGAATTTGTGTTTACTATATGGGGAATCTTTGTTTTATCATTTACTAATATTTGTTATTTTTCTTATTTATTTACCATATAAAACTATTATTTCAAATCAGTAGACTAAATTTTGTCAGAGATGTAATTTCTTATGAGGATAGTCAGAATATCCATTTTTTAGATTGCATAATTTTATCGTTTAATTCTAGGGAGAGAAGAGGGTGTTAGCAGAAATGGGCAACTTTACCATAGTCAGAGAATTCCTCCTCATGGATATCACAAGCTCGTGGGAGCTCCAAGTCTTGCAAGGTCTGCTTTTCCTACTGATTTATCTGGGATCCACGGCTGGAAATCTTCTAACTCTTACCGTCATTATAACAGACAGGCACCTTCATTTCCCAATGTACTTCTTTATAGCCAACTTGTCCTTGCTAGATTTTTGCTGTATTTCAGTAACTGTCCCCAAATCGGTTTTAAATAGTCTGATGGACAGCAACGTGATTTCTCTTAGAGAATGTGTGGCTCAAGTTTTCCTGCTTATTGTATTTGGAGCGACAGAGTTTTTTCTCCTTGTGGTCATGTCCTATGACCGCTATGTTGCCATTTGTCACCCTCTGCATTATCAGCTCATCATGACCCCACGGCTATGCACACACATCTCAGGTGGCACATGGGCCAGTGGGCTGGTGTTTTCAGCAATCCATACGGGCACCATGTTCAGACTGCCCTTCACAAAATCCAATGTCATTCACCAGTTTTTCTGTGATGTTCCTCAAATATTGAGCCTTACATCCCAGTCTGTGCAGTTTTCTGAAACAGTGGTTCTTGCAGTCTGTTCTGGTTTTCTCTTAATCTGTTTTGCTGTCTTATTCGCCTCCTACGTTAACATATTTTCTACTGTGCTCCAGATGAAATCTGTGGAAGCCCGAAATAAAGCCTTATCTACCTGTTCTCCCCAGCTAGCTACAGTTATTCTGTTTCTAGTTTCTGGGATATTTGATGCTTTTGGTGTCAACCCAAATGTGTCAACTGTTCAAAACCTTCTAGCATCTGTGTTCTACTCCATAGTGCCCGCCTTTGTGAATCCGATTATCTTTAGCCTGAGGAACAAGGAAATCAAGAGTGCCCTTGGCAGAATGATTTTTGGGAACTCCAAGTTCCTCTAAGGCTTTTTGTTCCTGTATGTGTTTTTGTACTCCTTAGATCGACTGGATATAACAGTTTAATCACATAGACTTTAACTTTGAAATTCAGATAAAATTAAAATTTTGAGCCTTTTTGATATTTAAGAAACATGGGGAGTATATAAATAAGCAATACTTAATTACTTGAAAAAGCGTCACTTCAATGAATTATTATTACTAGTGGACGCTTTTGTGAATTTTAATTATTATATGTTAAATATTGGATAGACAATGCAATTTTAATAATCCAATAGTCTTGTCCATGAAGAAAATCACTGGGCATTAAATCATACTCTCTTGTTTTCTATCATTGTTTAATAAAGTTTGGATGAAAACTCACAATACTTGAACTGTTATTTTTCTTAATTTTAAAAATATGCTCATCAAATATGAAGTACGTTAACTATTTCTACACAAAGCATTTGTTGATATTTGTCAGATATTTTCACTTTGTTTATATATATTGTGGTAATTTTTTGCTCAAGCTGTTTCACTCTCTTTAATTTACACTCACTCACCCAAAATTTCATTTTCTGGTTCCACTTACTTGGTGGTGCCATCTGGTAAATGTTGGACTGATAATCACAACATTAATTGGTTCAAATACACCTGAATGATGAGACTAGCTGTTAACATAGCGATTTACTATCTCAAAAACTCTTTCTGGTAACTATGAAACAGAATGTATTTATTGGGATTGTTTTCATTTGCATTTTATTCATATTTGTTTTAAAGCGGAATCTTTATTATTGACTTTATTTTTTTATTTAACCTTTATTTTTGTGTGCAAAGTTGATTGGTTTCTATAGCAGTATTTTTTCAATGTTACAGTTTTTATTGCATTATATTTACTTGATTGTGTATTTGAATTCTGATCATTTTTTCAATATGCCGAAATTGTATGTTCCTATTGTACACATAGGTTTATTGTGCCAACCTGGCATATTAACAAAAGTGAGATAAATTAAAGGGCGGAGATATAAGTGGCTTGGTGAGCCTCATCTTTCTTGTCTCTTGCTCTTTGATGATCAGACCAGTATACAACTAGCTGCTTTAGCTGGTTCTTTGCCTCAACTTGTGGACTGTGGACTGTGTATGTGTAGTTTGAGGTTCCTTCAAGACTTGCTTTGCCACGCTACTGCAGTAGACATCTCTTGAGCTGCGACTGTCGGAATCTCTCCTGACAGTTGGTGACCTGCCTTGCTGCTTGCTGCCTGTGGCCGGATGCCCTTAATTGCTCAACAGAGGACTACCTGACTGCCCTTAGCACTTGAAGGACTGCCAGTGTATTAGCTGTCTCATAAAAGTGAGTTGCACTGACCCATTTGTACTGCTCTATGGACTAATTAACTGTGTGTTTCTTATGATATATATATATATATAATCATAAGTGTCCTGGTTTTGTTTCGCTAGAGAACCCTGTATACTTCGTTATGCCTGAGTTGTATGTTCCTGTTAGTTACTTTTTTTTTTTAGTTAATTACAGAAAAACAACCAAAAAACTCTATTTATTTCAGTATTCAGAATGGAGATTTAACGTTCAACATTTTGAATGCAAAATTTAATACAGGAAATAATAAAAATACTTAGTGTACACACTAGGGAGACAGATTACTATTTTACATTCATGGGAAAAAGAGATGTACCATACATATAAAAACCTATTATTGGACATATGCTTTTGACAAAGTTGTATAAAAACTGTAAATAATTATTTGGAGGAATGAAGAATAGAAATATCACAGATGATGTCTAGATTAGATAGTAATAATGGTTCAAATAGCTTGTGACTTTTGGTAATGTAAAAATTTGACAGCTAATACAATCTGGTAGAAGTGAGAGCTATAATTGGAAAGTACAATTTATTATAGTATCCATGATTCCTATATTGACTCTCCTATATTAATATCTTTAAATCCCCTTTAGAATGGCTGTTTATTGTATTCTTCCCCAGCATTTATTTCAGCAACTTTATCCTAAAACTTGAGGGAACTTATACATAGTTTTAAATGTTTTCATTTTTTCTCTTTTTTTCAGATATTGGTAAACTGGAACTAATAAAATCTTGAATTGAAAAAAATGGTAGCAGTCAGTATAAAAGTCTCTATTTTCAAATCATACAGGTAGTTCTCCTATTACTATAACTGTTACATAAGGATTAATTAATATCCAATATGGATATCTGTGCATACTTGTCCCAGTGTTTTAACTAATTGTAATAAATGGAAACAGTATAGATTTTATTTTGTTTTGTCTCATTCAAAGGGATCAGTAAACCTGCACTGAATTTTATAATGATGCAATTTATTTGCTACATTTTAATCCAGGAATGCACAAATCATTCTAAATCTCAGATCACTAAATTTATATTCAATCTTTATGACACACGCAGATTCACATTAGTAATTTATCATCATTGTGCTTACTTACATTTTCTGTGAAAGCAAGCTAAATCCCAGGTGACTATTGACATTCTTTTGTGAAAGCTGTGTCACATTTGTCTGTGCTGCATTTTCCCAGTTACTAATGAATCAGATTGTAAGAAAAATTCGAATTGCACTTGAAAACCCACAGGAACAGTTCAACCTTGTTTTATAGTGTCGCTATGAGATGGAATTCACTTTACAGTCAGTGAGTTTGAATTTTAGATGTTGATTTTGGAATGAGTGCATTAGAATTTCTCATATTTGATAGTCATGAGGAAACTCTCTTTCAAAACACTATATTCTCTATATTGACTTTTGATTATATTTATTGATTTGAAATATATATACTAATGTTCTTTGTGTATTATTTGTATATTTGGAGGAAACAAAACAACCCCCTTTGTAAGAACAAATTTATTTGAACAGCAAATAAAATTATTTATGTGAATTTATGGGGTTGAGGTATCATTTAAAGGGTTTTTACCAAAAGAAAAAGTTTATGCCAAAATGAAAGGTTAAGTGTATCTATATTTTCTGAATTTCTATCTTTAAATATTGGCTATTAATCTCTCCACTGCATATTAATTCAAAGCAAAATAATATTACATATTTTGCACTTGTGGTGGTCCTTTCTTCCTTTCATAGGTGCTTTTCCTATTGCTAATATGTATGTATGTGTGTGAAGGTGTATAGTGAACCAGAAAAACTGGATAAGAATATGGCATTTGAGTTATGGTATAGATGTAGAATATTAAAAGGACCACGAATTCCTAGGAAAACAAACCAATGTATCTTGAAAGTACAGCGAGAATTCTCCTTAGCAATAAAGGTGATGAAACTTCAACATACACATTTTGGAGTCCGATTCCTGGGATGGACATCATGCCTGGAAAAGTAGAGGAACAGTGAAAAAGAAGAAGAAAGTCAATGAGGTGAATTAACACAGTGGCTGGAATAATTGGCTCCAACATGAAGATTTGATTATGTAACATTACTGTGCTAGGTTGTATTCTATGGCACATAAGGTCTCCATGAGCAAGATACAACTTCATTTCAGCTTACAACAACAGTAGCATCTGCTAAACAATTACCTTTCTTCCACATCTGGGCTCCACTTAAGGATGTCATTAAATTACATTGTGGAACAAATATGCAAATATATTTCCCCTCCATGACCGAGAAAATTTGACAGAATGAGGGCTCAGGCCCCATGAAGTCCACTTGAGTTAGCACTGCAATAGGAACCCGTGAAAAACCTTTCAGAAAGGTTGAGAATGAGCACATTACAAAATACTGTTGTGAGAATCCAGTCTAGTGTTGCAGGCTGCTAGCAGTGGTTCCCTGGATTTTCTTTCCAAACAGCTTTTCCAAAGAGTACATTAAAGAAGTGTTGGTCAGTAATATAAAAAATGAACAAAGAAAAACTGACACCATATTACCAATATTATAAATAATTTTGCGTTAATATTCTAGATATATTTTAGAGATAAGCAATATTGTCCACAATTCTAAATACTATTTCATTGAACATAATTTGTGTATCTAACTCAAAATAGAAGTTAAATCATAATAATTATTATAATCAACTGAATTAATTTCATGAATTCTCGAATTCTTTTATGTTACTGTTAGAAAATAAGGACAATAAAAATTGGATAATTTTCAATAACATCCTTTCCTCACTCTATTCTTTATAAAGTTAAATAATCTTGAACCTCAACATACTCTGGGAGAGAGAGATAGGAGCTGGATTAAGACTATGTATCATCTGTTGTATAGCAGAGAGACAGTGAAATAAAAGAAGATCTTCAATGAAATATATTGATGCTGTGGCTGCAACAATTGGTTCACACAGGACCACAATGGTGAGAATGGGGCAGGACTTGGTGTTGCTCTGTTCTGGGGACAATGTGGTGCTGTGAGTTAGAAACAACTGGATGGCACAGAAAAGGAACAGCAACACCTGTGTAGAGTTAAAAACAAAACAAACAAACCACCTGGAGATACAAATAATAACTCATAGTAAAGGGAAACAACATTTAACAATAGCATAAGTGTGTAGATGAGTCTAAACAATATTTTATTAATATCAAGTCCAGAATGACCCAGTGTGTGTCTATAGGACAGGATAAAGCTTTCTGTTTGGGTTTCCAAGAATGTAACATTTTATAAGAGTGAAAAGGCGTCTCTCTCTCCCCTGCAGAGGCTGGTGGTTGCAAACTACTGACCTGTGCTGAGTGGCCCAGGATAAAACCAATTAGGCCAGCAGACCTCCTTGAACAACCTATTGTTCTCATGAGCCATCCATTCATTTCCACCCCTTAGTGACCCGAGGCACACCTGAAGGAAACATTTCCTGGTCCTGCACCATCCTCACAACTTTCCTGATCCTTGCAACCACTGTCAATACATCTCTTTGAGGACCTTCCTCATTTTCTACTATTCCTCTACTTTACCAAGCACATGCCTCATCAGGACCTGAACTCTCATGACAACATGTCCAATGTTTGTTAGATGAAGTCTTGTCATTCTTGCCTCTATGGAGAAATTTGGCCATATTTCTTTTTTTACTTAATTTATATTTATTTATGCTTACTATTTATATCATTTTATTGGGGGGTTTCTACAACAATTGTATCAGACATATTAGTACATACATTGTCATCATTATTTACTAGACATTTACATTATATTGATCTACATTCTTTGGGATAAGCTCCTCCTTTTTTCCCTCACCCTCTACCCTGTGGCCCCTTAATAGATTATAGACTGTTATTTTCATAACTCATACCACGCACTCTCTCCTTTTCCCTCTGATTTCTCTTGTTCTTCCCCCTGGTATGGGGTGGAGGTGGGGTGGTTATTTGCCATTGATTGCAATATATACTCCCTTTCTTCCAATCTTTTGCCTATGCTTTTTATATTACTATTCCCATTGTTGTTCCTGGTTTCTGTGTATCATGAGTTTTATCTCTTGCCTATACCTATGTCCATGCTCTGGTTCAGTCCAGAGTGTGAAGCAACACTGGGGTTATGTTATTGGGGGATGAGGAAGCCTCAAGCAACCAAAGGTGTATTGCATGAAACATTAATACTCTACTGCACCCTGATTGACTCATCCCTTCCCTGCAACCCCTCTATGCGAGGATGTTCCCTGGTCTACAGATGGCCTTTAGGTCTCTGCTGCATACCCCTCATTTTCATCAATGTGTTTTTGTTTGTTTGCTTGTTATGAATTGTCTCATGCCTGTAACCCCTCT
This sequence comes from Tenrec ecaudatus, assembly GCF_050624435.1. Classification (NCBI taxonomy): domain Eukaryota; kingdom Metazoa; phylum Chordata; class Mammalia; order Afrosoricida; family Tenrecidae; genus Tenrec; species Tenrec ecaudatus. The sequence goes on from NC_134531.1 coordinate 203,729,257, forward strand.
CAGTGATGCCTCATGATCGCACCTGGTACTGTGCTTCTTCCATGTCTGCTTGTTGCTTCACTGGAGGAGGGTCGCCTGTTTAACTTCAAGCTTTTAAGATCCCTGAAGCTAAATCTTTTAATTGCCTGCGACCATCTTCTGTCTTAATCACATCTGCTTATACATACGTTTGGCATTCAGCAATTGGTCTGTTATTGGGTGAGGGTGGGGAATGAGCATCACAAAATGCCATTTTGTTAAAACAAAGTATTCTTGTATTGAGGAGGTTAGAGTGGAGGACCAAGGCCCATCTGCAGGCAGTGTATTGCCTTATAAATATTGTACATAGTCCAAAGTCTCTACTATTTTTATTAATATACTTACATAATTACACACCACTGTTAATACCTCTATCTAGAAATTTGCTTCCTAGAGCTTTCCTCTGTTTCCTTTTGCCTCCTCCTTCCCAATCATCACATTCGCCCTTCTTCCACCTCTCAGTACTCCCTCTCACCTAGATTGGTGCTGCTCTAATACCCACAGGATCTCTACAACCTCCTAGATGTTGGTTTTAATCCCTAGTTGTTCCCATGTCTATGGAGTTGTTTGCTCACCATATCCTTTCCCCCACCACCTTCTCCCCATAAGATTCTCGGGGACCATTGGCCCCATTGCTTTCTCTCTGAGCTTGCTTCTCATGTCTGTATTATATAAGTAGGCAAACCAGCAATGTCCTAGTCCAAACAATAAGAAAACAAAAGGTTGTAAAAAGAGAAGGGGAGAATAAAAAAAAACAACAAAACATGCATCATTCCAGGTCTGTCCACTGGCCTTTATGAATCTCTGCCCCATGGTCCTAGGGGAGTTCCAGGGTCTGTCCCTCAATGGCCAAAATCTATTTTGGGGGCCCTTTAGGAGATTTCTGCATTGGAGTTGCTCTAATTTCTGATATGTTATGCCCCCTTCTTGGTTTGTCTCACTGCGGGGCATTCAGGGCACATTATCTCCCCACTGTGTGTCCCTATTACTGCGCTCTGTCGCAGTATGCTCCAGTTAGGGGACAACAGGTCTTGAGCTGTTGGTTGTTCTAGTCTTCTCTCTTCCTCAATAGCTCCATGAAGGGACATTATCCTCTGGGTTTCCTGTGTCAATATGGAGTCTAGGCCGAGTGTCCCTTTCTCTTTTTCCTTCTTGATTTGTTTCCATGTGGTTGTAGTAATTCAGCTCATTTCCTCCACCTGAAGGTTTAGTGTTGTTCTCTGTGGCACATACTTCTAAGGTAGGGGTCAGATTGGCTCTGGTTGGGGCCGGCCATGTAGCCCAGGCTTTTCATGCAATCGTCCATGTGGTTATATTTCCCTCCGGTTTGGTGTGCCGAGGTGGGGTATGTAAGCACACTCCTGATTCTGTGGAGACACAACCAATACTCTCCCCCTGAGTGGGTTATTAACTTGTTACCCCCGTGCCATCATCTTAGTTTCTCCCTCACCCATTTCTCCCTCCTTCCCCCTCACCCAACCCCTTCTTTATATTGGATTCACATGTACCTCCTTGCATTTGGTCTGACCTCCACTCAACTACATGTGTCTCTACCCATGTATTATGAGATAAGTGTCTTTTCTTCTATAACTTCTGTGCTGATTATACTTTCCTCAGGGGACTCATGTTATACTTATCCTTTTGTGATTGTCTGAACTCACTTAGCATACTTTCCTCCAACTCTTCCCTTGAAATTATATGTTTTATATGATCATCCACGCTTTTTAATGCTGCATAGTACCCCATTGTGTGTGTGTGTTCCTGAGTATACTAATCCACTCGTCTATCAATGGAAATTCAGATTGTTTCCAACTCTTTGAGATTGTGAATTGTGCCCCCATAAACAATGGGGTACAGATGACTGGTTGTGTTTCATTTCTTACCACTTCTGGTATATGCCCAGTACAGATATAGCTGTGTCATAATTAGATCAATTTCCATTTTCTTTCAATTTTGCCATGTTGCTTTCCGCCATGGCTGTACATATCTACAGGACCATTAGCAGTGGAGGAGATTTCCTGTTTTGTGACATCCCCTCCACCATTTTTTGCTCTCTAATTTTCTGATTTGGGCTGAGCTCAAGGGTGTTAGATGGTATCTCATGGTTGTTTTAATTTGTATGTCTCTTATGGCTTATGATCAGGAGCAATTTGTCATGTGTTTATTGGCCATACAGGTCTCCTCCCTATTGAAACTTCTTTTCAGGGCTTTTGCCCACTTCCTCAGGGTGTTAACTGGTTTCCTCTTTTTCAGGCCAGGAGGATGTTGCACATGTTAGTTCTTAGTCCTTTGTCTGATGTGACTTTGCTAAAAATCCTCTCCCAGTCAGTGGGTTGCCTTATTATCCTCTGGGTGAAGTTTTTCAACTTGCACAGGTGTTTTATTCTCACTAAATCCCATTTACCGATTTCCAGTTCACTGGAGCTTATTCCCTTCCCTATTGCCATGAGACTGTGTATTTCCCTGAGCCAATGGTCTTAGGCAATTCCTGATTGCTTCATTGATGGGCCTGATGGTTTGGAGTTTTAATTTTAGGTCCATGATCCACCTTGAGTTTATTCTTGTGCAAAGTGCAAGGTAAACATCTAGTTTTATATTTCTACGTGTGGATTTTCATTGTTTCTAGCACCACTTGTTAAAGAGGGCATCCAATTCTGACTTGATGTTTTGGGGCCCTTATCAAAAGATCAGTTGTCTGTATGTTGATGGTTTCACTCTGGGCTTTCTGTTCTTTTCCACAGGTCTGATTATCTGTCATTATGTCAATACCACACTCCTTTGGGCATTATGGTTGTGTAGTGGGTGTTAAAATCAGGTAAAGCAAGTCCTCCAACTTTGTTCTTCTTCTTGAAAAGTTCTCTGCTAATTCTAGCCTTCTTCCCTCTCTATATGAAATAGGTGGTCAGTTTTTCCAATTCTTTAAAGAAGATTGTTGGTGTTTGCGTGAGAATAGTGTTAAACTTATAAAGTGCTTTGGGTAAGATTAACATCTTTACTGTGTTGAGTCTTCCAAACCACGAGCATGGGATATTCTTCAATTTGTGGAGATTGCTTTTGGTTCCCTGTAGTAGGGTTTTGTAATTTTCCTTGTATAGGTCTTTAGGGTTTTTTTTGTTAAATATATTCCTAAGTATTTCAGTTTTTCTTGGCTATGGTGAAAGGCATAGTCTTCTTGATCTCCTATTCCATGGTCCTATCCGATGTTTGTTGATCTTCTATTCTGCCACTCTTCCATGTACTTCTGTCACTGTAAGTACACCCGTTATGGAACTTTGGCAATTTTCACTGTACAGAATCATGTTGTCTGCAAATAGTGATCGTTTGACCTCCTCCTCTCCCAGTGGAATACCTTTAATGTCCTTTTGCTGTCTTATGTTAACTAGGACCTCCAGTAAGATACTGAATAGAAGTTGAACCAAAGGCCATGCTTGTCTGCTCCTCTTTTTCAGTGGGATTGTTGTCATCTTTTCTCCATTGACAATTGGCTTTTCATAGATACTTTGTATTAGCTTGAGCAATTTCCCTTCCCTAAGTATCTTCATGAGTGTCTTAATTAGGAATGGGTGTTGGATAATGTCAAATAGTTTTTCTGCATCTATTGATATTACCATGTGGTTTTTATACTTTTCTTTATCAATGTGGTGTATAATACTGATGATTTTTCAGATGATAAACCATCCCTACATCTCTGGGATGAATCCTACCTGATCAAGTTGTGTGATAAGTTTTATATACTGCTGTATTGTATTAGCCAATATTTTGTTAAGGATTTTTGCATCTATGTTCATTAGCAATATCAGTCTGTAGTTCTCTATACCTGTGGAATCCTTGTTCTGTTGGGGTATCAAAGTTATACTGGCTTCGTAGAATGAGTTTGGGAGTTTGCCATCCTTTTCTATACTGTGGAAGACTTTGTGGAGGATCAGTGTCAACCCTTCTGTGAATGCTTTGTGGAATTCCCTTTTGAAGCTGTCTGGTCCAGAGGCTTTTTGTTGCTGTTGTTGTTGTTGTTGTTGTTGTTGGTAGCTTCTTGATAACCGTGTCTATTTCTTCTTTCACTGTGAGTTTTTGAGGTTCTTGGGATAATCTAAGTTCTATGGAATAATCTAGGGAAGGACTGTTTTTTCAAGTATTTATACATGTCTTCCACCTTTTTGAATTCATTAGAATATAAACCTTCATGGTACTTTGTGATTATCCTTTTAATTTTATTGTGGTCTGTTGTGATTTCCTCTGTTTCATTCCTCGTCCTGACTATTCATGTTTGCTCCTTCCTTTCATTGCATAGGTTCACTTATGGTCTGTCAATTTTGTTGATCCTTTCATACAACCAATTTTTGATGAATTAATCTTTTTCATCGTGTTTTTGTCTTCCCACTGGTTTAACTCTGACCTGATTTTTATTATTTCTTTTCCTTTTTCTATTAGAGGGGTTGTTCTGTTGATTCTGTTCTACTTGCTGGCGGTTTTGTGGTCAATTAAACCTTGAGGTCAATTTTTGTGAGAAATAAGGAATCCCACCCCTGCTTTTGTTTAGCTGCCATTCTGTTGGAATATGAACTGGTGCACATTGTTGCTGACTTCATGGATGGCCTGTCCAGATTTGACTTTGCTTATGGATGCAAACTTCACAAGGTTCCTACTGGAATAAAGTCTCTTTACGTTGAAAAATATGATTGTTTTTCAGAGAACTGGGTTGATGTAAGTGGGCAGTATATAAATTGTATACTCAAAATTGTGGGGTTAAAGGCATGAAGTGGTTGGCTTACAAATTTTCATAGGTGGGGGAAAAGATTTATAGGATTATAAGAGTAAGGCATAGGTGTTACTTAATTTCATTTGTGAAGCTAAAGAATTATGTACATGTGCCCGGCTGGCAAGGGGTGAATTGAGTGTTTCTGCCTTAGCATTTCTCTGCTTCAGCTTGCAAGACTGACTTTCTGCAAGACATCCTCAAGGAGAAGCCACATGGAATAGGTGCAGCCCTAGGTGCTGGAGCACACGTGTGGAGACTCCTGTCAGCGCTGAGATGCCTGTGCATTCACTGACTCAGTTTCCTCCTGCAGTTGGCATCATTGCATTGTTTTGTGAGATGGAGGAGAACTTTGTGGATTGTTGTTAGACATATGGGTTATAGGTTAATATTCGACTTGTATGCTTGGGCAGCATTGGGTTGGGATGTTTTCTTGATGCAAAGCTAACCTTTATATAAAAATCTCTCTTATATATGGGTTTTTATGGATTTGTTTCTCTAAAGTACCTAGACTAACACAGTATACTTCCTGCAAACCTTTTATTCTTAGTTTATTTTTGTCCGTGTGCTTAAGATATGTCTCTTTTAGGAACAGTTTGTTGGGTTCTATTTTCTGAGCCAATCTTCCAGCCTTTTTCTTTTAGTGTATGAATTATACCATTGGAGTTCAGAGTTATTATCATTATCTGTGGATTCATTGCTGTCATCTTGTGCCTTGTGTCTTGGCCCGTCCCTTGTGTTTCAGATCTTCCTTCATACCAGTGTGTTCAGTTTGTGTGCAGAGTTATATTCTTCTCTTCTTTTCCCTTTGAGGATCTGTTATCTTGGTAATTGTTGTCGGTACATGGACTTCTCAATGAATTTGGGCTATATGGTGGTCTCTCTCCTTCTTGTGCTTGCTGGATGTTGGTCCTCTGATCATATTATTCGGCCAGTATATTCTACAATGTTGTGTGTCTTGCAGCATATTCCTAAGTTTTTTCATTTCCTGGAATACCCTTATCTCCTCGTCTATGTTAAGGGACAATTTGGCAGAGTAGAGGATTCTTGGGCAGGCATATTTTTTCTTTCAGCTTTTGGAAGATGTAGTTCCACTCTGTCCTCCTCTTCATGGTTACCTAAACTCTTTTGTCTGTGACAACCTTACTTTCTCTTGCTGCTCTTAAAATTTTCTCTTTACCTCAAAGTTGGATATTTTAATTATTATATCATTTGGTGAGTTCTTCTTGGGGATTAGTCTAGTTGGTGTCCTCTCTGCTTCCTGTATGAGTGTTGGATTCTCATTCATTAAGATGGGAAATTTTCCTCCAGTATTACCTTCGCTATATTAGCAGTTGACTTGTTCATAATCTCCTGCTCTGGTAGACCAAATATTCAAATATTGTTGCTCTTCATAGCATCTGTCATTGACCTCAGGTTACCTTCCACCTCTCTTATGATCCATTTGACTCTCCTAGTTTTCTGATCTGTGTCTGAGTATCTTCAAGATTGCTGATACAGTTTTCTCCCTCTGCTAGTATAATAATAAATTCTGTGATCTTGTGTATAGATCCTGCTACCAATCCCTTAGCACTGATAGCTCCCTTTGGCATGTGACTTCATCCCCTCTATCATGGAGTTCATCCCCTCAATGTGCGCTTCATTTCCTCTATCACTGCATCCTTATTTAGCATTGCTTCCCTCAACTCCTGTATTATTACAAGGAACCCTCCTAAGATTTCTTTTTGTGGCAGAATGATGTCTGATTCATCTATGAGCATCATTAATCGGCTGTTGTGGTTTGTCCTTTTAGTTTTATTTTAAGTGATCTGGTTTGCTGCTGATTTCTTCATGCCTTTTCAGATGTAGGTGGCATGTTTCTGGGAAACCAGGGGCACTGAGCTCTTTCTCTTTGTTACTGATAAGACTGTTTATAAGGTTTCCTGTAGCCTATTGAAGAGGTGGCCCAGACTGCCATGTAGTCTGTGTCCATGGCAATTCAGTGGACAAGAGGGAGAGGAGTTTCAGTGACTACAGTGAGGCTGGACTCTGCATATTCCCATTGACTGTTTTCTACTGGGCTGTCAGGTCTTGATGAGCAGGATTTTTTTTCTTATTTAAATTTTAATTTTTTTAAAAGTTGCCTAATAGAAGGCAAAGTTGGAGGAGGTATCTATGCTGTGGGTTGGGCAGCTGATTGATGGCCAAAATACCCACTGTCCTGGATGGGTGCCTGGGGAGATCTTCCACAGGGTAGGGATGCCTGGAAATGGTGGGGGCAGCTGAGGCATCTATAGGTGGGGAGGACACACCGATGTAAGACAGGGTTGCTGCTGCAGTGGGTGGTGAAAGTCGAGGAGCCCCATGTTCAATGAACACTTTAATGAAGACCATTCAGTAGGCATTGGCTACTTTGGGGTCTGAGGTTGTGGTGTCTGGTAGGAGGATGGGCCACCATTGTCGAGGATAAGGATCTAAGGGTGTCAGGAAACAGTGTGGAGGGAGAAGACCCCCAGTTGCAGGTCACCTGACCTGGTACATGTATCAAATGTGCTTGCTTGACAATGAGACAATTAACACTGGGTTGTTTCTGCATTAATATACGTAATATAATGTTATTATTATTATTTAAATTTTTTGCATTTTATTGCCTTGTTATCTGCAAGGTCTTCAAACCATGCTAGCATGTATTACTGTACAAGTTCATCTGAACAGTCTTAAGTTGAATCGAGTTCATGGAGTTACCCCCTCCACAAAGTCTGAAGGACTGGCAGTCAATGACGGGTAAAAAGATTGAGTTCAGATGTATCAACCTAAGACAGGACACTGTTTTTAAATAACAGTAGACCCAATGACGGGTATGATCATCAGAACCTCTCCCAACCTAAGACAGACGCAGTCCCGCTTTGCTCATTTTTAATAATAAAGAAGGGGGATATGTAGGAGGCATCTGGCTGATCAAGGTGTTTACTAATGGGTGACTATTTAATCTCCTGGTGCCTCTGTGTCTTTGCAGACAGAAGCATTGCAAAATGACTGTTATTTGTGACTTTGCTGCTAAAAGCATTGAGGGATAACTCAGTTTATTTAAGATCTCTTTGAGACTCTCTTGAATCTTGCATATCCGTGTGATTGTCTTTGAACCTAGTGCTTTTATTATTCTAAGGTTAAGAAATTGTGACTAGTTAAGTAAGATTTGCATAGATAAGAGTTTAGGAATGTTTAAGTTCTTGGATGTTGGTTTTGTAACCAATTCCCTTGTGTAAGAAGAGTATAAAAAGCAAGCTTCAAATATACACAGAACTTCAGTCCATCAGATTGAAGTCCTCTCGATCCCATGCTTTGTACATAGCTCTTTCTTTTCCTTTCATCCACACGCCTCATTTCGGACACAGCTTGATGTGATACAGCTGGTCTAATCCCCTGCAAGCAAAGATGTCTCAAGGATCAGGTCTCAGATCTCAGAGACTCCAGCTCATGGTAGATGCGTAGGTAGGTTACCATGAGACCAGGGTTAGAAAGCACCCAGCAAGGGTTGTCTGAAGGGGTCCTCTCACTCACTTGAAATCTCTCATGAGTCCTCCTGGACACTAGACCCTACTTAAGAGAAAGAGCTCTCAGTATGTGCTGTTTACATGGGTGCCATCTTGACTCCTTTTATCAACCCTATTTCTTACAAAAAAGATTTATGTATCCTATTGGTTGCCCTTAATAATTTCAATATTCTTTGCCAGCATGAAAATTCAAATACATCAATTTTCTTTCAGTCCTCTTTGTTCAATGTCCAATATTCACATGCCTAAAAAGCAAATAAAAATACCTTGTCTTGTGTCATGGACACTTTAGCTATGAAAGTAACATTCTTGCCTTACATTACACTGAAGAGCTCCTAGGCAACAGATTTTCCCAGTGCAATTAATCTCTTGAATGCTCAGGGAGATATAAAAACACCCCAAACACAAGGCACTAGGTGACAGCAATGAATCTACAGATCATGATAATAACTCTGAATTTCAATGGTCTGAATTCATTCATTAAAAGAAAAAGGCTAGAAGACTGGCTCAGAAAACATGACCCAGCAATCTGCTGCCTGCAAGAGACACATCTTAAGTGCACAGACAAAAATAAACTAAGGATAAGTTTCACGGGAAGTATACCCCAAAAAAGTGGCAACTATAGAAAAGTAGGGGTAGCATTCCTAATCTCTTCAAAATTAGCCTCAAGGTTTAAACCATAGAAAGAGACAAGGAGGGGTACAATGTAATGATCAAAGGATCAGTAAACCAGGAACCAGTAAGCATATTGAATATTTATTTTCCTAACAATGGACCGGCAAGATTTGTCAAACAAACCATTCAAAAAATGAAATAAGAAATCAGAGATTCAACAATCATAGTGGATGATTTTAATAAACTTCTATCAGAAAGATCACTGAGAAAGAAGCTTAGCAAGGAAGCTATAGAGCTAAGCAGTACAATTAGGCAACTGGGCAGGATAGAAATTTATAGAGCTTTCCATTCAAACACAAATAAATTCACATTTTCTCAAGCCCATATGGCTCATTTTGGAGAATGGACCACAGACTGGGTGCGATAGTTTATTGTGCCAGCCTGGCCGATATACACAAGTAGGATTAATTGAAGGGCGGAGTGATAAATGGCTTGGTGAGCGTCGCCTTGTTAGTTCTGTGCCTCAATTTAAAGGGTACACTACCTGTGGACTGGGTCGCTGTAAGTTAAGGTCCCTTAAAGCCCACACGATTGGAATGTTCATCTTTGGAGCTGGGGACCGACAGTTGGTGACCTGCCTTGGTGTTTGCTGCCTGGTTATATATAGCCCACCTCTCTCTACAGAAAAGGGACTGGCGGTTCTGGAGACTTAAAGGACTGCTAGTGTCTCACTTCTTTATAATTTAACAGTTAATTTCTTGTATTTTCTATCTGTATCTAATTCAATGGTTCATTTCTTGTGTTATATATCTTTCCTTATAAATATATTTATATATAATTACTAGCAATCTGCTTTTGTCTCTCTAGAGAACCCTGTCTAACACACTGGGAAACAAATAAAGCCCGTGTAAATTCAAACACGTTTGGATTATTCAGATATCTTTCTCAGATCATCACGGTATGAAGCCAGAGACAGTGTAACTTTGATACCCAAACAGGACAAGGATCCCACAGGTAGAGAGAACCACAGACCAATATCGCTAATGAACATAGATGCAAAAATATTTTATAAAAATATTAACTAGTAGCATATAAAAAGTATACAAAATACATCAACTTCTTTAATCTGGGATGATGCAACCCAGGGATGCAGGGATGGCTTAACATCCAATAAACCATCAATATTATATACCAGATTGATCAGTAAAATTATAAGAACCACATGATAATATTGATAGACACACAAAAAAATCATTTGATAACATCCAACACACATTCCAAATTAAGAAACTCATGAAGATAGTTATAGAAAGAAAATTACTTAAGCTAAGACTAGTTATCTAAGAAACCCAGCAGGAATATTATAGTCAATAGAGAAAAGATGAAAACCAAACCACTGCAAAAGGGGAGCAGACAAGGATGGCCCATGTCCCAACTTTTTTTTCGATATAATATTGGAGGTCCTAGTTAACAACATAAGACAGCAGAAGGACATTGAAGGCATTCCACTAGGAGGGGAGCAAGTGAAACTTTTGCTATTTTCAGACAACATGATTCTGTACAGTGAAAATCTCCAAAGCTCCACAATGGGTATAATTACAGTAATAGAGGAACATGGAAGAGTGGCAGAATACAAGATCAACAAACCCAAGTCTATTGGTTTGCTATATACATTGGATAGGACCATGGAAGAGGAGATCAAGAAAGCAGTACCTTTAACAATAGCAAAGAACAAATTGAAATACCTAGGAATATATTTAACAAAAATAACAACAACAAAAAAACTAAAGACCTATACAAGGAAATCCATAAGACCCTACCATGGGAACCAAAAGCAACATCCACAAATAGAAGAATATCCCATGCTCATGGATTGTAAGACTCAACATACTAAAGATGTCTAACTTAAGCCAAACACTCTATAAGTTTAACACTATTGTGATTCACATATCAATAATCTTCTTCAAATAATTGGAAAAACTGACCACCTATTTCATATGGAGAGGTAAGAAGTCCAGAATTAGCAAAGAACTCTTCAAAAAGAAGGACAAAGTTGGAGGACTTGCTTTACCTGATTTTAACACCTACTACAAAACAACAATGCTCAAATGAGTGTGGTACTGGCATAATGACATATACTCAGACCCGTGGAAAAGAACAGGAAGCCCAGAAGTGAAACCATCAGCATATAGACAACTGATCTTTGATAAAGTCCCCAAAAGCATCAAGTCAGAGTTGGATGCTCTCTTTAACAAGTGGTGCTGGAAACAATGGGTACCCACACGTAGAAAAATAAAACAAGATGTTTCTTCGCCCCATGAATGAGAAAAAAACTCAAGGTGGATCACAGACCTACAAGTAAAACTCCAAACCATGAGGACTATGAATGAAGCAAACGGGACTAGTCTAAGCTCATTGGCCCAAGGAAATATATAGTCTCACCATAATAGGGAAAGGTATACACACAAGTGAACTGGAACTCAACATATGGGATTTAATGAGAACAAAACACCTGTGTGAGTTGAAACATTTCACCTAAAGTATAAGAAGACAACCTACAGACTGGGAGAAGATTGTTAGCAAAGTCACATCAGGCTTATAACAGAAATGTGCAATATCCTCCTGGCCTGCATAAAAAGGAAAACAGTTAACTCCTTTAGGAAGTGAGCAAAATAATTGAAAAGGAGACTCATAATGGAGGAGAACTGTATGGCTGCCTATAGCCTCCCGTAGAGGTGGGTCAGACTGCCATGTAGGCAGATTCCACTGAAATTCAGTGGTCAACAGTGGTGACGAGTTACAGTGACTAGAATGTGGCTGCACATATGCTCCTGGGTTACTTTCAACTGGGCTGTCAGACCACAAATAGCAGCCTATCTCTTAGTTAATTTTTAAATTTCTTTTTTTGGATGAAACCAAGTTTTATCTTGTAATTAAATACAACAGCTCCATTAGTACCAGATGGACAAAAAAATTATTTGCCGCATTACTTTCCCTGATTTTATAGAATGTTTACCCAAAGTTTAAAACGTTGGTCACATTATATTTCATAATCATTCATGTGAAACTGATGAAAAAATCCTCATGCAAGATGGATAAAAGTCAAATAGGACAAAAGTGTTACATTTTAAAAGTATTTTTACATGAAATTCTCTAACATTATACAGAGTAAAGACAGTTATTTTATATCCTTACTTTTTGTTATTTTGCTTGCTGCCTTTGGTTATTTTGTTGTTGTTTGTTTTAATTATTATATTGGGGGCTCATACAATGCTTATCACAATCTAAACATACATCCATTGTGTCAAGCACATGTGTACATTTGTTGCAATCATCATTCTCAACATTTGCTTTCTACTTGAGCCCTTAGTATCAGCTCCTCATTATACTCATCCTTTCCCACTCCTCCCTTCCTCATGAAACTTTGAAAATTTATAAAGTAATCTTATATTGTTATATCTCACACTGTCCGACACCTCCCTTCACCCATTTTTCTGTGTCCGGCTCAAGATGAGAGGTTATATGTACATCTGTATAATCCTTTCCCCCTTACTACCTCACCTTTCCTTCACCCTCCTGGTATCGCCAAAAAGTTGCCTAATAATAGAGAAAAGTAGGGGACGCCTTGCTGCTATGGCAGGGGCAGCAAAATGAGGAATAAACAACCCCACTGCCCTGTTGCAGTTGCTCAGAGAGAGGGCCCACAAGTAGGGATGCCTGGCACTGGTGGGGGCAGCTGAGCATCGGTGGGCAGAGATTACCATCCTGGTGTGGGACAGGCTACTGCTGCAGTGGTTGGTGAGAGTGAAGGAGGCCCATGTGAAACAAAAAGACTAAGGGAGGCTAATTGATGGGCATTGACCAACCTAGGTTCTGAGGTACTGTGGTCAGTGAGAGCTGGGTAGCCCTTGGACCCAGGTCTCTTATCCCCTGGGCTTCAGGCCAGCCTATGTGTAGGGAAAGTATGTTCTTGGACCCTGGATGCACTTCCCCCTGCTCACCGTGAGCCTGGGATGCTAGGGAAGTGCTGAGCTAGCAAGGAGTGGTGCCAGCAGGAGCAGGACTCAGGACGGACGCCATACTTGGGGGAGGGGCATGCAGTGGTGAAAGAGAGCAGATTAAGACACTGTGGTCAGGGGTTCGAATGGAGGGGTCTCAGGTAACGGTGGGGCTAAAGGAGCACCCCCCCAGTTGCGGTCACCTAACCTGCTACAGATAGGCTGAAGGTCGGTTCCTATGGTCCGGGGCAATAGAGAGAGAAACCCAAGCTTGGGGGCAGATCCCCACCAAAAAGTAGAGAGCAGGGAACCGCAAGAAAAGGGAGCATCACTCCTAGCGGGATGCTGCAATTGTGCAGCTTCTGGTCAGTGGTCCCACCACAGCTCTGTGGGTCTAGGAAATGCAGCCAACATCTCCTGTGATGGAAATCAGGCCTTGGGATGGGGTGGAGTAATAGGTGACCACTATGGCAGCAGCAGTGGCATGCAGGAGCTGCCCTCCTGGCTGAGCTAAGATGTCTCAAGGATTAGAACTCAGATCTCCAGGGGTTCCAGCTCAGGGCACATGTGTGGGAGGGTTGTCCTGTGACAGGAGAAGGCACCCAGGATGGTTGTAGGGGTCCTCTCACTCAATAGAATACTCTCATTAGTCCTCCTGGACACCAGACCCTCCATACCCGACAGAACTCTCAGTATGTCTTACTTACATGGGCGCAATAGTGACTCTATTTATCTGCCGTATTTCTCATAAAACAGATGTATATGTCCTACTGGTAGCCCAGGATACTTTCAATATTTTTTGCCAGCACCAAGTTAAAATACATCAATTCTATTGTAGTCTTCCTTGTTTAATGCCCAACTTGACATGCCTGTGAAGCAATTGAATTTACCTTGCCTTGTGTCAGGGGCTCTTTAATCCTGAAAGTAGCATACTTGCCTTACAAAAGCCTGAAGAGGTCCTAGGCAACAGATTTTCTCTGTGCAATGAATCTCTTGACTGCTGCTTCCAGAACCATTGATTGTGGATGCGAGCAAGTCAAGATCTTTGAAAAGTTTTATCTCATCTCCATTCTCCATGATGTCATCTATTGATTAAGTTGTGAGGATTTAGTCCTCTTTTATATTGAGTTGTAATTAATACTGAAGGCTTTAAGACTTGGCCTTCAACAACAAGTGCTTCAAGTCTTCCTCACTTTTAACAAGCAAGTTTATGGCATCTGAATATTGTAGGTGGTTAATAAATCTTCCTCCAATCCTAATGCAACATTCTTCTTTATATAATCTATCTTCTATGATGATTTACTCAGCATTCAGATTGAATGAGTATGTTGAAAGGATGCAACAATGAAGCATCCTTTTCCTGATCATCGAAACACCTAGCACTCTCTCCTTGTTCTGTTCACACTACTACGTCTTGATCGGTGTACAAGCTCCACATGTGTCCAATGAAGTGTTCCGTAATCAGGAAATTGAGTTATGAAGGTCAGGAAGAGGTACTCAAGGGAGAAATGGCCTTCCAAGATTCTTAACCGGCCTGTTTTTCTTACCAGGTCAAAGGAGAAATTTTAGAAAAGTTCAAATGCAGGACCTGTATCAGGGCACAAAGACTTCAGACTTAACAAACATCACATTCTGACCTAAGAGAAATCCCTGTTGCTGCAACTTGGAATCTCCTTATCACTCACTGTCTGTGCCAAGTTCCTGACACCTGCAAAAAATCACCCAATCAAGGTTCAACCAAAGTCTTGACACCCAAGTAACTCTCCCAGGAAAAACAGCACAGTGATTCCCTACTCTCAAGGCTATCCATACTTTGTTAGGATGCACACAGTCAAAGGACTTAGCGTAGTCAATGAAATGAAAATAAACATATTGAGTTTTCTGTGCTTTCAGCCATAATCCATCTGATATCAGTAATGCTATCATTTTTTTTCATATCTTCTAAATTTATCCTGATACTCTAGAAGTATTGCTGCAACTGCTTTGGGATAGTCTTAAGTAAAATTTTACCTGTGATAGCAATAATATTGTCCTGTAGATCATTCTAATATGTTACCTTCATTGGAATAGGTACAAATATAGATATCTTCTAGTAAGTTGGTCAAGTAGATGATCTCCAAATGTCCTGGTATATATGAATATGTCCTTCCAGTGAGTCACCAGCTTATTGACACATTTCAGTTGGTATTTTCTGTAAATTCCTGGAGATTTGTTTATTAGCTAACACTATCTGTTCCTCTTGAAGTTTTTCCTTAATACCAATTTTCCTTACTCATATGCGGAGCAGAAAGTGTGGAACGTTGACTAATTCTTTTGGGTCATTTAAGATATGTTGGGCGTGTTCTCTATTTTTCATTCTAGAGCAGTGCATATTTCACCCTATTATTTAGCTCTCTAGCTTCATTTCTTCTATTTGCCTTGACTTAGCTATATTAATTGTAAAATTGAGAGTATTATCTAAAATCCACTTTAATCTTTTGTGTTTTTCCAATCTTTTTAAGGAGTTTTCACATTTAAAATCTTTTTTTTTTTTTTGGTTCTTTAAAAATTTTTAAACATTTTATTAGGGACTCATACAACTCTTATCACAATCCATACATATACATACATCAATTGTATAAAGCACATCTGTACATTTGCCCTAATCATTTTCAAAGCATTCGCTCTCCATTTAAGCCCTTTGCATCAAGTCCTCTTTTTTCCCTTCCCTTCCTGCTCCCCTCTCCCTCATGAGTCATTGATTATTAGCACTTCATCCACAAGTCATAGCTTTAATAATTCAATAATATCAAGAAAATTTATATACTTTTGACCACAATAAATTCTAAGACATTTTCTTCTTTGTGTGTTTAGTTAATAATGCCATTATTTTTTCTAATTGTGACAAAAATTATAAAGGAAAATTCTCTAATTCCACAAGTTCTACATAGATAATCCATTTCCATTGATTATACTTATTATTATATCAATCATTATTGATATCATTTTACAAATTATTAATCACCAGTAACATAAACTCAATGTCACCTAAGGAACAAAGCTTTCTCCTTCATTATGCATGATAACTCTTGGTCATGTTTGACTTCTTAACTTTTTCCTTTCTTATTAATGATGCTCTCGATGTCCTCCCATGTTTCGTTAGGTCTTCTGCAATTGGAGTTTTTTTTACAGTAAATCTCTCCTTAGGTGTTCTCAAAATTCGGGTAGAATAACCTCAATATTAAATTTTTGCTTTCGTAGACTTGTTTTATTGTTTTTCAACCTCAATCTGAACTTACATATGAGCAATTGTTCCACAGCTAACTGCTAACCTAGTTTTAGCTGTTGGTATTAAACTTCTCCATCATCTCATATTTCACCTGGAGAGGTCCATATATATGGTGACTGTATTTTTGAAAAAGGATATTTGCTATGAACAATTTTTTGACCATACAAAATACAATCGTTTGATCTCCACTATCATTTCTATTGCTTAGTTTTAATTTTCAAACTTCTGTTCCATTTTATCATTTCCAACTTTGCCCATGTAAATACCAGTTATTTTCAATGCACCTTGATTTCTGATTGCTCAATTTCATACTCAAATCAATAGAATTCTTCAAATTAGTCATCACTAATTTTTGTGGTTGCTGAATAAATTTCAATAATAATTGAATGGATAACATACCCATGAAGTGGAAAACATATATGAAAGACAGCATTGTACTTCAAGACTAATTTTGCAATGTCTTTTTGAAAGTGAATGCTACACAATTCCTATCTGGTCTGCATTTTCTGGGTTTAGATATCATATAGAAAGTGTATACCAAAATGAAATGTTAAAGGTATCTATATTTTCTGAATTTTTATCATTATCTTTAAATGTTGATGCTGAACCTCTGTACTGTATACTAATTGAAAGCAAAATAATATTTGTTATTCTCACTTGCACTTTTGGAGGTCAATTTTTCTCTTAGAGTTGCTCTTCAATTCCTAATATATGTTTGGATGTTGTGTAGTGAACAAAGAAAAGTGGAAAAGAATTGTGGAATCTGAATTATGTTATTGAAAAAGAATATTAATAGGACCATGGATTCTCATGAAAAGAAAAGAAACTATCTCTTTGTTTAAAATCATTTGGGGGGGCTCCTACATTTCTTATCACAATCTATACACCCATCCATTGGGTCAAGCACATTGGTACATTTCTTGCCATCATCATTCTTGAAACATTTGCTTTCTATTGAGCCCTAGCTATCAGCTCCCCATTTCCCCCACTACCTCCCCATTCCCCCTTCCCTCATGAACACTTGATAATTTATAAATTATTATTACTTTGTCATATCTTACAATGTTCAAAGACTCCCTTCACCCACCTTTCTGTTGTCCATCCACAAGGGAGGAGGTTATATGTAGATCCTTGTAATCCGTTCCCACTTTCTAACCCACCTACTTTCCACCCTCCAGGTATTGCCACTCTCACCACTGGTCCTATATGGATTATCTGTCCTGAATTCCATCTGTTTCCAGTTCCTATATGTTCCAATGTACATCCTCTGGTCTAGCCAGATTTGTAAGGTAGAATTTGGATCATGATAATGGAGGCAGGAAGCATTTAGGAAGTAGAGGAAAATTGTATGTTTCATCATTGCTACCCTGAACCATGACTGGCTCATCTCTTCCCCACAACTCTTCTGTAAGGAGGTGTCCAATGGCCTACAGATGGGCCTTAGGTCTCCACTCTGAACTAACCCTCATTTGCAATGATATTTTATTGTTCTTTGATGTCTGATCCCTTCAACACCTCATGGTCACACAAGCTGGTGCGCTTCTTCCATGTGGACTTTGCTACTTCTGAACTAGATGGCCGCTTGTTTATTTGCAAGTCTTTAAGACCCCAGACAGTATATCTTTTCATAACTGGGTACTATCAGCTGTCTTCACCACATTAGCTTATTCACACTTTTGTCTTCAGTGATCGTGTCAAAAGGTTTGTAATATGGAATGCCAATTTGATAGAACAAAGTGTTCTTGCATGGAATAAGTACTTGAGTGGAGGTCCAATGTCCTTCTGCTGCCTTAATACTAAATCTATAAATATATGTACATAGATCTATTTCCACACGCTCCTATATAAATATATTTACATATGTACATCCCGTATTTAGACTTCTATAAATATCCTTTGCCTCCTAGTTCTTTTCCTCTATTTCCTTTGACTTTCCTCTTGTCCCACTATCATGCTCAGCCTTAATTTGGGTTTCGGTTATTTCTCTTGTTTATATTGCCCTTGCTGAATCCCTACCAGAATTCTCATACCCTGCTTGCCACTAATTTTGAATCACTTGTTTCCCTGTCCCTGGGTTTGTCAACATCACCTCCTTATCACTGCCGTGCCCTTTCCCAAGTCCCCCTGGAACCATTGGTTCCATTGTTTTCTCCTCTAGTCTAATCATTCAGCCTATCTTATCTAGAGAGATCCGTAGAGATAATAATATGCACCTAAAAGGAGGCATAGCAAGACAGGCAATGAATGAGAACACAGCGATGACAACAACAAAAAAAAACCCCAATGAATTTAAAGATAAAAAAAAGAAAAGAAAAAGTGTAAAACATAGAAAAACCTTTAAATAGATCAAGGTCTGATTTTTGAACTCTAGGTGTGTCCTCCAGTCAAGTGCAATGGGGTGACACCATCTGGCTCCAGAGAATATCCCCTGTACTTTCTCGGAAACTCCTGCTTTACACCCCCCGACTATTCTACTGCTCGCCTTTTGTGTGTTTTGCCTCCGTGCATGGGGTCAGTCGGGACCAGTCCTGAAACTGAGTCTCCAGTGTTGTCCCCCATAGGGCCCTGGGCAAGCGAAGGACAGCATGTTCATAGTGAGATCCACTCTGTGCATTGGCTGTTCAGAGTGGGGATATCGTCCTCCAGACCTGGTAGGCCAGGATGTGCTCCACTCTCTTGTCCTCCCCATTCATTTGCTCCCATGTGCTCTGATTAGACATGCCCCTTTCTCCTAGCTGCAGTTTCAGTGCCCTCCTTAAAATAAATTATTCTGAGGGGAGGGGGAGTTGTCCACGTAGCTGGAAGGGGGGTGCTGAGCCCTCAACCCCTTCCACTGGCTCCCCGCTCCATGCTGGCACACTTTATTTGCATCCCTGAACACTGGATTTAAGTCTGGTCCATATTTCCCTGTAGACACACAAACAGTACCGTCTCCTTGTGTGGGTCAGTGCCCTATGCCCACACCACACATCTCCTTCTTTTCCCTTTCCTTCCTCCCACCCCCCCCTCTCTTTTTAGTTGACTACCACATGTACTCTGGGTTATGGTCTGGCTACTATCATACTACCGGGACCTCACCCCTGGAGTGTTTGTATACAGTAGCTTTTTCCCTGTACCCCGTTTGCATTTTTCATTTCTTTCACTTTTTTTTATAAACCTACCTCAGCGGACTCATGTTATACTTTTCTCTTTGTGCTTGGCTTACTTTACTTAGCATAATTTCCTCCAGCTCCTCCTATGCAGTGATAAGCTTCATGCTTTCATCACTGAGTTTTAGCAATGCATAGTACTCCATTGTATGCATTTACCACAGATTTTTAATCCATTTGATGGAAAAGTAGGATTTTTCCAACCTTGGAATTGTGAACTATGCTGCAATGAACAATGGAGCACAGATGTCTGGCCACGGTTTGTTTCTTGTCTCTTCTGGGTATATGCCCAGTAGGGGGATTGATGGATCGTTTGGTAACTCCATTTCCATCTATTTTAGAAATCACCAAATCAAGTTTCATAAAGGCTGAAGATACATACAGGTCCACCAGCAGTGAATGAGAGTTCCTATCTCATCAAAGCCCCTCCAACACTTGTTGCTTTTTCAATTGGGCTATCTTTGAAGGTGTTAGGTGATATCTCATAGTTGTTAGATTTGCATTTCTCCTATGGATAATGATTGGGAACATTTTCTGATATGTTTATTGGCCATTCATATTTCAAACTCTTTGGACTTTCAAATCAGCTCCTTTGACCACCTCCTCAGTGGGCTGTTAGTTTTTGTCTTATTGTAAGCTTGCAAAGTATTGTAGATTTTAGTAATAAGGCCTTTGTCTGATGTGTCACTGCTAAAGATGTTTTCCCAGTTGGTGGACTCTCTTATTACTCTCTTGATGAATTCTTTCGATGTACGCAGGTGTCTTACCTTCAGTATATTCCACTTACTATTTGTGACTCCTCTGCATTTGTGTCCTTCCCTATTTTTGATGGCCTAACTAGTCCCTATGTCAAGATTCTCAGGTTTGTCCCAATTCCAACATTAATGCCCCTGATTGTTTGGGGTTTTATCTCAAGGTCTGTGATCCACCTTGAGGTTATTCTTGTGCATAGACTGAGGTAAGGCTCTTGCTTCATTTTTCTGGAAGTAGATATCCATTTTTTTCCAGCGCTATTTATTAAAGATGGCATCTTCTTCCCATTTAATATTTCTGTGCTCTTATCAAAGATCAGTTGCCTGTATGCTGATGTTTTCTTTTCTGGGTCTTCATCTCTTTTCCATGCGTCTGGATATATGTTGTTATACCAATACCACGCCATTTGGACTACAGTGGTTCTATAGTACATGCTGAAGTCAAGTAGAGCAAGCCTTCCCACTTAGTCCTTCTTCTTGAGGAGTTCTCAATTAGTTCTGGGCTTCTTCCTCTCCATATGAAGTCGGTAAACAGTTTTTTTTTTTCAATTCCTTGAAGAAGAATGGTGGTATTTGTATCAGTATAGCATTGAATTTATATAGTGCCATGGGCATAACTGGCAACTTTTCTATATTGATTCTGCCAATCCACGAGTATGTGATGATCTTCCATTTGTTGAGGGCACTCTTAATTTTGTAGTAGTGTTTTACAATTTTCCTCATACATATCTTTTGTTTTTTTTAGTCAGGTATATCCCTATGTATTTCAATGTGTGCTTGGCTGTTGTAAAGGTTACTACATTTTAATTTTCTCTTCTGTGATCTTGTCTGCTGTGGAGAGCAGTCTGATAGACTTCTGTTTGTTGATCTTGTATTCCGCCACTCGGACATATTCCTCTATTGCTTCCAATACTCCACTTGGGGATTTTAGAGGATCTTTCATGTATAGAATCATATCGTCTGTGGATAATGATAAATTTGCCTCTTTGATCCCCAGATGAATGTCTTTGATGTCTTTTCTTTGTTTTATAATATTAGGTAGGATATTAAATAGGAGTGGGGACAAAAGTCAATCATTATCTGCTCCCCTTTTTCAGTGGAATTGTTTTCGTCTTTTCTCCATTAACTACCACATTGACTGTTGGTCTGAAACAGGAAGGTGTGTTTGATGTTGTCAAATGCTTTTTCTGCATCTGTAGATATTATCTGTGTTTCTTATCATTTTTCTTGCCAATGTGGTGAATAATAGTGATGCTCTTTCATATGTTGAACTGTCCCTGCATCCCTGGTATGAATCTCACTTTGTCACCATGTATTATTTTTAATACGCTTTGTATTCTATTGGGCAGTATGTTAAGGATATTTGAATCAATGTTCATTAGCAATATTGGTCTGTATTTCTCAATTCTTGTGATTTCTTTGCCTGCTTTAGGTATCAGAGTTATACTAGCTTCATCAAAAGAGTTTGGGAGTTTTCCCTCTTATGCTATGTTCTGGAATAGTTTGTGCAGGATTGGTGTCAGTTCTTCCCTGAATGCTTGGTAGAATTCTCCTGTTAAGCCATCTGGTCTGGGGCATTTTTTGGTAATCCCTTGATTACTTTGTATATTTCTTTCATTGCTATGGGTCTGTTGAGGTCCTTGACACCCATCTGGGATAGTCCAAGTAGGGATTGTGTTTGCAAATATTTTTCCATGTTTTCCAAATTGCTGAATTCGTTAGAGTATAGGCCTTCATAGTATTGTGTAATTATCCTTTTGATTTCATTACGGTCCATTGGAATGTGCCCTGTTTTATACCTCCTCCTTGCAAACGTCATTTGCTCCTTCTTTCTTTCGTTAGATTTGCCAGCGGTCCATCAATTCTGTTAATTCTTTCAAATAACCAACTTTCAGCAGCATTAAGTTTTTCCATAATTTTCTTGTTTTTCCTTTCCTGTATCCCAGCTCTGATTTTTGTTATTTCGATCCTCTTGCTATTAGTAGTGTTGTTCTATTCACTCTGAAATATTTGTGTAATATTTGTGCCAGCATATCATCCACAAGTCTCTCTTCTTTTTTCATGTGTGCAATTAATGCTATCAGCCTTCCTCTTATATATGCCTTTGCTGTATCCAATAGGTTTTGGTACGTAGTATTTTCATTCTCATTGGTTTCTAGAAACTTCCTGATTTCATGGTTGATCTGGATCAATACCCACTCCTTTCACAATAGAAAATTGTTCATCCTCCAATTGTTTGCCCTTGTTTTCTTCACTGCCCTTCTGTTAAGTTCCAGCCTTATGGCACAGTGATCAGATAGGGATATCTGTATAATCTCTATGTGCTTCAATTTACTCGTTTGACTTGTGTACCACCATGTATTTTCAAATATAAGCAATGTGGATTTGAAAAGAATATGGGTTTATTTTTGCAAGTTGTCCAATTGTGATATATAATCTGTAGCCTCCTTGTTGAGTTTCTTTCCCAATGATTTCTGTTTTTCAGATGATGGTGTAGTAAAGTCACCTACTATAATTGTTGATCCTGTGATTTCTTTTTTCATACTTTGGAGTGTTTGCGTTGTAAGTTTCACATATCTCTTGTTAGGTGCATATATATTTATAAGGTTCACTGATTTTGGTCCACTGTTCCCTTGAGCATCATACAGTGCCCCTCCTTATTTCTTGTCATGGCCTGTATCTTGAGGTCAAATTGGTCAGATATAAAGATAGCTATCCCTATTGTTGGTTTTTTTGCATTGAATTTTGCTTGGTATATTTTTCTCCAGCCTTTAATTCTCTTTTTGTCTGCAAGCTTGAGATGAGTCTCCTGGAGGCAACAGATCAATGGGTTATGTTTTCTTAGCCATTCTGTTTGCCTCTTACTTTTAGGGCCTGAATTCAGACCATTGATATTCAGTGTTATTACATCCATCTATGGCGTGCGTGATGTCATCCTGTACTTTTTATGTTGGATATTTTCCTGTCTACATATCTTATCCATTTGTGTTGAATGTGTAGTATATGTTTGCATTCTTTACGCTATTGAGTTGATCCTATCCTGGGGCTGTTTTCTCTTTGTTGCCCTATGGGTGAAGTTGTTCTATGTGATGGTCTCTTATTTGCCTCAGTGAGTGTTGATCTTCTGCCCATACTGGATCAGTAAAGATCTTTTGTAGGGCTGAGTTTCTTTTTACGTATTCTTTGAGGTTGTCCTTATCTGGGAAGACTCTTACTTCTCCATTTATCTTAATAGATAATTTAGCTGGGTAAAGTATGCTTGAGTTTGCATTCTTTTCCTTAGATTTTCAGTCTGTTATTCCATTCCCTCCTCTTCTTCATCGTTTCTGCTGAAAGGTCTGAACATAGTCTTATTGTGGTACCTTTATACATGACTCTTTATTTTTCCCTATCTGCTTTTATGATCTTCTTTTCCTCATAGTTGGTTAATTTGACAATTATGTGTCTTGGTGGCTTCTTCTTGGAATTCAAATTGGCTGGTGTTCTTTCAGTCTCCTGAATGGTTGCATGATTTTCATTTTTAAGCTGGGTAACTTTTCCTCTAAGAAATTCCTGACTATTTTCACTGTTGACTTCTTTGTTGTGTCTTATTCTGGTAGTCAAATTATTCTAATATTGTTGCTATTCATAGCAGCAAACATGGTTCTCAAATTTTCTTCAACTTCTTTGAATTTCTTATTTGACTGCTTTACCATTTGCTGATGTCTGATTGGTTATCCTCTATGTCACTGGTGTGATATCTGCTTCCTCAATTCTGTTGCCAAGGTCTGTCAATTTTCCGCTGGATTTTGTTTTTTTATTCCTTAACACTTATATTTCTGTTTGATGCATTGCCTTTATCTCCTGTATTGTTTCATCTTTTTTCTGCATTGCCTCCTTCATATCCTTGTTGACTCCAGGCAGCATTCTGAATTTTTCTTTTTGTGCAGATAAATAATTGCTTCTACTATGCACATCATTTGGTTAATGACACTTTCCGGCATTGTCTTTACTTCTGCTTTTTAGTTGAAGCTTTTACAACTGGTTGCTGTTTACGTGTTGTTTTAGAGGATCCTGGAGCCATATTACTGATTCATAGAGCACTGGACTCACTCCTATGAGTGTTTCTCTGAATAGCTTCCTGTAACTGTACTGAGAGTTCAGGTTATCCCTATATGTTCCTGTCGTTTTAATCTGATCCTACCCGTACAGTGTTCTGTTATTTGGGATGTGAGTTGGATATTCCTCTCATGCGATGCTGCTCGGGATATTGTGGGTGCACAAAGTCGTCACTTCACTTGCTGATCTCTAAGTAGACATCATGGAGTTTTGAGCATCTCAGGTGCCCTGTGGTGTTTCCCTCTGCAAGTGCAATGCTGAGGAGGGCATGTGGGTGTACCCTACTTTGTGTAGAGCTCAGTAGGTGGTGGGGTCAATTACCATATACAGAGAGATCGCCTTGGAGGTTGGGTGGATGTTCCCACAGTAGCATTGAGCCCCACCAGTGGTGGTCAGGTATTTCCCTTAGTCACTTATAGGGTATTGTAGTTTAAGCTGAAGATGCCCCCACTGTTTTCAGGGGAGAACTATCTACAGCTTCGTGTATGGAAGATGACCGGCTTGATTTCCTCACTTCTTGCAAAGCCAATAAATGTGGGTGAGATTTCCCTTTGTTGGGATTCAGACTTGCCCTAGGCGGAGGGCAGTGGCCGGGAGGCTGCTAGTGGCTTGTTGTAGGAAAGACTGAAATAAGAGGGGAAAGACTGTAAGAAGAAAACAAATACTGGTGAAATAATTCCAAGCAAACTATCACCCAGTTACAATCACACAACTAAATGCACAGAATAAACAAAAATGAAAATAGTAAAACCAAAAAACAGAAAAAACAAAAAAAGGAGAATTGAATCTGCTGAGACTGTTGCAGGACAGAGAAATGAGCTAGGAGAATAGAGGAGAAGAAAAGGGGACAGAAAGCAAAAGGATGAAAAAAAGAGACTAAAGGAGAGAAAATTTAAAAATCTATAATGAGATAGCTGACCCGGTGATGTGCTCTGTGTAGTACTGTATCATGCTGAGTTCAGCACTGTCTTTGGGGTCAGGCTGCCCACTGGGTGGGCAGGGCATAGTTTTCCTAGGCAGACGGTAGTGGTCTGGGAACAAGCAGTAACATGTGAAAGGAAATTGAGGGAAAAGAGAGAATTATACAAGCAGAGAGAGAAGAGAACACAGAAAGGAAAAGACAAGAAAGAAAGAATGGAGAAAAACTGAACTGTGTTCACTAAGATTTCTGTGATGGTAAAGAAGAAAGAGAGGGAGGAGGAAATAAAAAAAGAGAGTGATAACTGATCCCTGATTGCTTGAATGCAGAGCCAGAAAGGTTAAGACCCTGCCCCACAATGGCAAGGTGGTGTGCCCTTTTTATGCAGGGACCCAGTGTTTCTGGTCAGATTTGTTCTAGTTGATGAGATCACCTTAGAGTCTGATCGAGGTTTCCTCAGTAGTGCAGCATGCTATTTATTCCTGTCACAGCTGCCTCGTGTGATGTACAGCACTACCACAGAGGGCGGACTGGAGTTATCCCTGTTATTTGTGTTGATTTGTCCTAGGCAGAGGGTAGTGACTTGGAAGATAATAGTGGCATGTGATAGGAAGGAGAGGGAGAGAAGAGTAGTAAGATAGAAAAAGGAAAAAATGAGGGAAAAGGAAGAAAGAAAAAATAAACCCAACACAGATGTGAACTCATTGAGACCGACAGCAGTGGGAAAGATAGAAAGGTGAGCAAATAAAGAAAGAAGAAATAGAGTGGTAAGTAAGGAGATACCTGAGACTTGCTCACTATCTATGAGGCTGGAGGAGTTCCAGCTCTTACTCAAGGTAGCAGGGCGGTGTACCCGCTTGATGTAGGGTTCCACAGATGCAGGGTGGGATTTCACTCGAAGGGAAGATCGCACCAGTGGTCAAGTATTGGTTCCCACCACAGTACTGAGTGCTGGAGTTCACAGGTATACTTGCCTTGTGCTGTATGGAGCGCTTCAGGTGTAAGGGGAGTGTTCCCACAGCCCCAGGCCGGGCCCCAGTTGTGTGTAGAATCACTGAGGTAAACTAGGCTTATTGTCCTATCTAGAATGATGGTTCCTTACTAGATCAGAAAAAATATTTTTTTAATCCCTGTGGCCTGCTAGAATAGAATCAAATTAAATTGTCTCCCTCACTCTCTGGGCTGCAGATCACTGCTCTGTTAGTTTAGACTTTCTTCAGTGGGTCTTCTTATGCAAAAAGCTTCTAGGCCCTGTATTTAAGTTCCTGCATTCCTTAGCTGGGTTTCTTCTTATGCTGATTTATTCTATGAGTCCCTGTCTATGTGCTCCTTGGAGCTAAGCAACAAGACAGGGGTTTGAGTTTTTATCCAAGAATATATATTTCACTCTTCTTTTAGTATGCTTGTGAGGGGCGATGATTTGGGGGCTGTCAAGCTGACCCCCAGAGGGGGAGATTCAGTTTGTCATGGAGTTGTTTCCTTCTTGGCCAATTGCAACTGAATTCACTCCCTTGACACTGACTGCCTACTTTCTCCACACTGCCTGCTTTCTCCACACTGAAATCTGTCTCAGGTAAAATTCTGGGTTTTTTTTTTCTACTCCAAATTATAGCAATCCACCACCCCTTCTCCCTAGGCTATGCGCTTAGGGCAGGCACCAGCATGGAGAGCTTCAGTATGGGGTTATCCTTGTATCTGGAATCATGTCTCCTTTAGGGCGTCTGCCTGGAGAAATTGCTGCTCCCAGCAAGAGTGCAAGGAACTTTTATGCTGGAGCCCACTGGCTCACCAAACCTAAAGCGATTTAGAATGTTCTTGGTTCACTTTGTGAGTGAAAATCAGACACAAAAATAGGGCTTTCATCTTACCTCCCAATTTTCTTGTCTGGGAGCAGGAGCTTCGGACGGGTGAATCCTATCTAGTGTCCATTTTCCCCAACCTCCTAGTCAAAATTTCCAACCCAGACCAAATTACCTTCTCCTGCATGGACTAAGTAAGATTGGTGGAGGGAGCTGAGATAATGATAGCATTCACCTGTGATTAATTGTGAACATGATTCCCTGGAATGACATCCTGCTGCATATAGAATGAGCCCTCTTAGAAGCACTAGCTTTACTAGAAGTACCTGGAGTGGAATAAGTCCTGTGAGCACTGCATCCCTGCACAGTGAACTTCCTGGATTCAGAAATGGCTTCAGTATCAGAGGAGCAGTAACAGAGCAAGGAGGCAGAGCATGGAACAGAGTAAAGTGAATGCTTTGGTGCTGGAGGCTGGCTTGTGGAAAAGAGGGCCTCTGGACATTTAATTGGGAAATCTGGGCTGTGTGCCATTGTTCTGAGGTTTACGGAAGTGGGGTGCTTCTTTGCACTTAATTCAGGGGCTGGGTTTTCTCACCTAGAGAGCTTGAGCAGAATGTCTTTCAGTTGAGGTTTGCAGTGGAGTCGTATGCTTCTTTGGCAGATCTGAAAGAACTTTGTAACATGTCCTGATAAACAATTTTCCTGAGAATTTCTTGCTGGCATTTCCATGTGGAAACTCCCATAATAAACATTTAAATCATGCACTTTATCTGAGTTCTATATACCATTTCAATCAGTACTGGAAGCTACAGGGGTAAAATAGGGTAAATGAATTATTACCAGTTAGTATTAATTGGTAATTACACATGTAATTATTAATTGCATATAAGTATTAATTACAATTACCTTATATTGCAAATTTGGTATAACCAATTCTGATCACAAAATTATATATAAGGAATTATTTTAAAAGAATACAATAAAATCAGTGCAATGAGTCAACGCTGACATACAGCAGCCACTTGAGGATTTCCAAGAGCATTTACATGTGGAGCAAGCCCAACTTTTGTCATATGGAGGAGCAGGCAGTTTTGAACTGTGAAACAAGGCATCCACAGAATTTGACTAGTATTTGTCCAGGGTTCCTGGTGTGATAATGAGGTTATAGTTGATAAATATAATTAATAAGTGAATGAGAGTAACACGTCATTCCAAGGAACATAGAAACTACCTATCACTTTCTTACTTAAAACATAAGGTTGAGGCTCTATTCATGCAGAATATTTTCACTGGAACAAGAACATTCAGCAGCTCTTTTAAAGACATATAGGAGAGTTGAAGGAGCGCCCCTTGTAACACTGAGTTATACCTTTGCTCATTCACATAAAATAATAGTTGAAGCTCATGATTACAGAGCTATTTTTCTTAAATATCAACATTTGCTATTTTTATTGAGTTTCAGCATAGAAACCTCTTACAAAATCTTCATTTTTCCCTATGTATTTTTACTTCTCTTTATTGTTCTGTTTATCTGAAGTCATATAATGAACTGATTCACCCATCTCTTCTCATTTTGCACTGGTGTCTTTGGGATCTATGCACTGAGAAGTAGCATTTATCAGATTACTTTCTTTGGATTTAGGATCCCCACTGGTTTTATTTCAATTCTTTTTTATTTACCTTCATCAGAATGATCCTTCTTCAAAATTGTTTCATGGGCACAAAACCCACATAACATACAATGCAATAGTTCAATTACATAGAGTTGTATAATTAATGATTTATTAAATTTTAGGACATTTCCTTTTGATCATTGTTAGCACCCCATTTCCTCCCAAATTCCCTGAACTACTCGCAAGATCAATGAA
The DNA here is from genome assembly GCF_050624435.1 of Tenrec ecaudatus. Taxonomy (NCBI): domain Eukaryota; kingdom Metazoa; phylum Chordata; class Mammalia; order Afrosoricida; family Tenrecidae; genus Tenrec; species Tenrec ecaudatus. The sequence continues at coordinate 203,758,027 of NC_134531.1, forward strand.
TCCAGAATATCTCTATAGATATACCTATCTTGGGTTTCATATATAGAAAAACCTATTTTAAAAATCATACCAACAATAATAAAACAAAGAAGAGAAAAACATTTCAATTGAATGGAAAATTATAAAAATTTGAACAATTTTATAATGGGTAAAGAGTGGGTTAAAACTATAAAGTGTGAAATTTGAACTTACATCTGAAATTAAGATCAAGGATTGTAGTTTTTGGTACAGTTTACAATTCAATGTCAAGAGAACCAAAACAGGACTAATAGTTACCATTCTGCTAAAAAGAGCAGCATTTGAAGTTGTCAAAGATTTTGTCTTGCTTGGACCCACAGTCAATGCTCACAGGAACAACACTCAAGAGCTCAAAAGACATATTGTATTAGGTAAATCTACTGCATAAGATCTCTTTAGAGTGTTGAAAATCAAGAATGTGACTTTGAAGACTAAGGTGCACCTGATCCAAGTCATGGTATTTTCAATTGCCGCATGTCCATGTGAAAGCTCACCATTAGATAAAGAAGATCAATGAAGATTCAGTTAAGTTGTGGTGCGGGCAAAAAATATTGAAAGTATCATGGACTACTAACAGGACAAAGAGATTTGTCTAGGAAGGAGTACTGCCATAGTGCTGCCTAGAGGCTGGATGGTGACACTTTATTTTACACACATTGAATATGTCTATGTCATCAGCAGACATTGAATCCTGGGGATACCTCTGGTTTGTTAAAGTGGTGGAGTGGCAAAAAGCGTAAGGCCTCAAGAAGATGGACTGATTCAGTGTTGGCAACAATGGGCTTAATTATAGGAATAATTGTGAAGATGGCAAGGAACAAGGCAGTATTTAATTATGTTGTGCATAATGTCACGCTGGGTCAGAATCAACCAGATGACTACTAACCACAACAAAAATACCTGCCATCATCCACTCTCCGGTGCACTCTTTATGAGAGTAAGTTTATTCAGAGCCCTTGTCAGAGGGGATCACTGTAAGCTTAATTTATGACATCATCCTGCAAACGAATTTTGGGCTTCCAATTTTATTTATGGCGTTCTTCAAACTAGATGTTCAAAATTTAAGTCAATGTGGTAGTTAAATAATCTGGTGTCAATTTGAGAGGATTACAAGTGTAGGAATGGAGTCTGGCCTGACAATGAAGATATAACCAATGAGGCCTCTGTATGGGCTAGGCCTTCTCCTGAGAATTCTGAAAACTCCTGTATTTCCTCCTTAGAGGAGGGAGACACCTCTCTCTCTCTAGCTGAGCACAGCTCATTCCCTGTGAGACATCCTAACTGACAAGAATTTATCCCTTGTCTCACTCCCTGCGACCCACTCTACTGACAAGGCACATGGCATTATGCTGTTAGACCCTGTGCCCTGGGAACAGGAGAAACCATGCAAAGACTACTGCCAGCAATGAGATTCTTACAATGCCACTGGATCCAAAGAAATTCTGATCGCTGGCCTGTGATCATCCTGAACTTCACCTCATTGCATGTGTTTTGTGAGTCTGAAGAGACTATATATTGGTTATCAGACATATGGACTAATATCAAACTTACGGACTTGATTGGGATGTTTCTTAATGTACAATTGCCCGTTATATAAAACTTTGTCTTAGACACATATGAATCTCCATTGATTTTTTTTCTCTAATTTACTCAGTCAAACACAGTCGATATCACTCCCTCCTTCAGATTTGGACTGTATAATTTAAAATCCTTGGAACACACAGGCTGGTGAGCAATTTCCATGTGGACTTAGTTGATACTTTACTTAAAAGACTGCTTTTTTAAGGTAAGTGTTTATGAACATACGTGCCATTCATTTTATTGCATATGTTTATTACTGAACATCAAACACATCATGTCTATTGGTTTAGGTAAAAACTTACATTATGAGAAAGAAAAAATATACTAGAGAGAATTTTCAATGAAGAGACTTAAGAAAGCATCTTATTGGACTTTACATAGGAGAACTCTAAGAAGGATATTAATATAAACCGAGAGAAAATAAATATTCAACTCTGTGATCAGGTTTTGTTGCTTTTCTTTAAGTGACTTATATTTTGATTCTTAATAAAAATGTAAAAAGTTGACTGAAACAGATTCATTGATATTAACATATATGTTAATATCATGGAGACATTACTGTATGGACAATCTTCATTTTATTATTTATTAATATTTGTTATTTTTCTTATTTGCTTACTAAATGGAACAATTATTTAAAACCTATAGATCAAATTTGGTCAGATATTGAATTAATTATCAAGATAGTCAGACTATCCATTATGGTAGGTTGTATAATTTTATCATTTAATTCCAGGGAGAGAAGAGTGTTAGCAGACATGGGCAACCTCACCATCATCACAGAATTCCTCCTCATGGACATCACAAACTCCCGGGGCTCCAAGTCTTACAAGGTCTGCTTTTCCTACTGGTTTATCTGGGATCCACGGCTGGAAATCTTCTAACTATTACTGTCATTATAACAGACATGCACCTTCATTTCCCAATGTACTTCTTTATAGCCAACTTATCCTTGCTAGATTTTTGCTGTATTTCAGTAACTGTCCCTAAATCGGTTTTAAATTCTCTGATGGACAGTAAAGTGATTTCTCTCAGAGAATGTGTGACTCAAGTTTTCCTGTTTATCTTATTTGCAGCCACAGAGTTTTTTCTCCTTCTGGTCATGTCCTATGACCGCAATGTTGCCATTTGTCACCCTCTGCATTATCAGCTCATCATGACCGCATGGCTGTGCACACAGATCTCAGGGAGCATGTGGGCTGGTGGGCTGGTGTATTCAGCAACCCATGCAGGCATCATATTCAGGCTTCCCTTCACAAAATCCAATGTCATTCACCAGTTTTTCTGTGACATTCCTCATATACTGAGCATTTCATCCCAGTCTGTGCAGTTTTCTGAAACAGTGTCTGTTGCAGTCAGTTCTGGCTTTGTCTTCATCTGTTTTGTTGTCTTATTCACTTCCAATTTTCACATATTTTCTACTGTGCTCCGGATGAAATCAATGGAAGCCCGAAACAAAGCCTTCTCCACCTGCTTCCCACAGTTAGCTACAGTTATTTTGTTTCTAATTTCCACCATATTTGGTTTTTTGGGCCCCAACTCAAATGTATCAGCTGTTGAAAACTTTGTTGCATCTGTGTTCTACTCCATAGTGCCCTCCTTTGTGAATCCCATTATCTTTAGCCTGAGGAACAAGGAAATCAAGAGTGCTCTTGGCTGAATAATTTTTAGATATGCCAAGTTCCCCTGAATGTTGGTTGTTCTTTCTGTATGTTTGTGTGCTCCTTTGTTTTACTTGAAATAATAATTCAATCACATATTCTTTTGTTTTGACATTCATATAAAGTTAAAATATTTGATACATTTTGCTAATTGAGTAATAAGGCTTGGGTATATAAATATAGAGTACTTCATCATTTGTAAAATGTTTTACTTAAATTCAGTGAGTTATTATTTCTAGTAGACACTTTTTGTGAATATTAATTATATTATGTTAAATATTGTATGAATACTGCAATTTTACTAATCCAATATTGTTTTCAATAAACAATTATACTAGGACATTAAATCATATTCTCATGTGTTCTCTCATTGCTTAGTAAAACTTGGTTGAAAACCTCAGAATTCTCTAACTATTTTTCTTAATTTTGAAAATGTACATATAAAAGTATGCTCATAGTTCTAAATTTCATTCAATGATATTTGTTCGATTTTTTTCACTTTGTTTCTACATTCTGGTAATTTTTTCTCAAGGTGTTTCACTCCCATTAATTTAGACCCACTCAACCAAAACTTCATTACCTGGTTCAGCTTACTCGGTGGTGCCATCTGGTAAGTGTTGGACTGCTCACCACAAGATTAGTTGGTTCAAACACACCTGAATGATGAGATGAGGTGCTCACATAAAGATTTACAGCCTCAAAATCCCTATACGGTAATTATGAAACAGAACGCACTTATTATTGGCAATGTTTTGGTTGGCATTTTTCTCATATAGATAATTGTTTAAAGTGAAATACTTCATAAAGTCACTCTTCAATTTATATTTAAACTAATTTTGTAGGTAAAGTTGGTTTGTTTCTCTACAGGTATGTTTTATTTTTTCAATGTTACACAATTTTATGCGTCATATTTATTTGATTATATATTTGAATTGTAATTGTTTTTTTCTATGTGCCTGTACTGTATCTCCCTGCGAATTTCAATTCGTGAGTGTATATTCCTACATATTTCAATATAGCTACATTGTAAGTCCTGTATGCTATGTTTTTTTAGCTAACTACAGAAAGAAACGCATCACAAAGAAACCATTTCAGAATTCTAAATGTAGATTTAAGTTCAATATTTCCAAGCCAGTTTAATATAAATATATGATAGCTGTTGTACACACAACTAACATAGATTACTGTTTTTCATGTATGGAAAAAGAGATATGTACCATACATATAAAAACCTATTATGGACAAATACTTCTGTGAAAGTTGTATATTAATACTAAATAATTAGTTAGAGTGATGAAGAATAATAACATTGCATAGGATGTCTAGATGAGACACTACTAATGATGAAAATAGCTTTTGATCTTTGTGAATATAAATGTGTGACAGGTGAAACAAGCTGGTAGAAATGGGAGCTATGACTAGAAAGTACAATTTACTGTGTTTTCCATGATTCCGATATTGACTTTTCTATACTAATATTCTTAAGAATCACCTGTAGAATGCCTGTTTACAATACTCTAAAGCCAGCATTCATTTAACAGTTTTATCCTAAAAAATTTAGGAACTTGCATATGGTTTTAAAGTTCTCATTGTCTCTTTAAGTTTCATATACAGTTAAACATGAACTTATAAAACCTTGAATTGAAGAAGCAGTAACAGTCTGGGTATGACTTTCTACTTGAAAATCAATAAAATATTTCTTCTATAAATATTACTGTTTCTCAAGGCTAAATTCATATTCAATAGGAATATCTGTGCATGTTTGTCCCAGGGTTTATCTAATTATAATAAATGTGAGCAGTATGGATGTCATGTTCTTTGTATAGTTCAAATGGATTGTCCAGTTCAGTAGAGCTGCGCTGCCTCTTGTAACAATGCCATTTATTTATGTTTTTCTTAATCCAGGAATGCACAAACATTCTAGGTTTACTCAATTTATGTCCAGTCTTTTTCACACACATGGCTTCACATCACTTATGCATCATCATTGTACTTACATATACTGCCAAAACAAGTTAAACCCCCGTCTAACAAATGACATTATTACATTCTAAAAGCTTTGTTTCAGATTTGTCTATTTTGCATTTTCCCAGTTACTAATAAATCAGATTGGAAGAACATTGAGGGATTCTCTTCCTGTAAAGAATTTTGCCCTTGAAAACCCACACGGGCAGTTCAACCCTGCGCTAGAGTGTTGCACTGAGTTGGAATTCACTGTACAAGCAGTGAGTTTGTGTTGGAGATTGTTTTTGGATCTAGTAGCTTAGAACTTATCATACTTCATAGAAATGTGGAAATTCTTCTGTTTAAACCGTTTATTGTGTTCTCTATATTGAGTTTCTGATTGCATTTATTGGATTTGTTATAGAATCGTATTCATATTCTTTGTGTATTCATTGCAAATTTGAACGTAGAGAAACAACCCTCTTTGTAAGAGCTCATTTTATTTGAATGTCAACATAATATTGGATCTGCATTTTCTAAGTTTAGATATTATTTAGAAAGTGTATACCAACATGAAATGTTAAGGGTATCTATATTATCTGAAATTTTATCTTTAAATTTTGGCTTTGAATTTCTGTACTGTACAGTAATTGAAAGCAAGATGATATCAGTTTTTTTCACTTGCACTTTTGGAAGTCCAATTTTGTCTAAGAGTTGCTTTTCAATTCCTAATATGTGTTCGAAGGTTGTGTGGTGAACAAAGAAACGTGCAGAAGAATTGTGGCATTTGAATTATGGCATTAATAAAGAATATTAAAAGGACCATGGATTCTCACTAAATTAAACAAAAGTATATTTCTTAAAAATTTTATTGGGGGCTTGTATAATTCTTATCACAAGGCATACATTCATCCATTTCATCAAACACATTGGTACATTTGTTGCCATTATCATTCTCAAAATATTTGCTTTCTACTTGGGCCCTTGATATCAGCTCCTCATTTCCCCCCCTCCTTCCACACTCCCCCTCCCTCATGAACCCTTGATAATGCATAAATTATTATTATTTTGTCATATTTTACACTGTCAGATCTCTCCCTTCACCCACTTTCCTGTTGTCCATCCCCCATGGAGGAGGTTATATGTAGATCAGTGTAATCGGTTCTCAATTTCTACCCCACATATCTTCCACCCTCCATATATTGCCACTCTCACGAGTGGTCCTGAAAGGATCATCTGTCCTGAATTCCCTGTGTTTCCAGTTCCTACATGTACCAATGTACATCCTTTTAACCTGATTTGTAAGGTAAAATTGGGATCATGATAATTGGGGCAGGAAGCATTTAGGAACCAGAGGAAAATTGTATGCTGAACCCTGAAAATTGCAACCCTGAACCCTGACTTGCTCATCTCTTTCCCACAACTCTTCTGTAAGGGGGTGTCCAATGACCTACAGATGGCCTTTGGATCTCCACTCTGCACTAACCCTCATTTACAATGATATGATTTTTGTTCTTTGATGCCTGATATCTGATCTCTTCGACACATGGTGTGCTTCTTCCATGTTTACTTAGCTGCTTCTGAGCTAGATGGCCGCTTGTTTATCTTCAAGTCTTTAAGACCGAGATGCTATATCTTTTGATAGCCAGCACCATCAGCTTTCTTCACCACATTTGCTTATGCACACATTTGTCTTCAGCGATTGTGTTGGTAAGGTGTGCATCATGGAATGTCAGTTTGATAGAATAAAGAGTTCTTGCATTGAGTAAGTACTTGATTGGAGGTTCAGCGTCCATCTGCTGCCTTAATACTAAACCTATAAAAATATGCACATAGATCTATTTCCCCACCATCCTATATAAATATATTTACATATGTACATGCCTATATTTAAACTTCTATAAATATCCTTTGCCTACTAGTTCTTTCTTATATTTCCTTTTACTTTCCTCTTGTCCCTGTATCATGCTCAGCCTTAATTTGGGTTTCAGTAATTTCTCTTGATTACATGGTCCTTGCTGAATCCCTACCAGGCCTCTCACATCCTCCTTGCCATTTATTTTGGTCAATTGCTCCCTTGACCTTGGATTGGTCGACACCACCACTCTTCCCCTGCCTCCCCCTATTCAATATCCCCCCAGAACCTTTGTTCCCATTGTCTTCTCCTCCAGATGGTTCATCCAGTCTATTTATCTACATGTATTGGAAGACATAAACTATGCTCAAAAATACAAGGCATAGCAAGACAAAACAACAAAAGAGAACACGATGACAACAGAAAACAAATGACCCACAGAGAAAAAATTAATAAAAATAAAGAAAAATAAAAATTTAAGAAAGAAAGAAAAACATGTAAATAGATCAAGGACTGATTTTTGAACTCTAGGCGTGTCCTCCAGTCATGTCCTATGGGGTGCCACCCTCTGGTTCCAAAATCTACCCTTTGAACTCCCTCGGGAGCTCCCAGCTCTGCTCCTCCTGTTGCTCTACTGCACACCTTTCATGTTTAGCCTCTGTGTAGAGGGGTCAGACAGGGACAATCCCAATACTGAGTTTCAAGTGTTTTTCCCATATGGCGATGGGTCAATGAGAAATTTCATGTCTCATAGTGGGATCAGCCATATGATCCACTCTGTGCATTGGCTGTTTGGAGTGGGCACTTGATTGTCCTCCAGCCCTGGGGCCAGGATGTGCTCCACTCTCTTGTCATCCCCATTCATTTGCTCCCAAGTGCTCAGATCAGACATATCCCTTTTCCCTAGCTGCAGCTTCAGTGCCATCTCTAAAGTAAATTATTCTGGGGGAGGGGCAGTTGTCTATGTAGTGGGTATGGGAGTCGAACCCTCAGACCCCTCCACTGACTGCCTTCTCAATGCTGGCATGCTGTATTCACATCCTGGAACACCGGATTTAACTCTGGTCCTTCCTTTCCTGTGGAGACACAAACAATACCCTCTCTTTGGATGGGTCAGTGCCCTATTCCAATACCACACATCTCTCTCTCTCTCTCTTTTATTTCCTATCCACCCTGGCCCCTCCTTTTTAGTTGGCTGCCCTATGTATGCCTGGATTTGGACTGGCCCCTGTCCAAATGACCCTCACCACTGGAGTGTTTGTATACAGTAGCTTTTTCCTTGCACCTCTTTTGTACTTTCTTTTCTTTATTTTTTTAAACACACCTCGGTGGACTCATGTTGTACTTGTCCATTTGTGCTTGGCTTACTTCACTTAGCATAATTTCTTCACATGCGGTGATATGTTTCTCATCCGGTGATATGCTTCATGTTTTCATTACTGCTTTTTAGCGATGCATAGTACCCCATTGTATATATGTACCACAGTTTTTTAAACCATTCATGCATTGATGGAAATTTGGGTTGTTTCCAACTTGTGATTGTGAACTGTGCTGCAATGAACATTGGAACGCAGATGTCTGGCTGTCATTTGTTTCTTGCCTCTTCTGGGTATATGCCCAGTCGGGGGATTGCTGGGTCGTATTGTAGCTCAATTTCCATCTGTTTCAGAAATCACCAAATCGACTTCCATAGTGGCTTCACATACCTACAGGTCCACCAGAAGTGGATGAGAGTTCCTATCTCACCACAGCCCCTCTAACACTTGTAGCTTCTGAAGATTTGAATTGGGCTATCTTTGAGGGTGTTAGTTGGTATCTCATAGTTGTTTTGATTTGCATTTCTCTTATGGTAAATGATACGGAACATTTTCTCATATGCTTATTGTTTGTATCCTTACCGATTTCTGATAGCCTATGTATTCCCTGTGCCAAGATTCTCAGGTTTGTCCCAATTCCCTCATTAATTGCCCCAATTGTTGGGGGTTTTTATCTCAAGGTCTGTGATCCACCTTGAGTTTATTCTTGTGCATGGAATGAGATAAGGGTCTTGCTTCATTTTTCCGCAGGTAGATATCCATTTATTGTAGCATCATTTATTGAAGATGGCATCTGCTTCCGATTTGATTTTGGTGGTGGTGGGGGGGCTTATCAAGGTCAGTTTCCTGTATGCTGTGGTTTTTATTTCTGGATCTTCAATTCTTTTACAATGGTGTGAATACCAGTACTGTACTGTTTTGACTACTGTGGCTGTATTCTACGTACTAGTCAGGTAGAGCAAGCCCTTCCACTTTGTCCTTCTTGAGGAGTTCTCTTCTCATTCTGGGCTTCTTTCCCCCATATGAAGTTGATAATCAGTTTTTCCAATTCTTTGAAGAAGGATGGTGGTATTCGTATCAGGATTGCATTGAACTTACATAGTGCCTTGGGAAGAACTGACATCTTTACTATATTGAGTCTGCCAATCCATGAGCATGCGATGTTCTTCCATTTATTGAGGTCACTCTTGGTTTCTTATAGTGCTGTTTTTATAATATTCCTCCTACTAATCTTTCATTATTTTAGTCAAGTATATCCCAAGATAGTTCAATTTGTGCTTTACTATTGTAAAGACCTTTTTAATAATCTCTTCTGTGTTCTGTTCTGATGTGGATAGCAGTCTGATAGACTTCTGTTTGTGGATCTTGTATTCTGCCGCTCTGCCATATTCCTCTATTGCTTCCAACACTCCACTTGTTGGATTTTCGGGCATCTTTGATGTATAGAATAATATTGTCTGTGAATAATGATAATTTTGCCTCTTCATTCCCCAGATGAATGTCTTTGGTGTCTTTTTTTGTTTTTAGAATATATACTAGTGTGACGTTTTATGAGGTGAAGAATATTTTTGTGAAAATTGAAGGACCCCCTGTGGCTAGTAAATTAGGCCTGGTGGTGCTAACTGCGTCCTTGATGTCTTTTCTTTGTTTTCCGATGTTAGCTACGACATCCTGCATGAAGATAAATAGGAGTGGGGACAAGGGGCATCCTTGTCTGGTCCTCTTTTTTCAGTGGAATTGTTTTCGTCTTTTCTCCATTAAATACCACACTGGCTGTTGGTTTTTCATATGTAGTTGTGTAATATTGAGGAACTTTCCTTCTATTCCTATTTTCTTGAATGTCTTAAACCAGAATGCATGTTAGATGTTGTCGAATTCTTTTTCCACATCTATCGATATTATCGTGTGATTTTATCATTTTTCTTGCCAATGTGGCTAATAATACTGATGATCTTTCATATGTTGAATCATCCCTTGGTCACACTGAATCCCACTTGGTCACGGTGTATTATTTTTTAATATACGTTTTTATTCTATAGGCCAGTGTTTTGTTAAGAATTTTTGCATCAGTGTTCATTAGGGATATTGGTTTGTAGTTCTCAATCGTGTGGGATATTTGCCACTTTAGGTATCTGAGGTGTACTAGCTTCATAGAAAGAGTATCAGAGTTTTCCATTTTTTTATGCTATGGAAGAGTTTGTGAAGGATTGTTGTCAGTTATTCCATGAATGCTTGTTAGAATTGGCCTATAAAGTCATCTGACCCAGGGGATCTTTTGTTGGTAATCCCTTAATAACCTTATCCATTTCTTCCATTGTTACGGTTCTGTTGAAGTTCTTGATATCAATCTTGGATAGTCTAGGGATGAAGTGTGTTTCCAAATATTAGTCCATGTCTTCCAAGTGGTTGAATTTGTTAGAGTATAGGCTTTCATAGTACTGTGTAATTATCCTTTGACTGCATTAGGGTCAGTTGTGCTTTCCCCCTATTCATTCCTCATCCTTGCATATGTCGTTTGTTGCTTCCTTTTTCGGTTGTTTGCCAGAGGTCTATTATTCTGTTAATTCTTTCAAAGAACCAACTTTTAGTGGCATTTATTTTTCCCACAGTTTTCTTGCTTTCCTCTCCTGTATCTCAGCTCTGATTTTTGTTATATCTATCCTCTTGCTATTAGTAGGGTTGTCTGATTCACCCTGCCCTAATTGTTTTAAGTTTTGTTCCAACATATCATACACGAGTCTCTCTTCTTTTTGTATGTGTGCATTTATTGCTTTCAGCCTTTCTCTGATAAATACCTTTGCTCTGTCACAAAGGTTTTGGTATGCCATCTTTTCGTTCTCAACGGTTCTGGAAGCTTCCTGGTTTCATTTTGATCTTGGTCAATATCCGCTCCTTTTGCAATAGAGAATTGCTCATCCTCCAATTGTTTTCCCATGTTTTCTTCACCATTCTTCTATTAATTTTCAGTCTTATGGAACAATGATTGGAGAGAGATGTCTGTACAATCTCTATGTGCTTGAATTTACTCAAATTCACCCTGGGTCCAATCATCTGGTCTATTTTCGAATATGTGCCATGTGGGTTTAACATGAATGTGAATTCTTTGCATATGAAATAAGAGCTTTGAAAATATCTATCAAGTCAATTTGTCCAATTGTACTATTGTGATCGATAGCCTCCTTGTTGAGTTTCTTTCCCAAAGATCTGTCTTTTTCAGAGAGTGGTATATTAAAGTCACCGACTATAAATGTTGAGCCGGTAATTAATTTTTCATCGTTTGGAGTGTTTGATACCAAATTTTGTGGGCCTTGCATTGGGCACATATCTATTTATTATGCTAACTGGTGCTTGGGCTACTGTTCTCTTCTGCATTATATAATGTCCTTCCTTGTCGCTTGTTATGGCCTGAATCTTGAGGTCAATTTTGTAAGATATTAAGCTAGCTACCCCTGCTTTTTTTGCATCACCATTTGCTTGGTATATTTTTCTCCAACCTTTAATTCTCTACTTATTTTTGTCTGCAAGCTTGAAATTTGTCTCCTATAGGCCGCTGATCAAAGAATTATGGTTTGCGAGGCAATCTGTTAGCCTCTGCCTTTTAAGGCCTGTATTCAAGCCATTGATAATCAATGTTATTATATCTTTCAGTGAACTCTGTGATGTTATCTTGTACATTTTCTGTTGGGTATTTTCCTACCTATCTAACTTATACGCTTGTGTTGTGTACGTGGATTACGCTTGCCTTGTTTCCACTATTGAGCCAGTGCTATCCTATGGTCTGTTTTCTCTTTGTCTCCCTATGGGTTGAGATTTTCTATGTAATAGTCTCTTATTTTCCCTTTGTGAGTGTTTATCTTCTGCCTATATTGGGTCAGCAAAGATCTTTTGTAGGGCTGGTTTTCTTTTTATGTATTCTTTGACATTGTCCTTGTCTATCTATCTTAATACTTAATGTCTCCATCTATCTTAAGAGACAATTTCTCCATCTATCTTAATAAATAATTTCATGAGGTGAAGTATTCTTGATTTTGCATTGTTTTCCTTCAGTTTTGTCAGATATTTCTCCTTTCCTTCCTCTTCATCATTTCCACTGTTAGATCTCAACATACCCTTATTGGGGTGTCTTCATATGTGTCTGTTTGCTTTTCCCTAGCTGCTTTTATGATCTTTTCCTTTTCCTCAAAGTCGGAAAATTTCACTATTATGTTTCTTGGTGACTTCTTCTTGGGATTTATTCTGGCTGGTTTTCAGTCTCCTGTATGGTTGCTTGATTTTCATTTATTAAGCTTGGGAAGTTTTCCTCTATTAATTCCCTCACTATTTTCACTGTGGACTTCTTTGTTGTGTCCTGTTCTGGTAATCCAATTATTCTAATATTGTTCCTTGTCATGGTATCAAACATGGCTCTCAAGTTTTTGTCAGCTTCTATGATTGTCTTTTTTGACTGCTTTTCCTATTTGCTGAGGTCTGCTTGGTTATCCTCTAGCTCACTGGTGCAATTCTCGGCCTCCTTAAGTCTGTTGCCTAAGTCTGTCAATTTACCATTGGATTTTTAAAAATTTCATCCCTTAAGTCTTATATATGCCTTTGGTGTGTCGCCTTTATCTCCTATATCATTTTATCCTTTTTCTGTATTTCTTCCCTCATGTCCTATTTTACTTCAAGCAGCATACTGAAATTTTCCGTCTGTGCCAGTTCAATATCTCTGCACATCATTATGTTTATGTCTTCATCCGGCTTTGTCTTCTGTTTCTCCTGATTTTCGTTGAGGCTTTTAGGACTGGTTGCTGTTTACATGTTGTTCTAGAGAGCCTGGAGCTTTCTTCCAGAGTCGAAGTGTACTGGGCTCTCTCTTGGGACACTTGTATGTGTGCTTCTATGAACTAGCTGCTGGTAGCTGTACTGAGGAGTTAGGGTATCGCTATATCTTCCTGTGCTTTCACTCTTACCAAAGCAGTCCAGTGTTCAATTACTTGGAATGTGAGTTGGTTAGTAATCTCACATGGCCCTGGTTGGGTTGTTGTGGGCACACAAGGGCGTCGCTTCACAGAATTATCTGTAAGTAAACCTCATGGTGCTTGGAGCACCTCTGGTGATCTTTGGTATTTCCCTCTGCAACTGGAGTGCCAAGGATGGCGTGCAGATGTACCCTCCTTGGTGTAGAGCACAGTAGCTGGCAGGGGAAATTACCATAGTCAGAGAGATTGCCTTGGGGGTAGATGGCTGTTCCCACGGCAGCGTGCAACCACACCAGTGGTGGGCAGGAGTCTCCCCATTTACTTGTAGGGCCTCGGGGTTTAGCTTTGACCCCCTCCCCAATTGTTTGAAAGGGAGAACCCCATGCTGCTTGGTGTATTAAAAAGGACCGGCCTGATTTCCCCAGGTGTGTATAAAGCCAACAAATGCTGGTGGGTGCGGGTGATTAGACCAGCTATCCTGCATCAAGCTGCAGCTGAACTTAGGCATGGGGATGAAAGAAAAAGAAAGAGACATGTACAAAGCATGGGATTGGGAGGACAACAGTCTTATGGACTGAAGTACCAAGTATATTCAAAGCTTGGTTTTTATACTCTTCTTACAAGGGAATAGTTACAAAACAAGAATCAAAGCACTTGCTTTAAAAAACATTCTGAACCTCTTCTCTATGCTATGTTACTTAACTAGGCACACTTTCTAAACATTTGAATAAAAACAGCACTATATGCTAAGATAAGCACAAGGACGTGCTGGATTCAAAAGACTCTTAAAAAGGTCTTAAAGAACTGAGTTATCTCACACTGCTTTTAGCTACAAGGTATACAGAGGCACAGGGCACTAATTAGTCACACACCAAGAAACACCTGGACCAGCCAATGGTCTCATACAGGTGGGAGTTCCCCTAGTTGGACCTTCCATGTTGCACAAGTTGTAGAGAAGTGGTCCTTGTGGCCGCTAATGGCTAGTGAAATGAACAAGAGAGACAGGAGAGGAAAAAGAACGACAAAAATAAAGACTGGAGCAAAAATGTCAATAAAATTAACACACACTCACACACAGTCAAACAAAATGCTTAGACAAAACAAAAGTGAAAACAGTAAAAAAAAAAAAAAGAAGAAGGAGAACAAGAAAACAACAAAAAAGAGAACTGAATCAATCAAGACCGTGGAAGGAAAAAGAGAAGGGATAGAAAAAGTGTAGAAAAAGTAAAAGTAAAAGAAAAACCAAAAGAAGATATGAAAAGAAGGAAAATGAAAGCAAAAGAGAGAAAATTTTTAAAAAAGGTAAAGAGATAGGTGAACCGCATGCTGTGTGTAGCAGTGCCTTGTGTTGTGTGCAGCACGGTCTTACAGGTAAGGCTGTAGCTCTACCCACAGGGTGGGCAGTGATGCCCTTCACAGAGGGTAAGTTCTGGAAACCAGCAATGGCATGTAGGAGGATAGAGAGGGAGGTGATAATCATAAAATCAGAGCGAAGAGAATAGAACAAAGAATAGAACAAAGAATAGAAAGAAAGAAAGAAAGAAAGAAAGAAAGAAAGAAAGAAAGAAAGAAAGAAAGAAAGAAAGAAAGAAAGAAAGAACAAGAAAGAAAGAAGGGAAAAATAAACTTAACTGTGCTGAAACAAAAATATCTTGAAAGAAGTATAGCTAGCATTTCCGTAGGAATAAGGGTGACAAAAGTTTGATTTACACACTTTGGAGACCAATTCTTTGCATGGAGAACATGCCTATCATAGTAGAGGTTGAGAGAAAAGCAGGACAAAAGTCAATGAGATGGATTAACACAGTGGATGAAATCGTGGGGCTCAACCATCAAGATTGTGAATATGTCACATTACTGGGCTAGGTTTTACTTTATTGAACATAGAGTGTCTATGAATCAGACACAACTTTATGTCACCTTACAACAACAGTAAATAATCAACTTTCTTGACAGCTGGCCACATATTTAGGATGGTATTAAATTATTTTTGAAAAATATACATATATTTATCCCAATTTTTGGTTGACAAAAGTTGACAGTTAAGACTGGAGCTTCTTTCAGATCACTTGAGTTAGTCAGTAGGAAGCAGTGAATGGACCTTTCAGAAAGGTTCAGAATGAATGCATTACAAAATACTATTATTATGCAAATCCAGTCTAGTGTTGCAGACTGCTATCAGTGGTTACCTGGATTTTCTTTACAAATGGCTTTTCCAAAGAAGACATTAAAGCACTGTTGGCCATGAACATCAAAAAATAAACAAGAAAATTAAGATATCACCAATAATATAAATAACTTCGTGTTAATATTCTCCATATATTTTAGAGATCATTGCCCACAATTCTAAATACGATTTAATTGAATATAATGCTCTGTTTTTAACGCAATATAGAAATTAAATCATAATTATTATAAACAACTGAATTAATTTTATAAATTCTCTATATGTAATTATGTTCCGTTTAAAAAATGAGCACAATAAATATCAAATAAGTTAAAATCACATCCCTTTATCATTCTATTCTTTATAAAGTTAAATAATCATGAAGCTCAACGAGAGTCAGTTAAAAAGAAATGTTCTGCAATGAAATAGATTGACACTGTGGCTGCAACAATTGGTCCACACATGACAAAAACGGTGAGAATGGTGCAGGACTTGGTGTTGCTCTGTTCTGGGTAAAATGTGGTGCTGTGAGTTAGAACCAACTGGAGGGCACCTAGAGGGAACACCAAAACCTAAGTAGGGTTAAAAAACAAAACAAAACTGAAGTTACAAGTAAAAACATAGTAAGTCTAAGCAGAACATTTTTAGAGTCATAAGTTAGTAGAAGAGTCTGAATAATATTTTATTAACATCAAGTCAGTACTGACAAACTGTGTACCCACAGGACAGGACATGAATTTCTGTTTGTGTTTCCAACAATTTAACATCTTACAAGACCTAAAAGGTATCTCTTTCTTCCCTGCATATGCTTATAATTTCAAACTGCTGACCCCCTGGCTAGTGGCCGAAGGTTTAACCCAGGAAGGGGCCAGAGCTTCTTGAACAAACTATTGTTGTCATGTGCCATCCATTCCTTTCTAACCCATAGTGGCCTTATGCACACCTGAACGACACCCTCCTGGTCCTGTACCATCCTCACAGTTGTCCCTGTCCTTGCAGCCACTGTGTCAAATCATCTCCTTGAGGGTCTTTCCCTTTTAGCTATTCCTCTACTTTACCAAGCAAACACTTCATCAGGACATGGTCTCTCCTGACCACATGGCCTAACTCTGTATAATGAAGTCTTGCCATGCGTGCCTCTCAGGAGCACTCTGGCCATATTTCTTATTAAAAAGATTTGGGTATCATTTTTGTTATCCTTAGTACTTTGTACTTAGTACATTTTGTTATCCTTAGTACTCAATATTCTTTGCCAGCACCAAAATTCAAATGCATCAATTCTCTTTCAGTCTTCCTTGTTCAATGTCCAATTTTCACACACACACACACACACACACACACATCAATTGAAAATACCATGGCTTGTATCAGGAGCACTTTAGTCCTGAAAGTAACATCCTTGCCTTACAATACCCTAAAGAGGTCCTACGGAACAGATTTCCCAGTGCTATGAATCTCTTGACTGCTGCTCCCAGGACCATTAAGTGTGAATGCAAGCAAGACAAATATTTGAAAATTTTAATCTTGCCTCCTTTCTCCATGATGTCATCTAATGGCCTTCTTTACATGGAGTTGAAATCCATGCCGAAGGCTGTAATATTTTATCTTGATCAGCAAGTGCTTCAAGTCCTCCTCACGGTCAGCAGCCAAGCTTATAGCATCTGTGTATTGTAAGTTCTCACTAAGCCTTCCTCCAATCCTGATGCCACATCCTTCTTTATATAATCTAGTTTCTGTGATGATTTCTTCAGCATAAAGATTGAATATGTAGGTGAAAGGGCACAACTATGAAGCATACTTTTCCTGATTATCCAAAAAACATGCACAGTCTCATTTTTTGTTCACACAGCTACCTTTTGATCACTGTACACACTCCACATGTGTACAACAAAGTGTTCTGCAATCAGGAAATTGAATTATGAGGGAAAGGGAGAGGTACACAAATGAGAGAAGATCTCCTGAGCTTCTCCACTAACCCGTTTTCTTACCATATCCAAGGGGGATGCAAAGGAGGAAGTTCACAAAAGTTTAAATGCGGGGCTTAGATTAGTGCAAAACTTCAGGCTTAAGCTGTCCTCATCATTGATAACTGACAAACATTATCACATTCTGACCCCATTGAGAGTCTTGTTGCTGCAACAAGTAATCTCACTCACTGTCTATGCCAAGTTCCTTACACATGCCAACTGTCACCCACTTTAATAAAATTAACTATCCTAGAGGGAAACAGCACATTTCCCTACTCTCAATGCAATCCATATTTTGTTAGGATACACACAGTCAGATGTCTTGATATAGTCGATCAAATACATATCTTTGTTCTCTGATTTTAGTTGAGATCCATCTGATATCAATAACACTATCATTTTTTTCACATCTTCTTCTAGATCTGGCCTGATTCCCTAGCATCTCCCTGTCAATGTATTGCTGCAACTGTTTTTGGATGATACTAAGCAGAATTTAAGTTGCACGTAATATTAATGATGTTTTCCTGTATATCTAGCATTCCACCGGGTTACCTTCTTTGGAATATATACAAATACGGATCTCTTTCAGTAAGTTGGAAAAGTAGTTTTCTTCCAAATATTCTGATGCAGGTGAATATGGTCTTCCAAAGCCTCATCAATTTATTCAAAGATTTCAGGTATTATTTTTTTATAAATTCCTGAAGACTTGTTTTAACTAATGCTTTCATTTCTGCTTGAACTTTTTCCTTCATACCATTGTTTCTTGCTCCTATGCTGAGCAAGACATCATGGAATGTTGACAAGTTCCTTTTATTACACTGACTCTATGTACTCTTTCCTTCATCTTTTGATGCTTCATGCATAACTCAATATTTGGCCTGTCCTATCTTTCAAAGCTGCAAACAAAGCTTTAATTTTTCTTAATTTCTTCCACTTAAAGATATACAATGTGTGTTCTTCTTTTCTGTTTTTAATTCTAGGACTTTGCATATTTCATATAACATTTTACTTTGTCTTCTCAGGGGCCTTTTGACATTTTCTGTCCAGCTCTATGGCTTCTTCCTTTCTTCTATTTCCTTGGCTCATCTATGATCCAGTGTAAGTTTGAGAGTCTCCTCTGACATCCGCTTTAATCTTTTGTTTCTTATCTTTTTAATGATCATTGACTGTTTTACAAAGCTGAATTAGCATTTCAAACATATGTCATAAATTCAATAATTCAATCATATCAAGAAGCAAGAAGAATTGTTCATTTAGCACCACACCCAATACTAGAAAGTGTTCTTCCTTGTACTCATTGTTATTCATGTAATTATTATTTTTTTAATTGTGCCAAAAATTGTGCAGGAAGATTCTCCAATTCCACAAATTCTACACATACATGTCAGTGCCATGGCTTATACTCTTGAGTATATTAATTATTGATATCCTTTTCCAAATTTTCCACCACCAGGAACATAAACTCAATGACTCCTAAAGGAAAAATCTTTCTCCTTCACACATAATAATTATTGGTCAAGTTTGGTTTCTTGCCTTTTTCCTTTCTTATGGATGATGCTCTTGCTGTTCTCCCATAGCTCCCCAAGTCTTCTCTCGTGGTTTCTTTTTTTTTTTTTTTGCAGTCTATCTCTCCTGGAGATGTTCTCAAAATTCAGCTTGGATAAACTCAAGTTTAAATTTTTGCTTTCATGGACTTGTTTTAATTTTCTTCAACTTTAACCTGAACTTACATATGAACAATTTTTCCAGAGTTAACAACTGGCCTAGTTTAACTGTTGGTATTAAACTCCTCCATCATCTCGCATTTCATCCTGAGAGATATATATGTATAGTCACTGTTTGTGTTGTTGAAAAAGTATTTTTTCTATGAAAAATTCCATCATGTGATCTCCACTTTCATTTCTCTCATCAAGTTTTAATTTTCCTGCTTTTGTTCCATTTATTCTTTTTGCAACTTTTCCAACTATCAATCATTATTGATGCATCTTAATTGAATATTTTATCAATTTCACGTTCAAGTTGACAGATTTCTTCAGTTTGTTCATCACTAGCTTTTGTGGTTGGTGCATAAATTTGAATAATAATTGTATTGATTGCATATCCTTGAAGGGGGAAAATATTCCACAGACAGCATTGTTTTTCAGGACTAATTTTTCAATGTGCTTTTGGACAATGAATGATATGTCATTTCTCTTTATAGTGTCATCTCCTGCATACTATATTATAAGGATTTTCAGGTTAAAAATGGTCAATACCAGTCCATTTCAACTCATTAATGCCTAGAATATCCATTTTGATGTGTTCCATTTCATTTTCACGACTATCAACTTCCTGGGATTTATACTTCTCACATTCCAAATTCTGATCTATAGCAGCAGCTTTCTTCTTCATTGTCTCTTCTTAGTCTGGAAGCTGCACTGAATCTCGTTTAGTTTGGGTGACCATGCTGACATTTGAAATATCAGTGACATTGCTTCTAGCACTTCAGCAACACCAAAGTCACCACACAATGACAAACTGACAGAATAGTACTGGAGCCTATTTATGGACTATGCATATTTAATGCAAAAGTAGTGCATTATTTAATGTGATAATTCTAGACCAGTGGTACACAGCATGTGAGTTGCGACCACTTTGGGGGTCGAATGACCCTTTCACAGGGTCTCCTCATTTATAACAGTAGCAAATTAAACTTATGAAGTAGCAATGAAAATAATTTTATGGTTGGGGGTCACCAAACATTATTAAAGGGCCATGAATTTAGGAACATTGAGAACCACTGTTCTAGACAAAGTTTCTAACTCTGACCAAATTATCTTTTCCTGCATGGACTTAGTAAAAGAGCATAGGTAATGATAGAATTCACCTGTGATTATTTGTCAACAGGATTCCCTGGAATGGCATCCTGCTGTGTATAAAAAGAGCCCTCTGAGAAATCCTAGGAGAGATCTCAGTACTAGAAGGGCCTGGAATGGAGCAAGTCCTGTGAACCCTGTATCCCTGAACAATGAACTTCCTGGATCCAGAAACAGACAAGGAGACAAAGCATGGAACAAAGTCCTGGGCTTCGCAAACCAGAGAGCAAGTAAAAATGAATGCTTTTGTGCTGGCAGCTGACTGGTGAAGTGGAGTGCCTGGGGGCATTTAATGGAGGAATCTGGGCTTCCTGGTCCTCTTAAGTACAGCTGACTTTGTGCTGAGGCTTACTGGCATAAAGTGCATCTGTGCACATCATTCAGGGTCTGGGTTTACTCACTCAGGGAGCTGGAGTACAATGCCTTCCTTTGGAGGATTGCTGTGGAATAGTATGTTCCTTTGGGGATTTGTCAGCAGATCTGAAAGAGCTTTATAACATGTCAGAATAAACAACTTTCCTGAGCCTTTCTCACTGTCATTTCAATGTGTAAACTTCCATTATAAACCTTTAAATCATAGATTTTATCTGGGCTCCATGTAGCCATTTCCATGAATATTGGAAGCTAGAGAGGTAAGATAGAGGTTATTAATTATTACCAATTTGCATTTATTCATCATTCTACATTTAATTTTTAATCACATATAATTATTAATTACAATTACATTAATTATTGCACATTTAGTATAATCAATGAAGATTACAAAACTATATATAAGAACTTATTAAAAACTGTTGTCATAACCAGAAAAAAACAAATTCACTGATATCAAGCCAATGTTGACTCATAGCAGCCACTTGTGTGTTTCCAAGACCATTTACAGGAGTATAAAGCCCAAACTTTGGAACTACAGGTGGTTTTGAACTATGGACCATGTGATCCCCAATTCATAACCTCTACATGGCCAGGTATCCTGGAGTGATAAAGAAGTTAAAGTTAATAAAAATTAATAACCAAATGTGAGTAATAAACTTGCCAAGGTAAGTAGAAACCACACAAAAAAAATATTCTTCCTAAACCAAATGATTGAAGCAGTGTTGCTGCAGAGTGACTTCACTGGGGCAAGACCATTCAGGAGATCTTCAACAGCCGGTGCATGTTGCTGTGATGGAGCACTGCACGTAGCACTGAGTGACCCCCTTTGCTCACTCACATAGGGTAAGAGTTGAAGATCTGTGGTTACAGAGAAATTTACTCTTACGTATCAATGTTCATTAATATTTTACTATGATTGTCAGCATAGAAACCTAACAAAAGCTATTTATTTTGCCTGTGTGTGCAGAGTCCTAATCAGAATTACAAGTTCATTCATTCTGCTTGCTCTCCTCTCCCTTCACTGTGTGCAGTCGTGTATTTGCCTGGTGAAGCCATTTCTCCTCACATTGCACTGGTGTCTTTGGGATCTATGCACTGAGATGTAGCATTTATCAGGTTACTTTCTCACGATTGAGGATCTCTATGTGTTTTATTCAATTCATTTTTATTTACTTCCATTAGAATTATGCTTTAAAAATGTTTCATGGGCATGTAAACCACATATCATACAATTCACTAGTTCAAAAATATCGAGTTGTATTACCATCACCTTAATCAGTTTTTAGGACAATTTTTCTTTCACAGTTATTAGCATTTCTCAATCTCCCCTGCATCACCCCCAAGGAACAATTAATCCACTTACCAGTTCTATAAATTTACCTATCTGGGATTTCAGATATAGCAAAAGATACAAAACAAAAAGCTTTCAACTACCACAAAATAAAATAGAGGACAAGATCTCAATGGAAAAGAATGTAGAAAATATTGAAAACACAGCAACTTTAAAATTTGCCAGAAGGAAGTTCATAGATAAGTTTTGAAATTTGAACATATTTACATTTCCATGATGATCAAGGAATGCAACCTTAAGTATAGATTACAATTTAATATAAAGAAAACCAAAACCTCCACAGCAAGAGAAATAGGTATCGTGATGATGATCAACACAGAAGTGTCTGAGTTGTCAAAGGTTTTGTCTTGCTTGGATCCACAATCAATGCTTACGAGAGCAGCAGTCAAGAGATGAAAAGGTGCATTGCATTAGGCAAAGCTATTGCATAAGATCTCTTTCCACTGTTGAAAAGCAAGGGTGTTACTTTGAGGACTAAGGTGTCCCTGACCCAAATCATGGTATTTTCAACTGTCACATGGATATGCGAAAGTTGGAGATTGAATAAGAGGATCAAAGATGACACATTTGAATAATGGTGCTAGCAAAACACATTGATCTTTCATGGACTGCTTAAAGAGCAAACCGCTCTGTCTTGGAAGAGATGCTCTGTGTTGCTCCTTAGAGGAAGGATGTTGACATTTTGTCTTACACACTCTGAATAGGTTCTCAGCAAAGATCCATCCTTGGAGAATACATCATGTTTGGTAAAGTGGTGTGGTAATGTAAAAAGGAAAGTCCTCAAGGAGATAGACTGACTCAGTGGCTGCAACAATGGGCTCAAGTATAGGAATAATTGTAAGGATAGCAAAGATCAAGGCAGGGTTTCATTCCTCTGTGCCTAATGTGACTATGGGTCTAAATCAAACAGATGGACCCCAACAACAACAATACCTGCCAAAATCCACTTTCCAATGCAGTCTTCATGATAGCAAGATTATTCTCACCCCTGGTCAGAGGGGATTCACTGTAAACTTAATTTATGCACTGACCCTGCAAATGGATTTGGGGCTTCCACTGACCTCTATGGCCTTCTGCAAACCAGATGTTCACAATTCCAGCTAATTCTATTCCCTTATTCACACTGGGATTTTATTATTTATAATCCTTGGATCACACAGGC
This sequence comes from Tenrec ecaudatus, assembly GCF_050624435.1. NCBI lineage: Eukaryota > Metazoa > Chordata > Mammalia > Afrosoricida > Tenrecidae > Tenrec > Tenrec ecaudatus. The sequence goes on from NC_134531.1 coordinate 203,781,237, forward strand.
TGATGTGATTTTTTTTTCCATTTGGACTTAGTTGATGGTTAGATGGCTGCTTGTTTGAAGACAAGCCTTTATGACCCCCAGACACTATACTTTCTGATAGCCAGGCACCATCTAGTTTCTCCTCAAATCATGCTAAGTATCCTCATGATGATCTCAGGTTTAAGACTATTCACTACCTCTTTTGCTATCCTCTCAAAAGCATCAGTCAGGGAGTGGTCTAAGTTTTATATTAGGAGCTTTATATAGTTCAGTAATAACAATATCTGTCTTCATTCTATTGCTGTCATCTTTCAAGTTTATTGCTTGTGATTTGCCATTAGTAAACACTTTGAAGTTGTTTCATATCATGATGATGAATTTGACTGAAGTGAGTACATCAATTTTCCTTTCAAAAGTCATTCTTACACACAGACTCAATATATTTATTCAGTATTTTAGTTTATAAAACTCTACAAATTATTCTCTCTTTCCTAAGAGTGCTTAATCCTATTATTAAGATATAAGAATTATGACCCAGAATTTATTTTGCAACTTTTTTGCTATTTCATGTTTTACAATTATAATGTTATCACCAAAATTCAAATAGATGCCTCTAATTAATCTCAATGGATAGACAGATATACATGAGGAAATAGTCATTGAAGGGATTTAATCTTTTCTGGAATCTGGAATTAATAACTAGCTCTCCCTGAGGGTTTAAAGATATAAGTACACCAGCCCACATCAAAATAGAATTGCCATCACTGAACCTCAGGCACATCAGTTCTTATGGCTTAGATAAAATATCCCACTAAAGACAAAGCATAATCTACTACAGAGAATTTTAATAGAAGATATTGTAGAAAAATACAGGGTTGGGCTTTATATTATCAGAGTACTGTATGAGGGATAACAATACTAAGAGAGAGAATATAAAACTTCAAACATTGTGTGCAGGTATGGTTGTTTCGTTATTGTTTTAGCGATTTCTATTTTGATTTTAATGAAATTAGAAAAAGTTAATTGAAAAAGCTATATTGGCATCAACATATTTGTATGTACTATATAGAGAATCTTCATTTTATTATTTACTAATATTTACTACTTTGTTACTGACCGAATGAAATAATTACCTAAACAAAATGTTATTTAAAATAAAACAATTATTTAAACCAAGAGATTAAACATTGTCAGAATTTCAATTTCTGATTGCGGATCGTCAGAGTATATGTTTTGGTAGGTGGTATGATACTGTCATAATTTTGTCATTTAATTCCAGGGAGAAAAGAGTGTATTAGCAGACAGAGCAGATATGGACAACCTCACCATCATCACAGAATTCCTCCTCATGGACATCACAAACTCTCGGGAGCTCCAAGTCTTGAAAGGTCTGCTTTTCCTATTGATTTATCTGGGATCCACAGCTGGAAATCTTCTAACTCTTACTGTCATTATAACGGACAAGCACCTGCATTTCCCAATGTACTTCTTTATAGCCAACTTATCCTTGCTAGATTTTTGCTGTATTTCAGTAACTGTACCCAAATCGGTTTTAAATTCTCTGATGGGCAGTAAAGTGATTTCTCTCAGAGAATGTGTGGCTCAAGTTTTCCTGTTTATTTTATTTGCAGCCACAGAGTTTTTTTTCCTTGTGGTCATGTCCCATGACCGCTATGTTGCCATTTGTCACCCTCTGCATTATCAGCTCATCATGACCCCACGGCTGTGCACACAGATCTCAGGTGGTTCATGGGCCGGTGGGCTGGTGTATTCAGCAATCCATACAGGCACTGTGTTCAGGCTGCCCTTCACAAAATCCAACGTCATTCACCAGTTTTTCTGTGACCTGCCTCAAATACTGAGCCTTTCATCCCAGTCGGTGCAGTTTTCTGAAACAGTGGTTCTTGCAGTCAGTTCTGGCTTTGTCTTAATCTGCTTTGTTGTCTTATTTACCTCCTATGTCAACATATTTTCTACTGTGCTCCGGATGAAATCTATGGAAGCCCGAAACAAAGCCTTATCTACCTGTTCCCCACAGCTAGCTACAGTGATTTTGTTTCTAATCTCTGGAATATTTGCTTGCTTGGGCCCCAACTCAAATGTCTCAGGTGTTCAAAAATTTCTCACATCTGTGTTCTACTACCTAGTGCCCGCCTTTGTGAATCCAATTATCTTTAGCCTGAGGAACAAGGAAATCAAGAGTGCTCTTGGCAGAATGATGTTTAGACATTCTAAGTTCCCCTAAGACTTGTCTCCTCTGTTTGTTTGCGTGCTCCTTTGTTTGACTGTAAATTTTATGACAGTCACACACTTTCTTTAACTTTCACATTCATATAAAGCTAAATATTTGAGATATTTTTCCATTTTAGAATCAAGGGGGTGCATATAAATAATTAGTAATTAATTATTTTAAAAAGCTTATTTAAATTCAATGCTTATCAATAGCAGTAGACATTTTGAGCGAATATTAAAGATTACATAGTAAATATTAAATGCCATGCTATTTCCTAATCATATGGTATGGTGCATGAGGAAAGTAATAGGACATTAAAACATATTCTCGTGCATTCTCTGACTGTTTGCTAAAGCTTGGATAAAAACTCAAAATTATCTAAGTATATTTTCTTAGCTTTATAATGTATACATCAAAGCATATTCCAAGTTAACAAGTTCTACACATAACATTCATTGGTATTTGTCCTATATATTCACTTTGTTTCAACATTGTGGTTATTTTTGCTCAAGTTGTTTCACTCTCATTAACGTAGACTCATTCATCCCAAGTTTCATTTTCTGGTTCCACTTACTTGGTGTTGCTGTCTGGTGAGTATTGGACTGCTCACCACAAGATTAGTTGGTTCAAACACCTGAATAATGAGACTGCTGCTCACACAGCGATTTACAACCTCAAAAACCCTTTATGGTAACCATGATGAAAATGTACTTATTGGCAGTGTTTTGGATGTCATATTGTGCTCATATAGATACTTTTTGAAATGAAACACTTAGTAATGAAATTTTTAAATATTGTAAACTGTATATTGTATATAAAGTTGGTTTGTTTCTATACAATATAGTTTTTCAATGTTACACTTTTATTGCATCATATTTATTTGATTGTATATTTGAGTTATCTTTTTTCAATGTGCCTGCACTGTACGTTCTTGTGTATTTCAATATACCTGTGTATCTTCTTGTTTATTTCAATATGCCTGCATTGGTTCTTCCTATAAGTTATCATTTTTTAGGTTACTACACAGAGGAATACATCTTTATGAAATTGTATTTATTTCAGAATTCTTAATGGAGTTTTAAAGTTCAACATTTCCAAACTAAAATTTAATATTGGAAATAATAAAAGATACGCTGTGTACCCAAAAGGAAGGTAGGTTATTGTTTCGCATTCCTGGTTAAAAAAAGAGATGAACCATACATATACAAACCTATTATTGGACAAATGCTTCTTACAAATTGTACATTTAAAATAAATAATTATTTTGAGGGATGAAGGATAATAATATTGCATATGATGTCTAGATTAGATATTAAAAATATTTTAAATGGGTTGTGATTTTTGTAAATATAATTGTCTGGCAGCTGGAACAAGCTGGTAGAAATGAGACCTGGGACTAGAAAGTGTATATTTACCAGGTTATCCATGATCCTTATGCTGACTCTCCTAGAGGAATATCCTTAAGAGTCACCTTTAGAATGCCTGTTCACAGTATCCTGAACCTAGAATTCAGTTAAACAGCTTTATCCTACAATTTGAGGGAATTTAAACATAGTTTCAAGAGTTGTGATTCTTACATTTATTTTCAGATATTGGTAAGCTTGATCTAATGAAATCTTGACTTGGAAAAACAGTAACAGTCGGGAACAGATAGGAGTTTCTATTTACAAATGACACAAGTAGATCTCTTAAAAATATAACTTGCATAGGCTGGGCTTATGCTCAAAGTAGATATTCGTGCATATTTGTACCTGTGTTTTAACAAAGAGTAACAAATATAAGGATACATAGATTACATTTTGTTGTGTCTAATTCAAATGGATCAGTACAGCTGCATTGCCTCTTTTGACAGTGACATTTACCATTGAATTTATTAATCCAGGAATGCACAAACCATTCTAAATCGCAGTTTACTAAATTTATACTCAATCTTTTTACCCATGTAGATTCACATCAGTCATCTATTAACATTGTGCACACTTACATTTTCTTCAAAAGGAAGTTAAACCTCAGCTGTCTAAATACTGGCATTCTTATATTTTAAAGCTATGTGTCCCTTTTGTCTATGTTGTATTTTCCCAGTTACGAATAAATCAGATTGGGAGAACAATGAGCCTCTCACTTCCTGTAGAGAACTGCACTCTTGAAAACCCACAGGGGCAGAGTTTCCCTGTCCTGTAGTTTCATCGTGAGTTTGAATTGACTTTACAGGCAGTGAGTTTGAGTTTTGGAGTTTATTGAAGTAGAACTTCTCATAAGTAATAAACATGTGAAAATTATTCTGTTTTGAAAATATTTTGTGTTTTCTATATTGAGGTGCTGATTATATTTATTTGATTTGATAAGTGTCTGTTTTTAATTCTTTGTATAATCTTTGTAAGTTGAAAAAAGAGAAATAACCACATTAGTAAGAATTAATTTTATTTGAAAATCAAATACAATTATTTATCTGCATTCTGGATTTTCATACCATTTAGAGAATTTGCATCAAAATAAATATTTTAAGGCTACCTCTGTTTTCTGTATTATTATCTTTTAAATATTGCCTTTGAAATTCTCTACTGTATAGAAATTTAAAGCAAAATAATAATATGTTTTTTTCACTTGGCCTTTTAGGGATCCATTATTCCTCTCACTAGCTGTTTTTTTTTTCAATCCCTAATATGTGTCTGAAGGGTGTATAGTGAACAAGGAAAACTGGAAAAGAGTTGTGGAATTTGAGTTATGATATTGATGTAGAATACTGAAAGGACCATGATTCCCGGGGTGGGTTGGGGGGAATCTATTTTGAAAAAAATACAACTAGAATGCTCCTTAGGAATACAGGTGACAAAACTTCAACTTAGACACTTTGGGAACCAAGTCTTCAATCAGACATTGTACCTGGTAAAATAGAGGATCAATGAAAAAGAGGGAGAAGGTCGCAGAGAAGGATTAACACAGGGGATGAACTAATTGCCTCAAACATAAGGATTGTGAGTCTGACACATTCCTGGACAAGGTTTATTCCATTGCACATGAGGTCGCTATGAGTTAGAAACAATTTTATGTCACCTTGAAACGACCGTAACATCTGCTAAGCTATCAACTTTCTTTGACATCTTGTCTCCTCTTTAGGATGGTATTAAATTATTTGGAGGGGGTGGAAAATTACATATATATTTCCCATTCCTTGCGTGAGGAATGCTGAGAGAGTTAGGACTGGGGCTTGTTGCAGATCACTTGAGTTAGTGCTGCAATAGGAAGCTGTGAAGGAACCTTTCAGAAAAATGCAGAATGAGCGCATTACAAAAAAATACCATCATGAGAATCCAGTCTAGTGTAGTGCTGCAGGCTACTATCAGTGGTTCCCTGGATTTTTTTTCCAAACAGCATTTCCAAAGAGTACATTAAGGAACGGTATGTCATCAATACCAAAAGTGAAAAAATGAAAATTAAGATAATATTTCTAATTATTGACAAGTTTCATGTTAATATTCTCCATATATTTTAGAGATAAGCTATATTATCCACAGTTCTAAAATTTATTTTATAATTCAATGTAGAACTTAAATCATAATTATTATAATCAACTGAATTAATTTTATGAGTTCTCTGTATTATATTAGGTTTGTGTTAGAGAATTAGAACAATACAAATTGAATAATTTTACATAACATCCCTTTCATCACTCTAATCTTTATAAAGCTACATAATCTTGAAGTTCAACATACTCTGGAAGACAGATAGAGGTGGCTGGATTAAGGCTACATATCATACTTGGTGCAGCAGAGAGACTGAAAAAGAGGATGATCCTCAATGAAATAGTTTGATACAGTGGCTGCAACAATTGGTTCACACATGACGACAATGGTGAGAATGCTGCAGGACTTGGTGATGCTTCGTTCTGGGGACAATGTAGTGCCTTGAGTTAGAACCAGCTTTATGACACCTAAAGGCAACACCTGTGTAGGGTAACAGCAAAGCAAAACAAAACTGGAGATACAAATAATAACTAATAGTAAATGGAATCAGAACATTTTAGTAGTGTAAGTCTGTAGATGAGTCTGAATAATATTTTATTAACAAACAGAAGAACTGGAGCTACAAATAATAACTCATAGTAAACGGAAGCAGAGCATTTTTAGTAGTGTGAGTCTCTATGTGAGTCTGAATAGACTCTATGTGAGTCTGAATAGGATAGAACTTTATTTTTGGGTTTCCAACAATTTAACATTTTACAAGAGCTAAAAGACTTCTCTCTCTCCCCTGAAGAAGCTGCTAGTTTCAAACTGCTGACTCTCTGGCTAGTGGCCCAATGTATAACCTAGTAAGCAGTCAGAGCTTCTTGAACAATCTATTGTTATCATGTGCCATTCACTCATTTCTGACCCATAGTGGCCTTATGCACACCGATATAAACCCTCCTGGCCTGTACCATCCTCACAATTGTCCCGATCCTTGAAGCTACTCTGTGAATGTCCTTGAGGGTCTCCCTCCTGTTAGCGATTCCTCTACTTTACCAGGCACGTACCTCATCAGGAAATGGTCTTTCCTGACAACATGTCCTAACTCTGCAAAATGCAGTCTTGCCACCTCTCAGGAGCACTCTGGACATATTTCTTATTAAACAGATTTATGTGTCCTCATGGTAGTCCTTGGTACTTTCGATATTCTTTGCCAGCACCAAGATTCAAATGCATAACATCCCTTTCAGTGTTCTCTGTGCAATGTCCAGCTTTCACATGTCTATAAAGCAATTGAAAATACCATGGCTAGTGTTCAGGGTACTTGAAAGTAGCAACTTGTCTTACAATACCCTGAAGATGTCCTAGCCAACAGATGTCCCCAGGGCTATGAATCTCTTGACCGCTGCTTCCAGGATCATTGATTGTGGATGCAAGCAAGAAAAAAATATTTGAAAATTTTAATCTTATCTCCATTCCCTATGATGTTATGTATTGATTCCAGTGTGAGGATTTTTATATTTAAATAGAGTTGTAATCCATAATGAAGGATGTAATCCTTGATCTTTATCTACAAGTGCTTCAAGTCCTCCTCATTTGGATCTGTGATTTGTAGGTTGTGAATAAACCTTCCTGCAATCATGATGCCACGTTCTTACTTATATAAGTTTCTGTGATAATTTACTCAACATACAGATTAAATAAATATGGTGAAAAGATACAACTATGAAGCATACTTTTCCTAATTTTAAACCGTGTACTCTTTGTTAGTCTGGGTAGACTAAAGAAACAGCTTCATGGACCCAATCATTTTTACATAAGATTATATATACCTATGCAATTGAATGTTGAGAAAACATCTGTGCCTAGTGCAAATCAAGTCCAAAAGGCTGATATGAGCCCATATGTCCAACACTAATCTATAAATCCCCCTTCAGACTCATGAAGCATGTGCAATTCCTCCAAATGCAGGAAGATCACAGGCCAGTAGGTGGGAAGTCCTGTGGATCCAGTGCGGGTGGTTGCTCCAACTCCCAGGGTTCTGGCTGCATCAGGGTAGCGCTTTGTGGCTTCTCCTCAGAAATATCTCACAGGGGGTGAGCCTAGAGAGAACATGTCTCCTGTCTCCAAGCAGGAAATACTGGCATTCCAAGAATCCTCAGGAAAAGGCCATGTCCACACAGAGGCCTTTTTGGCTGGTAACCTGATTTACAGACTGACTCCATCATTTCAATCTTAATCCTCTCAAGTCCCAAAATAACACCAGATTATGTAACTACCGCACACTATTTCCTTGTTCTGTTCACACAACTACCTCTTTATCAGTGAATACATTCCACATGTGTACAGTGAAGTGATCTGCAATCAGGAGACTGACTTATGAGGGAAAGGAAGAGATACTCAAGGGAGAGAAAACCTGCGCTTCTCCACGGGCCAGTGTTTATGAGCACAGCAAAGGAGGATGCAAAAGAGGAAGTTTACAAATTCAAGTGTAGGACCTATATTAGGGCACAACAATTCCAGGCTTAAAATGTTTTCATGGTTGATAACTAACAAACATGATCACATTCTGACCTAAGGGAGATGCCTGCTGCTGCAAAAAGGAATTTCTTTATTACTCACTGTCTGTGCCAAGTTCTGACACCTGCAAACAGTCACCTGCTCAAGGTTTAACCAAAGTCTTGGCACCAAAGTAACTCTCCCAGGTGAGACAGGGCAAAGTTTCCATACACCCAAGGACATCCGTGCTTTGTCAGCATGCACACAGTCAAATGCCTCTTGCAATAGCCAATAAAATTCAAGTAAATATGTCTATGACCTTCTCTGCTTTCAGCCAAGATCCATTTGACATTAGTAATACTATCATTTTTCCACATGTTCTTCTAAATCTGACCTGATTCTGTAGCAGCTCCCTGTCAGTATATTCCTGCAGCTGTTTTTGGATGATCTAAAGCAAAACTTTTCATACATGTAATTATCATAGATATTGTACTACATGGTGGGCATTCCATTAGGCCACCTTCTTTGGAACATGTAAAAACATGGATTTCTTTAGTAAGTTGGACAAGTACATGTCTTCCAAATGTCTTGGCACAAGTGAATATATACTTCCAGAGCTCAATAAACTCATTGAACTATTTCCAATTATATTTTCTATAAATACCTAGGGCCTTGTTTTTAACTAATGCTTTCAGTTCCACTTCAACTTTTTCCTTATACCATTGTTCCTTGCTCATGTGCTCGTATGTTGGTTGGTTCTTTGGGTGCAGTGACTGTGTGGATTCTTCCCTCTTCTTTTGAAGCTTCCTGCATCACTCACCATTTCCCCTCGTAGCTTCCAAAGGTGCATCACAAGGCTTTCATTTTTCTTGAGTTTTTGCAATTAAAAATATGCTGGGTGTGTGTTTCCTTTTTCTTTTCTATATTTTGGGTGTTTCACATTTCATTAAAACATCTTACTTTGTCTTCTCCGGCTCCTTTGACATCTTTTTCCAGCTCGTTGACGTCACCAATTATTCCATTGGCCTTGGCTTGTCTTCGATTCAGTGTAACTTTGAGAGTCTCTTGTGACAAACACCCACTTTGATATTTTGCTCATTTCTTATCTTTTGAATCATCTCTTCATCTTTTAACAGTTTTATTAATACTTCATCTACATGCCATAAATTCAATCATAACAAGAAGAATTGTAGAATTACTAGCACATTCAATTCTAGAATATTTTCTTCTTCCTTGTACTCATTGTTATTCATGTAATTATATTTTCTAAAGTGGCAAAAATTACTCAGGAAAACTCTCCAGTTCTACAAATTCTAAATATAAAATTCAGTGCCATTGATTATACTCCTGATTATATGAATCATTGATACCCTTCTCCAAAATATATTCCAGATTATATGAATCATTATTGATATCCTTCTCCAAATTATTCCACCAGCAGGAACATAAACTCAATGACTCCTAAAGAAAAAGTCTTTCTTCTTCACGTGTAATAATTATTTCTTGCCTTTTTTCTTTTTTATGAGAGAGACTTTGCTCCTCTCCCAAAGCGCTCCACGTCTTCTGCCTGTAGTGACTTTTGCAATAAGTCCCTTCTTTCAGATGTTCTCAAAATTCAGCTGAGATAAACTCAGGTTTAAATTTTTGTTTTCATGGACTTGTTTTACTTTTTTTCCACTTCAACCTGAGCTTACATATGAGCAATTGTTACAGAGCCTACTGCTGGCCTAGTTTTAGCTGTTAGGATTAAACTTTTCCATCATCTGATATTTCATCTGGAGAGGTGCTTATGTATAGTTACTCTTTGTATTGTTGAAAAAGGATGTTTGCTATGAAGAAATATTTGGCCAACCATAAATAAATCATCTAACGTCCACCTACATTTCCATTATCAACTTTCAATTTTCCAACTACTGCTCCATTTTTCTCTATTTCCAACTTTGGCATTCGAACTGCCAATCATTATCAATGCACCTTAGCTGCATGTTTCACCAAATTCACACTCACGTCTATAAAATTCTTCAATGTGTTCATAACTAGCTTTTGTGGTTGGTGCATACATTTGAATAACACTTGTATAGATTGCATACCCTTGAGAGCAGAAGATATATCACAGGTCACATTGTACTTCAAGATTGATTTTGTAATGTGATTTTGACAATGAATGCTATGCCAATTCTTTATAATGTGTCATCTCCTGCATAATATATCATATGGTTTTCTGATTCAAAATGGTCAATACCAGTCCATTTCACTTCCCTAATTCCTAGAATAGCCATCTTGATGTGTTTCATTTCATTTTCATGGCTATCAATTTTCCTAGAGTCATACTTCACACATTCTATGTTCTGATAATTAGCAATTTTTTTACAGCACCTTTCTTCTTCATTGTCTCTTATTAGTCTGGAAGCTCCACTGAAACTTGTGTACTTTGGGTGACCGTGCTGACATTTAAAATATCAGTAACATTGCTTCTAGTATTACAGCAACATAAAAGCCACGAAACTATGACAAACTGACAGACTATGACAAATAGAGAGTGGATGTCTACTTATAGACTATATATATTCAATGCCTGATTATTAAATTATTTAATGTAATTCTTCCAGACAAAGTCTCTAACTCTGAAGAAATTACCTTTTCCTGCATGGAATTAGGAAGAATGTGGGTGGTGGTCAGTGGCAGTGATTATGATATTATTCACATGTGATTAATTGTGAGCAGGGTACCTCGGAATGACATCCTGCTGTGTATTAATGAGCCCTCGGAGAAGCACTAGGAGAGATCTCTTTGCTAGAAGAGCCTGCAGTGGAGCAGGTCATGTCAACCCTGAATCCTGAAACAGCTATAGCACACAGAGAGCAAAAAACAGAACAAAGAGACAGAGCATGGAACATATTGCTGGGCTTCCCTAACCAGGACCAAGAATAGTGAATGTTTTTTTGTGCTGCAGGCTGGTTTGTGGAATGGAGTGCATCTCAGCATTTAATTGGGAAATTTGGGCTCCCTAGCCCTCTTAAGTAGACCAGAGTACCTTTGCCCTGAGGCTAAAAGGAGCAGGTTGTTTCTGTGAACTTAAATAAGGGACTGAGTTTACTCACCCAGTTGTGCTTCTGTAGGGACCTTGAGCATAATACCTTCCTGTTGGCGCTTGCAGTGGAGTGGTGTGCTCCCTTGGGGATTTGTCAGCAGATCTTAAGGAACTTTTTAACATGTCCCGAAAAACAATTTTCCTGGGTATTTCTCATTGGCATTTTAATGTGGAAACTTCAATAATAAACATTTAAATCATGGATTTTATCTGAGTTCTGTGTAGCCATTTCAATGAATATTAGAACGTACAGGGGTAAATAGAAGATATTGTTAGAATTAGTTTTAATAGGAATTAGAAATTTAATACTTAATGACAATTACACATTTAGTGTAACCAATGAACTTCACAAAAACTCTATATAAGAAGTTAGGAGAAGCTGTTGTCATAACCAGAAAAAAACAAATTCACTGACATCGAGCCAATGCTGACACCCAGCAAATGCATGTGGGTTTCCAAGATGGTTTAGAGGAGTAGAAAGTGCAAACCTTTTTCTGCGGACCTTCAGGTTGTATTGAACTGCAGACCATGTGATCCACAATGCGTAACACCCACCTGTCCAGGGATTCTAGTGTGATAAAGAGGTTAATGTTAATAAACATAATTAATAAGCAAATGAGAGTATCAAATCTTTTCAAGGTGAGTAGAAACTACCTAAATTTTTCTTCCTTAGAACAAACGATACAATCCATGTTCCTGCTGAATAATGTCACTGGCGCACGATCTTTCAGCAGATCTTTGAACGACTGTGCATGAGGCCGTGAAGGAGTGCTCCCAGGACACTCCGTTACCTTTTGCTCATTCACACTAGGTCAGAGTTGAAGCATTGTCGCTACAGAGCTTCCTTATTCATAAGCAGCAACAGTCATTAATGTTTTATGATGATTTTCAGCATGCAACCTTACAAAAGCTATTTAATTTGCCCCATAGTTCTCTACAGAATTACATATGTTCACTCTGTTTGCTCACCTCTGCATTCACTGATGTCATGTATTGGCCTTGTAAAGCAATCTCTCCTAATTTTTCATGTGTAAATTTGTATCAGATTACCTTCACTGAAATTATTATTCCTTCTTGTTTCTAGTCAATTATCTTCTATTAACCTCCATCACCATTATGCTCCTTAAAAATTGTGTTATGGGCGCATAAGCCAGATATCACACAATTCAATCTTATTATTCAATTATATTGAGCTGTACAATCATGATTTTATTCAATTTTAGAACATTTTCTTCTTTCATTGTTATTAGCATCTCATTTCCCTCACTCTCCCTCCACTACCCCCAATAAACAAATAAGCAAGTGACCGTCTTTATAGATTTACCTATCTGGGATTTCATATACAGAAAAACCTTTTTTAAAAAGTCCTACCAATATTATAAAACAGCAGGGGGAAAATCTCAATGGAAGAGAAAATATTAAAAATTAGAACTTCAAAATGGGTTAAAAGTGAGTTATAATGATAAGTTGTGGAATTGAACCTATCTACATTTGCCATGAAGCTCAAGGATTTCAGCCTTACCTAAAGATTACAATTCAATTTAAAGAAAATCAAAACATCACCTAGACCAATAGGTACTATTATGAGCAGAGAAGTGTTTAAAGTGCTCAAGAATTTTGTCTTGTTCAGAACCACAATCAATGCTAATGAGAGCAGCGGATAGTCAACCAAAAATGCATTGCATTGGCTAAATCTATTGCATAAGATCTCTTTATGCAATAAAGAGCACTGGAAAGCAAGGATGATACTTTGAGGGCTAAGGAGCACTTGACCAAAATCAAGGTATTTTCAACCACCATATGAGTATGTTGAAGTCGAATACTGAATGAAGAAGATAAAATAAGATACATTTGTATTGTAGTGCTGGCAAAGAATATTGAAGTCTCATGGACTGTTAAAAGGACAAACAGGTATGCCTGGAAAGGAACACTGTCATAGTGCTGCTCAGAGGAAGGTTATTGACATCTTGTATTACACACTCTGAATAGGTTGTCAGCAAAGATCAGTCATTGGAGAATGCATCATGTTTGGTAAAGTGGTGTGGCAATGAAAAAAGGAAGTCCCTCAAGGAGAAGGATTGACTCAGTGTCTGCATCAATGCGCTCAAGTAAAGGAATAATTGTGAGGATGGCAACGATCAAGGTTATGTTTCACCCTGTTTTGCATAATGTCAGTATGGATCAGAATCAACCAAATGGTGCCTAACCACAACAAAAATACCTGCCAGAATCCACCTTCCAATGCAGTCTTCATGATAGCAGGCTATTTTGACCCAGGTCAGAGGGGATTCACTATAACCTTAATCTATGTACTGACCCTGAAAATGGAATTTGGGCTTCCACTGTCCTCTATGGCCTTCTGCAAACCAGATGTTCAATATTAAATCTGATGCCACTCCCTTCTTCAAGGTCAGATTTTACTATGTAACAATCCTTGGATCACACAAGTTGCTGTGCCTTTTCCACGTGAATTTAGTAGATGCTTTACTCAGATGGCTGCTTGTCTGAAGACAAGCCTTTGTGTCCTCAGGGCCTGTACTTACAGATTGCCAGGCACCACCTAGTGTCTACTCAAACCTTGTTGGGAATCCTCATGGCCTTCTCAGGCTTGAGACCATTTACAACTTCTTCTATTACCTTCTCAAAAGCATGTCAGGGATTGGTATAAATTTTATATTAGTAGCTTCTTATAGTTCGGTAATAGACAATATATGTCTTTCATTCCATTGCTGTCACCTTTCAAATGTATTGCTTGTGATTTACCATTAGTAAACAATTCAAAGTTGTTTCAGATGATGATGATGTGTTTGACTGAAGTGAGTACACCAATCATCCTTTTATAAGTCATTCTTATAAATGCTTCAAAATATTGCTTCAAAACATGCTTCACACACATGCTTCAAAATATTTATTCATATTTCATTTTATAAAACTCTACAACTTATTCTATATTTTCTAAGAAAACTTAATCCTATTATCAAGAGATAAGAATTTCAACATAGAATTTATTTTGGAAACTTTTGCTCTTTCATGTTTTACAAAAACTCTATTATAATGTTATCTCTAAAAATTCAAATAAATGCTTCTAATTAATCTCAAAGGATTGGTCGGAATATATATTTTAGGAAGCAGCTATTGAAGGGCCTTAATCTTTTCTGGAAGCTATAATTAATAGTTTTCCCTTATGATTTAAAGTTGAAAGTACACTAGAATATTTCAAAATAGAATTGCCATCATTGAATATCAGACAAAACACTTCTTAAGGTTTAGGTACAATATACCAGTATGACAAAGAAAAATTTTCTAGAGAGAATTTTCTTAGAAGTGATTAAATAACAACACTGACTGGGGCTTTACATCAGTCAATTTTATGAGGAATAACAATATTAACAGAGAAAAATAAAACATCAACCTTTGTCCTCAGGTATGGCTGTTTTTTATTATTTTAATGATTTACATTTTTATTTTAAATTAGAAAACAGTTCATGTAAATATATATTTACATTAATTTATATTTACTATGTGGAGAATCTTCATTTTATTATTTACTAATATTCATTACTTTTCTTATTTACTTACCAAATAAAGCCATTATTTACAAAGACTAGAAAAAATTTTGTCAGAGATGTAATTTCTTATGAGGATAGTGAGAATATCCATTTTGGTAGGTTGTATAATTTTATCATTTAATTTCAGGGAGAGAAGAGAGTGTTAGCAGACATGGGCAACCTCACCATCATCACAGAATTCCTCCTCATGGACATCACAAGCTCTCGGGAGCTCCAAGTCCTGCAAGGACTGCTTTTTCTACTCGTTTATCTGGGATCCATGGCTGGAAATCTTCTAACTCTTACTGTCATTATAACGGACAAGCACCTGCATTTCCCAATGTACTTCTTTATAGCCAACTTGTCCTTGCTAGATTTTGGCTGTATTTCAGTAACTGTTCCCAAATCGGTTTTAAATTCTCTGATGGACAGTAAAGTGATTTCTCTCAGAGAATGTGTGGCTCAAGTTTTCCTGTTTCTCTTATTTGCAGCCACTGAGTTTTTTCTCCTTGTGGTGATGTCCTATGACCGCTATGTTGCCATTTGTCACCCTCTGCATTATCACCTCATCATGACCCCACGGCTGTGCACACAGATCTCGGGGGGCACGTGGGCCAGTGGGCTGGTGTATTCAGCAATCCATACAGGCACCATGTTCAGGCTGCCCTTCACAAAATCCAATGTCATTCACCAGTTTTTCTGTGACATTCCTCAAATACTGAGCCTTTCATCCCAGTCTGTGCAGTTTTCTGAAACAGTGGTTCTTGCAATCAGTTCTGGCTTTGTCTTAATCTGTTTTGTTGTCTTATTCACCTCCTATGTTAACATATTTTCTACTGTGCTCCGGATGAAATCTATGGAAGCCCAAAACAAAGCCTTATCCACCTGCTCCCCACAGCTAGCTACAGTTGTTTTGTTTCTAATCTCTGGGATATTTGGTTGCTTGGGCCCCAACTCAAATGCATCAGCTGTTCAAAACTTTCTCACATCTGTGTTCTACTCCATAGTGCCCGCCTTTGTGAATCCGACTATCTTTAGCCTGAGGAACAAGGAAATCAAGAGTGATTTTGGCAGAATGATTTTTAGATATTCCAAGTTCCCCTAAGGCTTTATTTTTCTGCTATGTGCTTGTATGCTTCTTTGATTGAGTGAATAACATTTCAATCATATACTCTTTAACTTTAACATTCAGATAAAGTTAAAAATTTGAGACATTTTGCTATTTGAAATGCATTGGTAGCAATACTTAATTATTTGAAAAGTTTTACTGATATTCAATGAATTATTATTACTAGTAGACACTTTTGTGAATATTTATTATATGTTACCTATTGGGTAGATAGTTAAATTTTAATAATTCAATAGTATTTCTCATTAAGAAAAATTCTAGGGCATTAAATCATGTTCTCACGTGTTCTCTAATTGTTTCAGAAAGACTGGATCAAAGCTAAAATTATCTAACTGCATCTTTCTTAATTTTAAATATGTACTCATTAAATTGTGTTCCAAGGTAACAATTTCTACACATAACATTCAGATATTTTTTGTCAGATATTTTCTCTTTGTTTCAACATTGTGGCTATTTTTTTCTCAAGTTGTTTCACTCTCATTAATTTAGACTCACCCAAGATTTCCTTTTCTGGTTCCATTTACTTGATGGTGCTGTCTGGTAAGTGTTGGACTGATAAACCACAAGATTAGTTGTTCAAACAGCTGAATGATGAGACTAGCTGCTCACACAGCGATTTACAACCTCAAAAGCCCATTGTGGCAACTATGAGTCAGAATCTACTTATGGGCAGTTTTTTGGATGGCATATTGCTCTCATATAGATAATTTTTTAAAGTGAAGTGTTGTTCATTAAATTTTTTAAAATTTAAACTGCATATTGTCTGTAAGTTGTTTTTTTTATTTCTATACAAGTATTGTTTTTCAATGTTACACTTTTTATTGCATCATATTTATTTGATTGTATATTTGAACTGTTATCTTTATATTCAATATGCCTGTTCCTGTGTATGTTCCTATGTATTTCAATATATCTTAGTATAATCTTGTTTATTTCAATATGCCTTCATTGTGTGTTCTTGCAAGTTATAATTTTCTTTAGGTAACTAGAGAGGAAAGACATGGTATTTATTTCAGAATTCTAAATGGAGATTTAAAGTTCAATATTTCCAATCCAAAATTTAACACAGGAGATAATATAAGATACTCTGTGTACACAAAAGGAAGGCAGATTATTGTTTTGCATCCATGAGAAAAAAGAGATGAACCATACATATAAAAACCTATTAGTGGACAAATGCTTCTTACAAATTGTATATTTAAAATAAATAACTATTTGGAGGAATGAAGAAGAATAGTATTGAATATGTTGTCTAGATTAGATAACAATAATGTTTCAAATAGTTTGTGATTTTTGTGAATATAATGGTCTGAGCACTGGTAAAAGCTGGTAGATAAAAAGTTGAAACTAGAAAGTACTATTTCTGAAGTTATCCATGATTCCTATGTTGAAACTTCTACAGCAGTATCTTTAAGAGTAACCTTTAAAATTTACAGTATCCAGAACCTAGCATTCAGTTAAACAGCTTTATCTTAAAATTTGAGAGAATTAATACATAGTTTTAAAAGTTGCCATTATTTCCTTTATTGTCAGATATTGGTAATTTTTGAACAATAAAATCTTGAATTGAGAAAACAGTAACAATTGGGACAGACAGGAGTTTCTATTTATAAATCATACAAGTAGTTCTCTTATAAATATAACTGTTACATAAGGCTGGGCTTATATTCAATATGGATATTAATGCATATCTGTACATGTTTTAACTAATTGTAATAAATATAAGGAGACATAAATTTCATTTTGTTTTGTCTAATTCAAATGAAGCAGTCAAATTGCACTGCCTCTTATGACAGTGACATTTATTAATGAATTTATTAATCCAGGAATGCACAAACCATTCTAAATTTCAGTTTGCTAAATTTATACTCAATCTTTTATTCCCATGCAGCGTCACATCACTAATGTATTACCATTGTGATCTCTTAAACATTTTCTTCAAAAGGAAGTTAAACCCCGGTGTGTAACTATTGGCATTCTTATGTTTTAAAGCTACGTGCCCCATTTGTCTATGTTGCATTTTCCCAGGTACTAATAAATCAGATTGGAAGAACAATGAGCCTCTCACTTCCTGTAGAGAACTGCACTCTTGAAAACCCACAGGGACAGAGTTTCCTTGTCCTATAGTGTCATCGTGAGTTTGAGTTTTGGAGTTTACTGAAATCCAACGTCTCATAAGTAATAATCATGTGGACATTTTCTGTTTCAAAAATATTTTTTATTTTCTATATTGAGTTGCTGATTATATTTATTTGATTTTATATGTATCTGTATTATATTCTTTGTGTATTCTCTGTAAATTTGAGGGAAGAGAAATAACCACATTTGTAAGACTTAATTTTATTTGAAGGTAAAATAAAATTTTTTATCTGCATTCTGGATTTTCATATCACTTGGAAAGTTCAAAATAAATATTTAAGGCCATCTCTCTTTTCTACATTATTATCGCTAAAATGTTGTCTTTGAAATTCTCTACTTTATATCAATTTAAAGAAAAATAATAATATATGTTTTTTCACTTGCCCTTTTAGAGATCCATTGTTCCTTGCACTAGCTGTTTGTTTTCCTATCCCTAATATGTGTGTGAAAGTTGTACAGTGAACAAGGAAAACTGGAAAAGGATTGTGGAATCTGACTTATGATTTTGATGTAGTATACTGAATGGGCCATGGATTCCTGGGGTGTGTGTGGGGGGGTAGAATCAATCGTGAAAAAAGTACAACTAGAATGTTCCTTAGGAATACAGGTGACAAAACATCTACTTAGACACTTTGGAGACAATGTCTTCAAACAGACGTAATTCCTGGTAAAGTGGAGGATCAGTGAAAAAGAGGAAGAAAGTCACAGAGAAAGATTAGCCCAGGGGATGAACTAATTGGCCTCAACATGAAGATTGTAAGTATGTCTCATTCATGGACAAAGTTTATTCAATTACACATAAAGTTGCTATAAGTTAGAAACAAGTTTGTGTCACCTGACAACAACAGGAACATCTGCTAAACCACCAACTTTCTTCTACAGTTTGCATCCTCTTTAGGATGGAACTAAATTATTTTGAGGGGGTAGAAAGTTACATATATATTTCCCATTTCATGGGTGAGGAGAGTTGACAGAGTGAGGACTGGGACTTGTGGCAGATCATTTGAGTTAATGCTGCGATAGGAAGCAGTGAAGGAACCTTTCAGGAAGGTTCAGAATGAGCGCATTGCAAAACACTGTTGTGAGAGTCCAGTCTAGTGCTGCATACTGCAAGCAGTGGCTCCCTGGATTTTCATTCCAAACAACTTTTCCTAAGATTACATTAAAGAACTGTCAGTCATCAATATCAAAAGTTAAAAAATGGAAAACTGAGGTAATATTACTAATTATTGATTGGTTAATGTCAATATTCTCCACATATTTTAGATAAGTGATATTGTCCACATTTCAAAAAATTATATTATAATTTATTATGTGTGCCTAACTTGATACAGTCCTTAAATCATAATAATTATTAAAATCAACTGAATTAATTTTATGGATTCTTTATATTTTATTATGTTGGTGTTATAAAATAAGGACAATAAAAATTGAATAATTTTAAGCAGCACCCCTTTTCTCATTCTACTCTTTATAAAGTTACATAATCTTCAACTCAACATACTCTGGGAGAGCGATGAAGGCAGCTGTATTAAGGCTATGTATTATACTTGGTACATCAGAGAGTCGGTAAAAAAGGGGAAGATCCTCAGTGAAATAAAGCGACACAGTGGCTGCAACAATTGCTTCCCACATGACAGCAATGGTGAGAATGCTGCAGGATTTCGTGGTGCTTTGTTCTGGGGACAATGTGGTGCTGTCAGTTCAAATAGACTGGATGACACCAAAAAAAAGAACACCAATACCTTTGTATAGTTAACAAAAAGCTGGAGATACAAATAATAACTCATAGTAAATGGATGCAGAACATTTTATAGTAGTGAAAGTCTATAGATGAGTCCACAGAATATTGTATTAACATCAAGTGAGTACTGACTAATTGTGTGTGTGTAGGACAGGATAGAACATTCTGTTTGGGTTTCCAAGAATGTAACAGTTTACAAGAGTTAAAAGGCTTCTCTCTACTTCTTGGAGAGGTCGGTGTTTTCAAACAGCTAACCCTGTGGTTAGTGGTCCAGGGTATAACACACGGGACTATGATAGCTCCTTGAACAACCAATTGTTCTCAAGGGCAATCTTTGCATTTCCGACCCATATTGGCCTTATGCACATCAGAACCAAATCCTCCCTGGTCTATCACCATACTCACAATTGTCCCAATCCTTACAGCCCTCGACCAATACATCTCTTTGAGGGCCTTCCTCTTTTTTACTTTTCCTCCCCTTTACCAAGATGAGTAACAACAGGAACTTGCCTCTCCTGACAACATGTCCAATGTATGTTAGATGACGTCTGCCATTCTTGCATCAAGGGAGAACTCTGGCCATCTTCCTTATAAAACAGTTTTGCTCATCCGTTTGGTAGCCCATGGTACTTTCAATATTCTTCGCCAGCACAAAAATTCAAAAGCATTAATTCTTCTTCAGTCTTCCCTGTTCAATGTCCAACTTTCATATGCCTATGAAAATATCTTGGCTTATATCAGGGGCACTTTAGTCCTTGAAAGTAACATTCTTGCCTTACAATACCCTGAAGAGGTCCTAGGCAACAGATTTTCCCAGCTTGACTGCTGCTTCCAGGACCATTGATTGTGGATGCAAGCAAGAAAAAAACCTTTGAATATTTTAATCTTATCTCCATTCCCCATGATGTCATCTATTGATTCCAGTGTGATGATTTTGACCTTCTTTGTATTGAGTTGTAATCCATACTGAAGGTTGTAATCCTTGATATTCATCAACCAGTGCTTGAAGTCCTCCCCAATTTCAGACAGCAAATTTATGGAATCTGTGATTTGTATGTTGTGAACAAGCCTTCCTGCAATCATGATGCCACATTCTTCCTTATATAATCCAGTTTCTGTGATGATTTACTCAACATGCAGAGCAAATAAATATGGTGAAAACATACAACTATGAAGCATACTTTTCCTGATTTTAAACCATGCACTACATGTTCACTCGGGTAGACTAAAGAAACAATTTCATGGACACACTCATTTTTTTGTATAAGAAAGATATTTATATATATATACATATATATGAGAGCAATTGAATATTGAGAAAACATCTGCTCCTAGTGCAGATCAAGTCCATAAGCCTGATATTAGCCCATATGTCCTATACTAATCTATAAAGTCCTTGGGGTTCTGACTGCATCAAGGTAGCACCATGTGGCTTCACCTCAGAAATATCTTGCAGGGAGTGAACCTAGAAAGACCATGTCTCCTGTCTCCAAGGAAGAAATACTGGCATTCCAAGAATACCCAGGAAATGGCTATGGACACACAGAGGCCTTGTTGGTTGTAACCTGATTTACAGTCTGACTCCACCCCTTCACTCTTAATCCTTTCAAGCCCAAAATGACACCAGTTTATGTAACTACCACACACTATTTCCTTGTTCTGTTGACACAACTACCTCTTGATCAGTGTACATGTTTCACATGTGTACAATGAAGTGATCTGTAATCAGGAGATTGACTTACGTGGGAAATGGAGAGATACTCAAGGGAGAGAAAACCTTCTGAGCTTCTCCACTGGCCAGATTTTATTAGCACATCAAATGAGGAAGCAAAGCAGGAAGTTTACAAAGTTCATATGCAGGGCCTGTATCAGGGCACAATAATGTCAGGCCTAAGATCTTCTCAAGGTTGATAACTGACAAACATGATCACATTCTGAGCTAAGGGAGAGTCCTATTGCTGCAACAAGGAATCTGCTTATCACTCTCTCTCTCTCTGTGCCAAGTTCCTGACACCTGCAAACAGTCACACACTCAAGGTTTAACCAAAGTCTTGGCACCCAAGTAACTCTCCCAGGGGGAACAGTGTAATGTTTCCCTACACTTGATTACACCCATATTTTGTTAGCATACACTCATTCAAATAGTCAATAGTCAATAAAATGCAAATAAACATATGTTTGGTCTTCTCTGCTTTCAGCCAAGATCAATCTGACAGTCACACTATCATTTTTCCATGTCTTCTAAATCCGGTCTGATTGTCTAGCTGCTCCCTGTCAATATACTGCTGCAGTTGTTTTTGGATGATCTTCAGCAAAATTTTACATGCATGTAATATCAATGATATTGACCTATATATTGGGCATTCTATAGGGTCACCTTCTTTGGAATATGTATAAATATGGGTCTCTTCCAGTAAGTTGGACAAGTAGATGTCTTCTAAATGTCTTGGCACAAGTGAACATATCCTTCCAGTGCTTCATAAACTAATTGAAACATTTCAGTTGGCATTTTCTATAAACATCTAGAGCCTTGTTTTTATCTAATGCTTTCATTTCCACTTCAACTTTGTCCTTAATACCATGCTGAGCAAGAAATTGGTGAATGTTGGCTAGTTCAATTTGATACAGTGACTCAGTGGATTCTTTCCCTCTTCTTTTGATGCTTGCTGCGTAACTCAATATTTCCCCCCCGTAAAGGTGCATCACACAGTTTTAATTTTTATTGAGTTTTTCAGTTAAAATACGCTAGGTGTGTTCTTTCTCTTAGTTTCCTATTTCTAGGGTTTTCACATTTCATTATAGCATTCGACTCTGTTTTCTCAGGCACCCTTTGACATGATTTCCAGCTCTTTGACTTCACCATTTATTCCATTTGCCTTGGCTTGTCTTTGATTCAGTGTGTTTGAGAGTCTCCTCTGACATTCACTTTGATATTTTGTTATTTCTTATCTTTTTAATGATCTTTCAGTTTTTAACAGTTTTATTAGTACTTCATCCTCATGTCATATATTCAAGTTCAATAATAGCAAGAATAACTGTACAATTACTACCACATTTAATTCTAGAATATTTTCTTCTTCCTCTTACTCACTGTTATTCATGCAATTATTTTTTTTTCTAATTGTGGCAAAAAACACACAGGAAAACTCTCCAATTCTACAAATTCAACATGTAATTTAGTGCCATTGATTATACTCCTGATTACATTAATCACATTTTACATCCTTCTCTAAATTATTCCACCACCAGGAACATAAACTCAAGGCCTCCTAAAGGAAAAATTCTTTCTATTACATGCATAATATTGGTCAAGTTTGACTTCTTGCCTTTTCCCTCTCTTATTGATGATGCTCTTGCTGTTCTCTCATAGCGTGCCCGGTCTTCTCTCATTACTGATATTTGGAGTCATTCTCTTCTTGAGATGTTCTAAACACCAACCTGGGATAAACTCAAGTTTAAATTTTTTATTTCATGGACTTTTTCAACTTCAACCTGATTTACATATGAATAATTTTCCTTAATTAACTGCTGGCCTAGTTTCAGCTGTTGGTTTTAAATTTCTCCATAATCTCATATTTCTTCCCGGGATGTCTATATGTGTAGTTACTGTTTGTGCAGTTGAAAAAGGATGTTGGCTATGAACAAATCTTTGACCAGGCAAAATTCCATCAAGTGATCTTCACCTTCATTTCTATCATCAAGGTTCAATTTTCCAACTTCTGTTCCATTTTCTCTTCTTCCAACTTCTGACATTCCAACTGCCAATTATTATCAATGCACTTTAATTGCATGTTTCATCAATTTCACACTTAAGTCTATAGAACACTTCAAATGGCTCATCACTAGCTTTTGTGGTTCTTGCATAAATTTGAATAATAATTGTATTGATTTTATATCCTTAAAGAGGGAAAAATATTCCTCAGGCAGCATTGCACTTCAAGACTAATTTTGCAATGTCCTTTTAACAATGAATGCTATGCCATTTCTCTTTATAGTGTCATCTGCATACTATATCACATGATTTTCTGATTCACAGTGGCCAATACCAGTCCATTTCAGCTCACTTATGCCTGGGATATCCATCTTGATGTATTCCATTTCATTTTGATGACTATCAATTTTCCTGGATTCATGTTTTGTACATTCCAAATTGTGAGAATTAGCAATTTTTTGCAGAGATATTATTCTTCAATGACTCTTCTTAGTCTGGAAGTTCCACTGAAAATTGTTCCCTTAACGTAACGGTACTGACATTTACAATATCAGTAGCTTATCTTCTACCATTAAAGCAACACAAAAGCAACCACACTAAGATAAACTGACCAAATATTAGTGGAATCTATTTACAGACTATACATATTTTACAGGGGTACTAAATTATTTAAGATGATACTTCTAGACAAATTCTCTAATTCTAATCAAATTATCTTTTCCTGCAAGGATTTAGTAAGATTGGGTGGGGGGGGGCTATTTATTTATTTATTTATTTATTTATTTATTTATTTTTAAACAATTTATTAGGGGCTCATACAACTCTTATCACAGTCCATACATGTACATACATCAATTGTATAAAGCACATCTGTACAGTCTTTGCCCTAATCATTTTCTTTTTTTTCTCCTCTTTCCTTTTTTTACATTTTATTAGGGACTCATACAACTTTTATCACAATCCATACATATACATACATCAATTGTATAAATCACATCCATACATTCCCTGCCCCAATCATTCTCAAAGCATTTGCTCTCCACTTAAGCACTTTGCATCAGGTCCTCTTTTTTTTTCCCCCTCCCTCCCCGCTGTCCCCTCTGTGCCCTTGGTAATTTATACATCGTTATTTTGTCATATCTTGCCCTATCCGGAGTCTCCCTTCCCCCTTCTCTGCCTCCCTCTCCCAGGGAGGAGGTCACATGTGGATCCTTGTAATCAGTTCCCCCTTTCCAACCCACTCACCCTCCACTCTCCCAGCATCAACCCTCACACCCTTGGTCCTGAAGGTATCATCCGCCCTGGATTCCCTGTGCCTCCAGTCCTCATATGTACCAGTGTACAACCTCTGCCCTATCCAGCCCTGCAAGGTAGAATTCGGATCATGGTAGTTGGGGGAAGGAAGCATCCAGGATCTGGGGGAAAGCTGTGCTCTTCATCGGTACAACCTCACACCCTAATTAACCCATTTCCTCTCCTAAACCCCTCTATGAGGGGATCTCCCCTGGCCGACACGTGGGCCTTGGGTCTCCACTCTGCACTTGGCCCTTCATTAATTATGGTATATATATATACATACATACACACACACATATATATGTACATATACATACATATATCTTTTTTTTTTTTGCATGATGCCTTATACCTGGTCCCTTTGGCACCTCGTGATCGCACTGGCCGGTGTGCTTCTTCCATGTGAGCTTTTTTGCTTCTGAGCTAGATGGCTGCTTGTTCACCTTCAAGCCTTTAAGACCCCAGACACTATCTCTTTTGATAGCCGGGCACCATCAGCTTTCTTTACCACATTTGCTTATGCACCCATTTGTCTTCAGTGATCCTATCATGGAGGTGTGCCGTTAATGATATGATTTTTTGTTCTTTGATGCCTGATAACTGATCCCTTCGGGACCACTCGATCACACAGGCTGGTGTGTTCTTCCATGTGGACTTTGTTGCTTCTGAGCTAGATGGCCGCTTGTTTACCTTCAAGCCTTTAAGACCCCAGACACTATCACATTTGATAGTCGGGCACCATCAGCTTTCTTTGCCACATCTCCTTATGCACCCGTTTGTCCTCAGCAATCGTATCATGGACGTGTGCACCAATGATATGATTTTTTTGTCCTTTGATGCCTGATAACTGATCCCTTCGGAACCACGTAATCACACGGGTTGTTGTGTTCTTCCATTTGGGCTTTGTGGCTTCTGAGCTAGATGGCCGCTTGTTTGTCTTCAAGACTTTAAGACCCCAGTCACTATCTCTTTTGATAGCCGGGCACCATCAGCTTTCTTCACCACATTTACTTGTTCACCCACTTTGGCTCTAGCAGTTGTGTCAGGAGAGTGAGCATCATAGAGTTCCAATTTAATAAAAGAAAGTATTCATGCATTGAGGAAGTGTTTGAGTAGAGGCCCAAGGTCCTTCGCCACCTTAATACTTAACCTATAAATATAGACACATAGATCTATTTCCCCATCCTCCTATATATATTTGCATGTACATGTCTTTGTCTAGACCTCCATAAATGCCCTCTGACTCCTAGCTCTTTACTCCATCTCCCTTGACTTTCCTCCTACTCTACTACCATGCTTCGTCGCCACCTGGGCTAGAGTATACCTCTTCTCTAAGCAACCTTATCCTTGATCATTTCCCACTAGGCCTGCCACTCCCCCCTCTCTACCATTTTGGGTCCCATGTTGTTCCCTTGTCCCTGTGTTTGTTAACACCACTTCCTTACCCCCCCACCCCAAGTCCCCCTGAAACTGTCGGTCCCGTTGTTTTTCCTCCAGATAGTTCATCCAGCCTGTCCTATTCAGACAGACCTATGGATATACTAACATGCACGAAAACAAGACAGAGCAAAATAAAGCAACAGTATGCAACCAGACAACAAAACAACAAAAACAAACCACTAACAAAGAACAAAACAAAACACTTCACAAGAGAAAAGCTTGTAGTTAGTTCAAGGATCGTTTGTTGGCCCTTAGGAGTGTTTTCCAGTCCAGTCTGTTGGGGCACCAAGCCCTGGCCCCAAAGTCCACTTTCAGCATTCCCTGGGGACCTTGCCACTCCATTCCCTTGCTGTTCCGCTGTACTCCCCCAGTGCTTTGCCTCGGTGTGGTGGGATCAGGTCAGGTGCAGTTCCCACACTGTGTCTCCAGTGCTGTCCCCTGTATCGCCCTTAGTCACTGATTGGCATCATTTCTCATAGTGGGGCCAGCCATGTTGTTCTCTCTGTGGACTGGCTGCTCTACTCAGGAACATCATCCTCACAGCCTGGTGGGCCAGGCTGTGTTCCATTCTCTCCTCCTGCCCCTTCATCTGCTCCCGTGTGCTCTGATCAGATATGTCCATGTCCCAGAGCTGCAGAGTCAATGTCGTCTTTTGGAACAAATTCTTTTCGGGGGAGGGGCAGGAATCCACTTAATTTATGGTGCTGGGGCCAGCCTCCCAGACTTCTCCACTGGTTCCCTACTCGACACCGGAATATTGCATTCACACCGTGTGGCACTGGGTTGAAGTCTGGTCCCACTTTCCCTGTGGAGATATAAACAATACCCTCCCCTTGGGTGGATTAATGCCCCATGCCCCCACTCCCCTTTTCTTCCTTATATTCATCCTTTTGTTTTCCTTTCCCCCCCTCTTCCACCATTGTCTACCATGTACATCCCTGGTTTTGGTCTGGTCTCTGCCATACTACACAGTCTTCACCCTAATAATGTTTTTATACAGTAGCTTTTCCCCCTATGCCACTTTTGCTTTTTTAAAATTTTTTTTAATTCTTCCCTCAGCGAGCTCATGTTGTACTTGTCCTTTTGTGACTGACTTACCTCGCTTAGCATGATTTCCTCCAGTTCTTCCCATGCCGCCCTGTGCCTCATACGTTCATCACTGCTTGTTAGTGATGCGTAGTACTCCATTGTATGTATATACCACAGTTTTTTAATCCAATCATCAGTTGATGGAAATTTGGGTTACTTCCAACTCCTTGTAATTGTGAACTGTGACGCAATGAACATTGGAGCACAGATGTCTGGTCGTGGTTTGTTTCTTGCCTCTTCTGGGTATATGCCCAGTAGGGGGATTGCTGGGTCATATGGTAACTCTATTTCCATCTGTTTTAGGTATTGCCAGATTGATTTCCATAGTGGCTGTACGTATTTACAGTCCCACCAGCAGTGGATGAGAGTTCCTGTCTCCCCACAGCCCCTCCAGCACTTGTTGTTTTCTGATTTTTTGAATTGGGCTATCTTTGAGGGTATCAGGTGGTACCTCATTGTTGTTTTAATTTGCATTTCTCTTATGGCTAAAGATCAGGAACATGTTCTCATATATTTGTTGGCCATTCGGATTTCTGTCCCTGTAAAATTTCTGTTCAAGTCCTTTGACCACCTTTCAAGTGGGCTATTGGTTTTATTTCTTTTTTGAAGCTAGCAGAGTATTGTAAATTTTAGTAATAAGGCCTTTGTCTTATGTGTCATTGCTAAAGATGTTTTCCCAGTCTGTGGACTCTCTTATTACTCTCTTGGTGAATTCTTAAGATGTACACAAGTGTTTTATCTTCATTATATCCCATTTGTCAATTTGTGCCTCGTGTGTGTTTGTGTCCTTCCCTATTTCTGATAGCCTGTGTATTCCCTGTGCCAAAGTTCTCAAGTTGGTCCCAATTCCCCCATTGATGGCCCTAATAGTTTGGGGTTTAACTTCAAGGTCTGTGATCCACATTGAGTTTATTCTTGTGCATGGAGTGAGATAAGGGTCTTGTTCATTTTTCTGCAGGTAAGTATCCATTTTTTCCAGCACAACTTGTTAAAGAGGGCATCAGCTTCCCATTTGATATTTTTGGGGCCCTTATCAAAGATCAGCTGTGTGTATGCTGATGCTTTTATTTCTGGGTTTTCAGTTCTTTTCCATTGTTCTGAGTATCTGTCATTGTACCAATACCATGCAGTTTTGACAACTGTGGCTGCATAGTATGTGCCAAAGTCAGGTAAAGCAAGACCTCCCATGGTGTCCTTCTTCTTGGGGAGTTCTCTGCTAATTCTGGGCTTCTTCCCTCTCCGTATGAAGTTGGTAATAAGTTTTTCCATTTATCTGAAGAAAGATGATGGTAATTGTATCGGGATAGCATCAAACTTATATAGTGCTTTTGGCAGAACTGACATCTTAACTATATTAAGTCTCCCAATACAAGAGCATGGAATATTCTTCCATTTGTTGAGGTCGCTCTTGGTTTCTTGTAATAGTGTTCTATAGTTTTCCCTATATAGATCTTTTGTTTTTTCAGTCAGGTGTGTCCCTAGATATTTCAATTTGTGTTTGGCTATTGTGAAGGTTACCACCTTTTTGATCTCTTCTTCTGGGGTCTTATCTGATGTGAATAACAGTCCGATGGACTTCTGTTTGTTGATCTTGTATCCTGCCACTCTGCCAAACTCCTCTATTGCTTCCAGTACTCCCCTTGTGGAACTTTTGGGATTTTCCATATATAAAATCATATCATCTGCAAATAACGATAGTTTCACCTCTTCCTTCCCCAGACGAATACCTTTGATGTCACTTCTTTGCCTTATGCTGTTAGCTAAAACCTCCAGCACGATATTAAATAGGAGTGGGGACAAGGGGCATCCTTGTCTGGTCCCCTTTTTCAGTGGGATTTTGTTACTCTTTTCTCCATTGACTACGACTTTGGCTGTTGGGTTTTCATATATAGCTTGTATTGTCTTTAGAAACTTTCCTTCCATTCCTATCTTCGCTAGTGTCTTAAACAGGAATCGGTGTTGGATGTTGTCGGATGCTTTTTCTCCATCTATTGATATTATCATGTGATTCTTATACTTTTTCATGTTAATGTGACGAATAATACTAATGGTCTTTCGTATGTTGAACCATCCCTGCATCCCTGGTATGAATCCCACTTGGTCATGGTGAATTATTTGTTTTATTTACTTTTGTATTCTGTTGGCTAGTATTTTGTTAAGGATTTTTGCATCGATGTTCATTAGGGATATTGGTCTGTAGTTCTCGATTCTTGTGGGATCCTTGCCCGGTTTGGGTATCAGAGTTATACTAGCTTCATAGAAGGACTTCGGGAGTTTGCCATCTTTTTCTATGTTTTGGAAAAGATTGTGTAGGATTGGTATTAGTTCTTCCCTGAATGCTTGGTAGAATTCTCCAGTGTAGCCATCTGGTCCAGGGGATTTTTTTGTTGGTAATCCATGGATAACCTTTTCTATTTCTTCTATTGCTATGGGTCTGTTGAGATTCTTGATGTCCACCGAGGATAGTCTAGGGAGGGATTGTTTTTCCAGGAATTTGTCCATGTCTTCCAAATTGTTGAATTCATTGGAGTACAATCCTTCATAGTATTGTGTAACTATCCTTTTGATTTCATTAGGGTCTGTTGTAATGACCCCTCTTTCATCCCTTATTCTTGCTATTGAGATTTGTTCCCTCCCTTTTTTGGTTAGGTTTGGCAATGGTCTATCAATCCTGTTTATCCTTTCAAAGAACCAACTTTTAGCGATATTAATTTTTTCCATAGTTTTTTTATTTTCCCTCTCCTGATTCTCAGCCCTGATTTTTATAATTTCTTTTGCTATTAGTAGGGTTGTCCTGCTGACTCTGCTCTAGTTTTTGTAAATTTTGTGTTAGCGTATCCGTCATGAGTCTCTCTTCCTTTCTTAGGTGTGCTTGTATTGCTGTGAACCTTCCTCTGATGACTGCCTTTTCTGTGTCCCATAAGTTTTGACACGTCGTGTGCTCATTTTCGTTGGTTTCTAGAAATTTCCTGATTTCGTCTCTGATCTGCACCCGTATGCACTCCTTTTGCAGTAGAGTTATTCATCCTCCAATTATTAACTCTTATTTTCTTTGTCTTCCTTTTGTTGATTTCCAGTCTTATGGCACAGTGGTCAGAGAGAGAGGTCTGTATTATTTCAATGTGCTTAAATTTATGTAGATTTGCCTTATGCCCCAGCATGTGGTCTATCTTTGAATATGTGCCATGGGGACTTGAAAAGAATGTGAAATTTTTTATATTTGGATGAAAAGCTCTGTAAATATCTATTAGGTCAAATTGTCTAATTGTGGAGTTTAGCTCTCTAGTTTCCTTGTTGAGTTTCTTTCCCTGTGATCTATCTTTCTCAGTGAGTGGTGTGTTGAAGTCGCCCACTATAATTGTCGAGTCTCTGATTTCTTTCTTAATCTTTTGGAGTGTTTGGTTGATGTATTGAGCTGGTCTCTCATTCGGGGAATATATGTTTACAATGCTTAGTGGTTCATTGTCTATCATTCCCTTGAGCATTATATCATGTCCCTCCTTATCTCTTTTTATGGTTTGCACTTTGAGGTCAATTTTATCCGAGATAAGGATTGCAACCCTTGCTTTTTTTGTATTGCTGTTTGCTTGGTAGGTCCTTCTCCAGCCTTTGATTCTCAGCCTATTTTTGTCTGTAGCCTTGAGATGTGTCTCCTATAGGCAGCAAATTGATGGGTTGTGTTTTCTAAGCCATTCTGCTAGTCTCAGTCTTTTAATGCCTGAGTTCAGCCATTGATATTCAGGATTATTATCTCCATATGCGGACTCTGTGATGCCATTTTATGCCTTTTGTGTTGGGAGTTTTCCTACTTTACTTTCTCATTAGTGTGTATTTTGTGTGTGTATCATTCTTGACTTCTTTCCATCCTTAAGCCATTGCTATCTTGGGGTCTGTTTTCTCTTTGTTGTGCTCTGGGTGAAGTTGTTCTATGTGTTGATCTCTTATTTGTGCTTGGTGAGTGTAGTTCTTCTGCCCATACTGAGTCGGTGAGGATTTTTGTAAGGCTGGGTTTGTTGTAACATATTTTTTGAGTTTTTCCTTGTCTGGGAAAAATTTTACTTCTCTATCGATCTTGATCGATAATTTGGCTGGATAGAGTATTCTTGGATTTGGGTTGTTTTCTTTCAATTTTTGGAATATGTTACTCCACTCTCTCCTTTTTTTCAAAGTTTCTGCTGATAGGTCTGAGCATATCCTTATGTGGAAACCTTTATATGTGATTGCTTGCTTTTCCCTAGTTGCTCTCATGATTTTCTCCTTTTTGTCAAAGTTGGATAGTTTAACTATTATGTGCCTTGGTGATTTCTTCTTGGGGTCCCGTCGTGCTGGTGTTCCTTCAGCCTCCTGGATGGTTGCTTGGTTTTCATTCATTAGGCTGGGGAAGTTTTCCTCCAAGAATCCTCTCGCTATTGTTGCAGATGACTTCTTTGTTGTGTCTTCCTCCGGTAGGCCAATGTTGTTCCGCTTCATAGCATCAGACATAACTGTTAGGTTTTCTTCGGCTTCTCTGATGCTCTTATTAGATTTTTTTTCACGTTTATTAAAGTCTGTTTGGCTGTCCTCCACGGCACTGATGCGGTTCTCTGATTCCTCCAATCGATTCTCAAGGAACATGATTCTGCTATTGTTTTTCGTTATCTCCTCCTTAAGCTCCTGTATTTCGCTTTGGCGTATGTCTTTTATCTCCTCTATCGTTTCATCCTTTTTCTGTATTGTTTCCCTCATATCCTTCATGGCTCCAAGAAGCTTTCTGAGAGTTTCTTTGTATGACATCTCAGTGTCTGCTTCTTCTATGTATGTTGCTATATTCAGGACATCTTCTGCCTTTGTCTTTTATTTTTCCTGTTTTTTCGTTGAGGTCGTTGGGGGTGATGGCTATTTGCATTGAGTTGTTTTTGAGGGACCAAGTGCCATTTTCTAGTCTCTCTCTGGAAGACTTATAGGAATGATTCTTTGATCTGCCTACAGCTGATTTTGCTAAGGGATTAACCTACCACTTTATCTTCCCGTGGCTTCCCTATCAGGGGAGTGCCCCAGATGGCAGGTCGACTGCCTTTCCCAGTGTTGCAGAGGCTGGGCTGAAGTTCCTGCTATTGGTTTGAGTATTGATAAGTGTTGGCTGAGCTGCCTTATGTCCCCAGGTACACAGGCAGGAACTCCCTGGTGAGAAGTCTGAGGAGTATCCCCTGGAGAGCAAGCAGGCCTTACCCTAGCCTTGGGTTATCTATGCAGGGTGGAGCTCACCTAGCTGGGTGTGACCCAGGCGCAAATGCCCTAGGGCAATGGGAGTGCCCCGTAAGTCTGCAATGGAGTGTGAGAGAGCAGGGTAGGAACAAGGGGGAGAGAAAAATTAAAAAGTGAGGCTAGACTGTGCAGGGGTACAGGGAAGCGAGGGAAGCAAAAGAAACTATGTAGCTGAGCCCCTCCCTGCCTGTGGACCTGCATGGGCTTACTCCCTGCCCCAAGCCCCAGTGGTAGTCCACAGCTGAGCCCCAAGAAGAGTCACAAGAAAGCTGCTGAGCAGCCCCCAGAGAAGTGGGGGACAGAGAACAGAGATGCTAACAGATGCCACAGTGTAGCTGAAGCTTGATCCCTGCCTATGGAGCTGTGGGGGTTTGGGTTTAGTCCCTGCTCAGACCACTCAGCGCGGCTGTGGCTGTGCCTTGAAAAAGCCCTTGCGCAGCCCTCCAAGGCTGTGTGGGAATATAGAGCAGAGACGCAAACAGAAGCAACAATGTAGCTGAACCCTGATCCCTGCCAGTGGAGCCGCAAGCGTCCTGTCCCTGCCCTGAGGCAGGTAGGGGAAAACTGTGGCTGTGCTGAGACCAAGTCCTGCTACAGGCTCCAAATAGTCCAGGCTTGGGCAGATCCGGCAGCTGGGATTGGGTAGAGCCCCAGCCGGCTTCCACTGAGGTAAACTAAAAGCCCCCAGCCCCTCAAAACCCCATGGATCTGTGCCTACTTATCTTTATGACGCACCTCCTGTGATCCAGTGGCATTGAATTTCACTCTGAGCAACTCTCCTGGGCTGGATTCTCCGGAGTCCCTCTGGTATGTGCACTCCGTCGCCATCTTCCCGGAAGTCCAGGGAGGATATTTATATAAATCATCTGTGATTATGAAAAGTATTCCCTGGTGTGTATAAAATGGAGCATCTGAGAAGCATTAGGAGAGATCTCAATACTAGAAGAGCCTGGAGTGGAGCAAGTCCTGTGAACCCCGCATCCCTGCACAGTGAACTTCCTGGATCGGATCCACAAACAGCTTTAACATCAGAAGAGCAGAAACAGACAAGCAGCCAGATCATGGTACAGGTACCTGGGTTTTCCAAACCAGGAAGCAAGTAACACTGAATGCTTTTGTGCTGGAGGCTAGCTTGTGGAGTGGAGTGCCTCTGGGCACTTAATTGGGAAAGCTGGGCTTCCTGGTCCTTTTAGGTAATGCTGAGTGTCTTTAGGCTGACACTTATGGATGTGGAGTGATTTTGTGCACTTATGTAATTCAGGGTCTGTGTTTATTCACCCAGGGAGCTGGAGAAGAATGTCTTCCTGTTGAGGATTGTAGTGGAAACTAATGCTCCTTTGGGGATTTGTGAGCAGAGCTGATAAACTTTGTAACATGTTGGATTAAACAACTTTCCTAATCATTTCTCACTGGCCTTTCCATGAAGAAACTTCCATATCTTTATATCATGGACATATTGTGAGTCCAGGTAGCCATTTCAATGAATATTATAAGCTAGAGACCTAAAATAGAGGATATTAATCATTTGCCAAATGGCACTACTTGTTTATTATATATTTAATTATTAATCACATATAATTATTAATTACAAAAATATAAATTTTGCACACTTAATTTAACCAATGCAGATCACAAACACTATATATAAGAGCCTATTAAAAAGCTGTAGCCTTTCTAGGGATATACCTGACTAAAAAAACAAAGATCTATACAGGGAAAACTATAGAACACTATTACAAGAAACCAAGAGCGACCTCAGCAAATGGAGGAATATCCCATGCTCGTGAATTGGAAGACTCAATATAGTTAAGATATCAGTTCTGCCTAAAGCACTATATAAGTTTCATTAATGCAATACGGATACAATCACCCTCATCTTTCTTCAGATAAATGGAAAAACTGATTACCAACTTCATATGGAGAGGGAAGAAGCCCAGAATTAGCAGAGAATTCCTCAAGAAGAAGGACCCTGTGAAAGGGCTTGCATTACCAGACTTTAGCACATACTATACAGACACAGTTGTCAAAACTGCATGGTATTGGTACAATGACAGATACTCAGACCAATGGAAAAGAACTGAAAACCAGAAATAAAATCATCAGCATACAGACAACTGATCTTTGATAAGGGCCCCAAAAATATCAAATGGGAAGCAGATGCTCTCTTTAACAAGTGGTGCTGGAAAAAATGGATACTTACCTGCACAAAAAATGAAGCAAGACCCTTATCTCACTCCATGCACAAGAATAAACTCAAGGTGGATCACAAACCTTGAAGTTAAACCCCAAACTATTAGGGCCATCAATGAGCGAACTGGGACCAACTTGAGAAATTTGGCACAGGGAATACACAGGCTATCAGAAATAGGGAAGAACACAAACACACACGAGGCACAAATTGACAAATGGGATATACTGAAGATAAAACACTTGTGTACATCTTAAGAATTCACCAAGAGAGTAATAAAAGAGTCCACAGACTGAGAAAACATCTTTAGCAATGACACATCAGACAATGGTCGGTCTTATTACTAAAATCTACAATATTCTGCTAGCTTCAAAAAAGAAAAAAACTAATAACCCACTTGAGAGGTGGGCAATAGACTTGAACAGAAGTTTCACAGGGGCAGAAATCTGAATGGCCAACAAACATATGAGAAAATGTTCTCGATCTTTAGCTACAAGAGAAATGCAAATTAAAACAACAATGAGGTAACACCTACCACCCTCAAAGGTAGCCTAATTCAAGTGTTGGAGGGGCTTTGGGGAGACAGGAATTCTCATCCACTGCTGGTGGATCTGTGAGTATGTACAGCGACTATAGAAATCAATCTGGCTATATCTAAAACAGATGGAAATAGAGTTACCATATGACCCAGCAATCCCCCTACTGGGCATATACCCAGAAGAGGCAAGAAACAAACCAAGGCCAGATATCTGTGCTCCAATGATCATTGTGGCACAGTTCACAATTGCAAGGAGTTGGAAGCAACCCAAATTCCCATCCACTGACGATTGGATTAAAAAACTGTGGTATATACATACAATGGAGTACTACGCATCACTAAAAAGCAGTAATGATCATATGAAGCACATAGTGGCATGGGAAGAACTGGAGGAAATCATGCTAAGCGAAGTAAGTCAGTCACAAAAGGACAAGTACAACATGAGCTCGCTGAAGTAAATATTTTTTTTAAATGTAAAAGAGACATTGGGAAAACGCTACTATATACAAACATTCTTGGGGTGAGGACCGTGTAGCATGGCAGAGACAAGATCAAATCCAGGGATGCACATGGCAGACAACTGGGGAGGAGGTGGGTAAAGGAAAAAAAAGGATGAATATAAGGAAGAAAAGGGGAGCTGGGGCATGGGGCGCTAACCCACCCAAGGGGAGGGTATTTATATCTCCACAGGGAAAGAGGGACCAGACTTGAACCCAGTGCCTCAAAGTGTGAATCCAACATTCCGGCATGGAGTAGTGAATGAGTGGAAAGGTCTGGGAGGCTGGTCCCAGTACCAAATATTAAGTGGATTCCTGCCCCTCCCCCAAGAAGAATTTGTTTCAAAGGACGACATTGAATCTGCAGCTCTGGGAGAGGGACATATCTGATCAGAGCACAAAGTACCAGATGAAGGGGGAAGAGGAGAGAGTGGAGCACAACCTGGCCCACCAGGCCTTGAGGTTGATGTTCCTGATTAGAGTATCCAATCCACAGAGAGGACCACATGGCTGGCCCCATTATGAGACATGACACCCCTTACTGACCCATGGCCCTGCAGAGGACAGCAACAGAGACAGTGTGGGAATTGTGCCCGACCTGATCCCACCACACTGAGGCAAATCACTGGGGGAGTGCAGCAGAACAGCAAGGGAATGGAGAGGCAAGGTCCTCAGGGAATGCTGAAAGTGGACTTTGGGGCCAGGGCTTGGTGCCCCAACAGACTGGACTGGAAAATATTCCTAATGGTCAACAAATGATCCTTGAACTAACTACAAGCTTTTCTTTCTTGATGTGTTTTGTTTTCTTCTTTTTCAGTGGTTTGTTGTTTTGTTGTATACTGTTGCTTTGTTTTCCTCTGTCTTGTTTTTGTGCATGTTATTATCTCTGCAGGTCTGTCTAAATAAGATAGGCTGGATAAACTATCTGGAGGAAAAACAATGGGACTGGCAGTTCCGGAGGTACATGGGATAGGAGGTGGTGGGGGGTAAGGAAGTAGTGTTAACAAACCCAGGGACAAGGGAACAATAAGGGATCCAAATTGGTGGTGAGGTGGGTGTGAGAGGCCTGGTAGGGAATGATCAAGGATAAGGTAAGGTAAAGAAGAGGTATAGCTGTAACCCAGGTGGGGAAGGAGCATGATAGTGGGATAGGAGGAAAGTCGAGGGAAATAGAGGAAAGAGCTAGGAGGCAAAGGACATTTATAGACATCTAGACAAAGACATGTACATATGCAAATATATATATGAGCATGGGGAAATAGATCTATGTGCCTATATTTATAGGTTTAGTATTAAGGTGGCTGAAGGACCTTGGGCCTCTCTCTACTCAAGGACTCCTTCAATGCATGAATACTTTCTTCTATTAAACTGACATTCTATGATGCCCACCCTCCTGACACAACCACTGAAGCCAAAGCGGGTGAACAAGCAAATGTGAAGA
Organism: Tenrec ecaudatus; assembly: GCF_050624435.1. Classification (NCBI taxonomy): domain Eukaryota; kingdom Metazoa; phylum Chordata; class Mammalia; order Afrosoricida; family Tenrecidae; genus Tenrec; species Tenrec ecaudatus. Next base: position 203,818,490 of record NC_134531.1, read on the forward strand.
AGAAAGCTGATGGTGCTTGGCTATCAAAGGAGATAGCATTTGAGATCTTAAAGGCTTGAAGACAAACAAGCGGCCATCTAGCTCAGAAGCAACAAAGCCCAAATTAAAGAACACAACAACCTTGTGATTACGTGGTTCCGAAGGGATTGGTTATCAGGCATCAAAGAACAAAAAATCATATCATTGGGTGCACACCTCCATGATACGATTGCTGAGGACAAACGGGTGCATAAGGAAATGTGGCAAAGAAAGCTGATGGTGCCCGACTATCAAATGAGATAGTGTCTGGGGTCTTAAAGACTTGAAGGTAAATAAGCGGCCATCAAACTCAGAAGCAACAAAGCCCACATGGAATAAGCACACCCGCCTGAGCGATCATGAGGTGTCGAAGGGATCAGGTATAAGGCATCATAAGAAAAAAAAATGTTACCATAGTGAATGAAGGTGGAAGTGCAGAGTGGAGACCCAAAGCCCATTTGTAGGCCATTGGAGATCCCCCTTGCAGAGGGGCCTAGGGGGAGGTGATAAGTCAGGATGTGATGTAGCACCAATGAAAAATACAGCTTTCCTCTAGTTCCTAAATGCTTCCTCTCCCCCAACTACCATGATCTGAATTCTACCTTGCAAGTCTGGATAGAGCAGAGGATGTACACTGGTGCAGATAGGAGCTGGAGACACAGGGAATCCTTCAGGAGCAGGGCTGTGAGTGGCGATACTGAGAGAGTAGAGGGAGAGTGGTTTGGAAAGGGGGAACCGATTACAAGGATCTACAAATGACCACCTCCCTGGGGGACGGACAACAGAAAAGGGGGTGAAGGGAGACTTTGGACAGGGCAAGATATGACAAAATAATAATTTATAAATTATCACGGGTTCCTGAGGGAGGGGGAGCGGGGAGGGAGGAGGAAAAAAAGAGGACCTGATGCAAAAGGCTTAATTGGAGAGCAAATGCTTTGAAAATGATGAGGGCAAAAAATGCACAGATGTACAGATGTGCTTTATACACTTGATGTATGTATGGATTGTGATAAGAGTTGTATTAGTCCTTAATAAATGTTTTTTTAAAGCTGTTGCCTTAAATAGAAAAATCAGATTAACTGTTATCAATCCAGTGCTGATTTATAGCAACCAGTTGTGTTTCCAAGATCATTTACAGGAGTAGAAAGCCTACAGAGCCTCAGGTGGTTTTGAATTGTGCACTATGTGACCCCAATGCATAACCACTACATGGTCAGATATCCTGGAGTAATAAAGAGGTTAAAGCTAAGAAACAATTAATAAGCAAATAGCATTAACAACATTTCCAAGGGAAGTCAAAATCACATAAAACTTTCTTACTCAAACAAAAGTTTCAAGCTATGTCCGACCGAGTGATTTCACTGGGGCAAGAACATTCAGGAGATGTTGTACAGATAGTGCATTATGCTGTGAAGGAGCGTTGTTATGTACCACTGAGTTACCTCTTGGCTCATTCACATTGGGTAACAGTCAAAGGCTGTGGTTACAGAGGTATTTTATTCTTAAGTATAAATATCCATTAATATTTCACTAAGAGTTTCAGCATAGAAACTTAACCAAAGCTATTTATTTTGCCATGTATGTTCAAAGTCCTGATCAGAATTACAAGTTTATTCATTCTGTTTGCTCATTTCTCCCTTCAGTGTTTGCAGTCGTGTATTTGCCTGGTGAAGCCATCTCTCTTCACTTTGCACTAGTTTCTTTGGGATCTATGCCCTGAGATGTAGCATTTATCAGATTACTTTCTCACGATTGAGGATCCTACCTGTTTTTATTAAATTCTTTTTAAATTTTCTTTCCTTTGTTTTATGCTTTTTAAAAATTGTTTCATGGACACATAAACCACATATCATAGAATTCAATAATTCAAGAATATCGAGTTGTACAATCAGTACCTTAATTAATTTTAGGACATGTCTCCCTTTCATTTTTATTAGCACTGCATTTCCATCAACTCCCCTCAACTACCCCCAAGAACAATGAATCCAGTTACTGTCGCTAGAGATTTTCCTATTTTGGATTTCATATACAGAAAATCACAAAAAACAAAAAGCTATCAACAATTACAACATAAAATAGTGAATACTATCCCAATTGTAAAACATGGAAAATTAAACCACTTAAAATGGGTCAAAAGAGAATACATTGGTAAGTTGTGAAATTTGAACCTATCTATATCTGCCATGAAGATCAAGGATTGCTGCCTTACATATAGATTACAATTCAATATAAAGAAAACCAACCCCCCTCAACAAGACAAATAGGTATAGTTCTGCTCAATACAGAAGCACTGGAAGTTGTCAAGCATTTTGTCTTACTTGGATCCACAATCAGTGCTTATGAGAGCAGCAGTCAAGAGGTCAAAGGTGCAATTGCATACGGCCTCTTTAGAGTATTGAAAAGCAAGGATGCTACTTTGAGGGCTAAAGTGTACCTGAAGCAAATCATAATATTTTCAGTTGCCAAATGGATATGTGAAAGTTGGACATTGAATAAGGTGATCATAAAAGAAACATTTGAATTGTGATGCTGGCAAAGAATAGGCTGAGAGTATCATGGACGGCTGAAAGAGCAAACGGATCTGTCTCAGGAGGGAGGCCGCATAGAGAAAAGGGTGGTGAGACTTTGTCTTATATACTTTGAATATGTTGTCAGAAAAGACCAATCCCTGGAGAATACAGTGTGTTTGGTAAAGTGGTGTGGCACCAAATTTTAAAAAAGAAGCCCATCAAGGAGATGGATTAACTCAGTGTCTGCAACAATGAGCTCAAGTACAGGAATAATTGTGAGGATGGCAAAGACCAGGTTAGTGTTTCATTCTGTTGTGCACAATGTGACTATCCATCTAAATCAAACATATGGACCCTAACAACAGCAGTACTTCCTGCCCAAATCCACTTTCCAATCGACTCCTCATGATAGCAAGGCTAGTCCCACCCCTGGTCAGAGCGGATTCACTGTAAGCTTAATCGATGCAATGACCCTGCAAATGGATTTTGGTCTGTTTTTCATGGCCTTCTGCAAACCAGATGTTCAATATAAATCTCATACCATTCCCTTCTTCAGATTGGGATTTTATTAATTACAATCATTCGACCACACAGGCTGATGTGTTCCCCCGCCCCCCCCCTGCCCCCCCGCTGTGGACTTCGTTGATGCTTCACTTAGATGGCTGCTTGTTTGAAGGCAAACCATTATGACCCCAGACCCTTTTCTCTCTGATAGGCAGGCACCATCTACTTTCTCCTCAAATCTTTTTGAGAATCCTAGTGATCATCTCAGGCTTGAGACTATTTACTATTTTATTTCTACACTCTCAGAAGCATCAATAAGGGAGTGTTCTAAATTTTATAGTAGGAGTTATACATATTGCGATAAAAGACCATATATGTCTTTCATTCTACTTGTGTCACTTTTCAAGTTTATTGCATGTGATTTACCATTAATAAATACTTTGAAATTGTTTCAGATAATGATGGTGTATTTGGCTTCCTATCATCCTTTCATACATAATTCTCACACACATGCTTCAATATATTTACACAGGATTTTAGTTTATAAAACTCTACAATGTTCTATCTTTCCTTAGAGTTCTTGTTCATATTATCAATAGATAAGAATGTGGACCTGGAATTTATTTTTGGAAACTTTTGCTTTTTCATGTTTTTCAAAAATTCTATTTTAATATTATCTGTAAGAAATCCAATAAATTACTCTAATTACTCTCAATGGATAGGTGAGAATCAACAAGAGGAAATAGCCATTGAAGGGTTTTATCTATTCTGGAGACTGCAATTAATAGCTTTCCCTGAGGATTTAAAGATAAGTACACTAACTTATTTCAAAATATAATTGCCATCACTGAACATCAGACATACCACTTCTTATGGTTTAGTTAAAATATGGCACTAAGGACAAAGAATAATCTACTATGGAGAATTTTCAGTGGAGGGATTGTAAAACAGCACAGGGTTGGGATTTATATCAGAGTACCATATGAGGGAAAACAATATTAACAGAGGGAGGATAAAACTTCAGTGTTTGTGCTCAGGTACTGTTGTTTCTTTTGTTTATACTGATTTCTTTTGTGATTTTAATTAAAATTTAAAAGTTAATTGAAATAGCTATATGGATATTAACATATTAGTTTGTATTATATGCAGAATCTTCTATTTATTATTTATTAATATATGCTACTTTTGTTACTTACCAAATAAAACAATTATTTAAAATAGTAGATGAAATTTTGTCAGGGTTTCAATTTCTGATGAGGATAGTCAGAGTATATGTTTTGATAGGTTGCACAATTTTATCACTTTATCATTTAATTCAAGGGAGAGAAGAGTGTGTTAGCAGACATGGGCAACCTCACCATCATCACAGAATTCCTCCTCATGGACATCGCAAGCTCTCGGGAGCTCCAAGTCTTTCAAGGTCTGCTTTTCCTACTGATTTATCTGGGATCCACAGCTGGAAATCTTCTAACTCTTAGTGTCATTATAACAGACAAGCACCTTCATTTCCCAATGTACTTCTTTATAGCCAACTTATCCTTTCTAGATTTTTGCTGTATTTCAGTAACTGTCCCCAAATCAGTTTTAAATTCTCTGATGGACAGTAAAGTGATTTCTCTCAGAGAATGTGTGGCTCAAGTTTTCCTGTTTATCTTATTTGCAGCCACCGAGTTTTTTCTCCTTGTGGTGATGTCCTATGACCGCTATGTTGCCATTTGTCACCCTCTGCATTATCAGCTCATCATGACCTCATGTCTGTGCATACAGATCTCAGGGGGCTCATGGGGCTGTGGGCTGGTGTATTCAGCAATCCATACAGGCACCTTGTTCAGTCTGCCCTTCACAAAATCCAATGTCATTCACCAGTTTTTCTGTGACCCTCCTCAAATGCTGAGTCTTTCATCCCAGTCTGTGCAGTTTTCTGAAACAGTGGTTCTGGCAGTCAGTTCTTTCTTTTCCTTAATCTGTTTTGTTGTCTTATTTACCTCCTATGCTAAAATATTTTCTACTGTGCTTCGGATGAAATCTATGGAAGCCCGAAATAAAGCTTTATCTACCTGCTCTCCCCAGCTTGCTACAGTTATTTTGTTTCTAATCTGTGGGATATCTGTTTATTTTTGCTCCAACTCAAATGAATCAGTTGTTCAAAACTTTCTCACGTCTGTGTTCTACTCCATAGTGCCTGCCTTTGTGAATCCGATTATCTTTAGCCTGAGGAACAAGGAAATCAAGAGTGCTCTTGGAAGAATGTTGTTTAGATATTCCAAGTTCCCCTAAAGCTTTTTGTTCCTGCTATGTGTTTGTGTGCTCCTTTGTTTAACTGGAAATATTAGTATATTCACATAGTCGTTAACTTTGACATTCATATAAAGCTAAAAACTTGAATGTATAAGTGTGCTTTACACAATTGATATATGTGTGGATTGTGATAAGAGTTGTATGAGCCCCAATAAAATGATTAAAGTTTTTTTGAGACACTGGTGGGACATATAAAAAAGCAGAACTTAGTCATTTGAAAAAAAACTTTACTTAAATTCAATGCATTATTTTTACTAATTAGACCCTGTAGGTGAATATTAAAGATTACATGTTAAATATTGGATCAGTTGGGCAATTTCCTAATCCCCTGGTGTGGTCCATAAAGAAAAATGCTAGGGCATTAAATCATATTTTAATGTGTTCTCTAATTTTTCGCTAAAGCTTGGATAAGACTCAAAATTATCTAAGTTTATTTTTCTTAACTTTAAAAATGTACACATCAAAGTATGTTCCAAGTTAACAATTTCTACATGTAACATTCATTGATATTTGTCAGATATTTCACTTAGTTTCAATATTTTTGTTGTTTTTTCTCAAGTTGTTTCACTCTAATTAATTTGGACTCACTCACCCAAACTTCATTTTCTGGTTTCGCTTATTTGGTGGTGCCTTCTGGTGAGTGTTGGACTGCTCACCACAAGATTAGTTGGTTCAAACACACCTACCTGAATGATGAGACTGCTGCTCACATAACCTCCAAAACCCTACATGGTAACTATCAGTCAGAATGTACTTATTTTTGGCAGTGTTTTGGTTGGCATTTTGTTCTTATATGTATGTAATTTTAAAAGTGAAATACTTAATAATGTCTGTCTTCAAATTATATCTAAACTGTAATTTTTTAGGTGAATTTGGTTTGTTTCTCTACAAGTATGTTTTATTTTTTCAATGTTACACATTTTATTGCATCATATTTATTTGAATTGTGATTGTTTATTTCAATATGCCTGCACTCTATGTTCCTGTGTATTTCAATTCACCTGTGTATGTTCCTATATAATTCAAATGGGATGCATTGTAAGGTCCTGTATGCTATAAATTTTTAGCTAACTACAGAGAGGAACACATCATGAATAAATTCTATTTCAGAATTCTAAATGTAGATTTAAGTTCAATATTTCCAATCCAAGTTTAATAGTGGAGATAGTATATGATAATTGTTTACACACAACTAAGACAGATTACTGTTTTTCATTTATGGGAAAAAAGATGTATCATACATATAACAATCTATGTCTGGAAAAATACTTCTGCCAAAGTTGTATATTAAAACTAAATAATTAGTTAGACTGATAAAGGATGATAATATTGCATGAGATGTCTAGATGAGACACTACTAATGATGAAAATAGCTTTTGATTTTTGTGAATATAAATGTCCAAGCTGGTAGAAATGAGAGCTATGACTAGAAAGTACAATTCACTCTGTTTTCCATGATACCGATATTGACTTTCCTATAGTAATATCCTTAAGAATCACCTGTGGAATGCCTGTTGACAGTGTCCTAAAGCCAGCATTCATTAAACAGTTTTATCATAAAAATTTTAGGGAACTTACATATGGTTTTTAAAGTTCTCATTATCTCTTTCATTTTCATATACAGTTAAACATGAACTTATAAAACCTTGAATTGAGCAAACAGTAACAGTATGGGTATGACTTTCTACTTGAAAATCAAAAAGTATTTCTTCTATTATTATTACTGCTTCAGAAGACTAAATTCACATTCAATTGGGATATTTGTGCATATTTGTCCCAGTGTTTTATCTAATTATAATAAATGTCAGCAATGTGGATTTCATTTTCTTTTGTCTAATTCAAATGGATTGTCCAGTTCAGTAAAGCTGAACTGCCTCTTATAACAATGCAATTTGTTTATGTTTTTACTAATCCAGCAATGCACAAATCGTTCTAAATCTCGGTTTACTAAATTTATATTCAGTCATCTTCACACATACGACTTCACATCACTAATGCATCATCATTGTACTTACATATTCTGCCCAAGCAAGTTAAATCCCACCTGTCTAGCAATTGACATTCTTATGTTTTAAAAGTTGTGTTTCCAATTTGTCTATTTTGCATTTTCCCACTTACTAATAAGTCAGATTGGAAAAACAATGAGGTATTGTCTTTCTGTAAAGAATTTTACCCTTGAAAACGCACAGGAGCAGTTCAACCCCGCCCTAGAGTGTCGCTCTGAGTTGGAATTGACTGTACAGGCAGTGAGTTTGTGTGGTGGAGGTTGTTTTTTGATCTAGTAGATTAGAACTCATACTTCATAGAAATGTGGAAATTCTTCCGTTTAGACTGCGTACTGTGTTCTCTATGTTGAGTTCCTGATTCTATGCATTGGATTTGCTCTTTGTTCTGATCCATATCCTGTGGTATTCTTTTTACACTTGGAAGAGAAACGACTCTCTTTGTAAGAACTAATTTTATTTGAAGATCAACATACTATTTGAACTTCATTTTCTGGGTTTGGATATAATTTAGAAAGTTTATACCAACATGAAATGCTAATGGTATCTATATGTTCTGAAATTTTATCTTTCAAATTTCCCTCTGGATTTCTGTACTGTATACTAATTGAAAGCAAGATAGTATTAGTTATTTTCACTTACATTTTTGGAAGTCAACTTTTCTCTCAGAGCTGCTTTTCATTTCCTAATATGTGTTTGAAAGTTGTGTAAAGGATAATTGTGGCATTTAAATTATGGCATTGATAAAGAACATTAAAAGGATGATGGATTCCCATGAAAAGAAACAAAACTATCTTTTAAAAATCATTTTATTGGAGGCTTGCACAATTCTTATCACAATTCATAAATGAATCCATTTCATCAAGCACATTGTTACATTTGTTGCCATCATCATTATCAAAACATTTGCTTTCTACTGAGCCCTTGATATCAGATCCTCATTTTCAGCCCTCCCTCCCTGCTCCCCTTTCCCTTATGAACACTGGATAATTTATAAATTATTATTATTTTGTCATATCTTACAATATCTGACATCTCCCTTCACCCACTTTTCTGTTGTCCATCCCCCCAGGGAGGAGGTTATATGTAGATCCTTGTAATCTATTCCCCCTTTCGACCCCACCTACCCTCCACCCTCCAGGTATCACCACTCTCACCAGTGGTCATGAAGGGATCATCTGTCCTGGATTCCCTCTGTTTCCAGTTCTTGTCTGTACCAATGCACATCCTCTGGTCTAGCCAGATTTGTAAGGTAGAATTGGGATCATGATAGGGGGGGGGAGAAGCATTTAGGAAATAGAGGAAAATTGTATGCTTAATCATTGCTACCCTGCACCCTCACTGGCTCATCTCCTACCTGTGACTCTTCTGCAGTGGGGTGTGCAATTGCCTAGAGATGGGTTTTGGGTCTCCACTATGCACTCACCCTGATTTAAAATGATATGATTTTTTGTTCTTTGATGCCTAATACCTGATCCTTTTGACACCTCATGGTCACACAGGCTGGTGTACTTTTTCCACGTGGGCTTTGTTGCTTCTGAGCTAGATGGCCACTTGTTTATCTTCAAGTCTCTAAGACCCCAAATGCCATATCTTTTGCTTGCTGGGCACCATCAGCTTTCTTCACCATATTTGCTTATGAAGACATTTGTCTTCAGGGATCATGCTGGGAAGGTGTACATCATGGAATGCCAATTTGATAAAACAAAGTGTTCTTGCATTGAGTAAGTCCTTGAGTGGAGCTCCAATGTTCATCTGCTGCCTTAATACTAAACCTATAAACATATACATGTAGCTCTATTTCCCTACTGTAAGGTTTATTTGGGCACAAAATAGAATCAGAGATCCAATTAACAAAGTTTTAGAAGCAGGCTTTATTGAGAAGCTTGCAGGCGGGATCAGCAACTCAGGGCATTGAGTTATTGAAGCCATGCATTGGGAAACTTTAGCTGTGTTTTTATACCCCCCTTGCTGGCAGGCTTGGGGGGGATGTGCTTACACAAGGGATTGTAAAAAAGGGTAGCAGTCATTAAATTCTCCGGGAATTGAATGGGAGTTGGGCAAACTGGCTGAGCAAGCATCCTGTCAGTAAGAATATGCACTTTTGGACATGTGTGGTTTACCGAAGGGAAGGGGAGGTTGGTGAGGGGTAAGTTTCAAGAACTAACATAGAAGCACCTGAATCAAAATGGAGTTTCTTGTGCCAAGGTCATTCATCCCAGACTCCACCTTATAAGGAATATGGACGACGTCATTTTTCGGTAATTGCTTCCCGCTGGCCATGAACGATGATTAAGGGAGAGCGGGTGGTTGTAAGGCAGAGTACTGGGATTCTGGGACCGGCACGCGACAGGGGAATTCATATCGAGGTTCCCGGAGAGATTCATATTGGGGTTCATATGGCTGTAACATCATTTGGTGAAGTGGAGCTTGGGTGATGTTGCAGAGCCGGCTTTGGAGGAGCTGGATAAGACAAGGAGTGATTAAAATCAAAATTATAACTAAAATTATGGGTCCTAATATGGGGGCCAAAAAGGAGTACAGAGAAGTGTTCCACCAGAAAGAAGTCCCATCTGTTTTTGGTCTGGTGCTCTGTAACTCACGGCTGAGTTTATTAAGGGTCTGAATATTGGTTTCCAGAACTCCCGACTCATTGATGTAATAACAGCATTCCTCCTGGAGGAAGAGGCAAGTTCCTCCCTTTTCTGCTGTGATGAGGCCTAGAGCACGGCGGTTCTGTAAGGTAACTTGAGCAATAGAAGTTATTTGTCTTTGCAAGGAGACTGAGGATTCTGTGGAGATATCAAGTGCCAATTGGAAGCATTCTGCTAACTGATTGGTTGTGGTAATGAAGTGTCCCAGGGCACCACCTCTCAGTCCCACCGCGACTGCTGACGAAGCTAGGGAAAGGGCCACAACAACCGGGAGATAAACTGCTCTTCTATTGCGGTGACTATGTGTCTGGGTTTATTTGGTTTGGAATTCAGCTGGGGTGTAGACAGTGAGCTGTGGAACTAGAGAGACAGGTAGGCACTTTGGTGAGTGTATAATTGCACCGGAAGAAAAATCCTGCTGGTGCTGTTATTGGCTGGGAGGGTGGCATTGTGGTGTTGCACAGTTGAGTGGATGCATTGGAGTAACATTGTGAAGTACAGAGGACATTGGGGATAGTTACGGGTTGCGTGGTGGAAACTTTAAGTGTAAATGACCAGCTGGGAACTGGGACTGCTGCTAGAGGAGGCCGTTCCAGGGCTGCACACATGAGGCAAGTGAAAAGGTTGCCTAATCCAGCAAGGTTGGTGACAACCAGTCCCTGCTGCAGCAGGGGAAGCCAGGAGAAGGGGGAGTTAGAAGGTTTAGAAATTTGGTTAATGAGTTGATGTTCTTGGATCTGAATATTACGGTGAATGGTGGATTGGACCTGGACTAGTGACCTCCATATGAACAGTCTAGCATGAGGGTAAGTGCTTTGGGAGTTAAAATACCAGCTTCCCTTAACTGGTTTGGTCCACCTCTTGTCCCATGGGTCAGCGATAGTTAAGGTGAATTGTGTCCCTGACCAACAGAACAGGTGGGATTTGGTTAGAGGGTAGGGGCGAGCATGGTGAATATTGCAGGATTTCCAGGGGCACCCTGTGTTTTCTTTTACCTATTTTTGTGCACAAGAGGGATTAGAAGTTTGGTCATATGAAAAACGAATAATGGGGGAAGTTGGTTTGGGGGGAAGGTGCGCATTCCAGGAATTGAATCCGTGTTTGAACGAGGTGAAATTAAGGTAGACTGGACCGGAACAACCAGTGACCAGGCAATCGGCTGTGGCTAGGAGATAACTTTCTCCTGTGACTAGGTGATGCTGGCGATATTGGGAGTTAGTTACATTTTCAGTGAGAAAGAATATCCAGACTAAAGGGGAAGTTATGCCAGGCATAGCTGGCTGGTTTGGTGAGGTGAGTGAGATGGAGAGACATAGGATCAGTAGACTGAACAGACCACTGGGGATCATGATTAACTTTGGTTACCGGTTTGACTCTGGACAGGTGTATCCAAGAGTGTAGACCCACTACCTTGATGGCCGAGGGAGTGGTGAGGATGACAGTGTACGGACCCTCCCACCGAAGTGCTACAGGTTTGGGTGTTAAGGAATTAATTAACACGGCGTCTCCAGGGTGTACTGACTTTGGGAGGTTGGGAGAGGCTGGAGAAGGTTCAGGGATAGTGGAGTTAGCATGTTGTCTTAGGAGGTCACGGAGTTAGGACAAATATGGTAAATAAGAAGTTAATGGAGGGCTGTCACACGGAGGGAGAGGGGAAAAGAGGAAGGGCCGCCCACAGAGCATTTCAAATGAACTGAGGCTGGACAGCTCCCGGGGGGCCTGCGCGCAAGTGGGTGAGAGCAAAGGGTAATAACTGAGGCCAAGAAAGTTGCAGCTCTAGAGAGAGTTTGGTAAGCTGCTGCTTTTTGAGACCGTTAGCTCGCTCGACCTTACCCGAAGATTGGGGGTGGTATGCAGCATGGAGCTTCCAGTAAATGCCCAGTGAGGTGTTCACTGCCTGTAGTACCTTGGATGTAAAGGCCGGGCTGTTGTCTGACTGGATTGAAGCAGGCTGGCCAAAATGAGGAATGATGTCTTGAGGAAGGTGAGTGGCGACTACGTCTGAACTCTCAGAGGAGGTGGGAAAGGCTTCGATCCATCTTAAAAATGTGTCAACCATAGTAAGGAGATATTTAAACTGCTTATGCTTAGGCATGTGAGTGAAGTCTACCTGCCAATCCTGCCCTGGTAGGTGCCCTCGCATTTCGTGGAGCTGCTTATGAGGGTGTTGAGCTCCTTGGCTGTTGGAGAGAGCACAAACGTTGCATTTCGCATGGACTGTGTTGATGGTGTCCCATAACCCAGTGGGGTGAAAGATGAGGGTTAGAAATTTATATAAAGCTTGAGGCCCAATGTTTAAGGAATTGTGTATATCCGTGATTATGGTTTCTTGCTGTAACTTCGGGAGGATGAGTAGGTGGTTTTTGTACACCCACCCTTCTCGCTGAGGAAGATTACAATACTGGGCATTTTCTTGGTCCGTGTATGTTGGGGAGTAAATGGAGGACAGGAAGCATGTTGGACTGGGGACGGGAGAGGGAGCTTGGGTTAACGAGCAAGGAGTATGGTCTGTGAAAGCATTACCTCTACCTATAGGGTCGCTGGAAATTTGGTGTCCTCGGCAATGGATGATGGCTAGCTTTCTGGGTAAAAGGATGGCTTTCAATAGCTTAGCAATAAGCTGCACGTTTATAATCGGGGTTCCTTTTGTGGTAAGAAAGCCTTGTTCCTTCCAAAACATGCAGTGAGTATGAGCAATTTAAAATGCATATTTGGAATCAGTGTATATATTGACAATTCGTTCCTTGGATAGGGTGAGGCCTCGTGTGAGGGCGACCAATTCTGCCTGTTGTGAGGTGGTGCCTGAGGGAAGCGAGGCTGCCTCCATTACTTTGGTGGACGTTACCACCGCATAAGCTGCCTGTCGGTTCCCAGAGTCATTTACTAGGGAGCTTCCGTCTACAAACAAGGTGAGCTCGGCATCTGGCAGAGGTTGATCTGTGAAGTCCGGTCTAGGAGATTGGAAGGTGTGAATAACTTCTACACATGAATGAGTTTGCATGGGGACCTGTTCAACAGCAGGGAGGAGGTTAGCCAGGTTAAGTAGGCTGCAGTGAGACAAAGTTATTGAGGCGTCTTCTAAAAAAAAGTAAATGATATAGTTGAAAATGAGAGGGGCCCAAATGGGGAAGAGTCTGCTGGGACAAAAGGTCAGTGAGGCAGTGGGTGGAAAATACAGTGAGGGGTTGTAATAAATTGATTTTTCTAGCTTCAATGGTTAGCTCAGCAGCAGTAGCAAGAGCACGAAGGCACGGCGGCCACCCGCAAACAGTAGAGTCTAATTGTTTGGAGAGGTAGGCGAATGGGACGGGAGAGGAGCCCATGGGCTGCACTAGAACTCCTAATGCCAATTGTTGTCTTTCATCTGTGTACAGAAAAAAAAGGTCTAGAGGGGTTTGGTAAAGCAAGGGCAGGAGCAGTGCAGAGGGCTTTTTGCAGCAAAAGGAAAGCACGACACATCGTCTGAGGGGAAGTAAGGGGATCCACGTGGGATTCTTTGACTGCCTGATACAGAGATTTGGCTAAAAGTGAGATATTGGGGATCCATTGTCTAAAGAATCCCACTAATCCTAAAAAGGAGGAGATTTCTGATGCAGACTGGGGAGCAGGGAGAGCTTGTATGGCCTTGATCCTGTCATATGTGATTGCCTGGTGTGTGGGAAGGATGAACAGGCCAAGATATGTAACTTCAGTGAGCGCTATTTGAGCCTTGGAGGGAGAGACCTTGTAACCCTTGGAGTTTAGGAAGTTTAGCAGAATGGTTGCGGCGGATATACTATCGGATTCAGAGGGGGAGCATATCAACAAGTCATCTACATATTGTAATACAATCGACGGAAACAGGGGACATTGTAACAGATCTTTGGCAAGAGGTTGTCCAAATAAATGAGAAGAATCTCGGAAACCCTGCACAAGAACTGACCAGGAAAGTTGCTGGGATAAATCAGTGACAGGGTCTTGCCATGTAAATCCAAATAAAAACTGAGAATCTGGGTGAAGAGGAATGGTGAAAAAAGCATCTTTGAGATCTAGTACAGTGAAGTGGGTGGTGTTTGCTGGGATACAGGATAGGAGGGTGCAGGGGTTTGGCACTACAGGGGTGATAGGGACCACTGCTGCATTAATTAGGCAGAGATCTTGTATGAGGCGGTATTGTCCATTAGGCTTTTTTACTGGTAGAATAGGGGTATTACAAGGGGAATTTACCGGCATGAGCAAACCTTGCTTTAATAATCTGTCTATTATGGGCTTGAGGTCTAATCGGTGTGCTTTGGAAATAAGGAACTGTGGTCGGTTGGGGTAAACTTAAGGATTTTTTAGTTTGATTAGTACCGAGCTATGACAGGATGCAACGGAGGGGGTGCTTGTGTCCCACACCTCTGGTAATACTTTGGGTAAACGGGAAATACAGGGGGCTGTGGAGTGTGATCCTGACTGTTGAGCATGACCATTAGGAGATTAAAGGAGGAAGTTAAGGGGTTAGAGAAGGAAATAGCGGTCGTTAATTTAGATAAAATGCCTCTGCCTAGTAGCAGGGCCGGACAAGAGGGGATAACCAAGAAGGAGTGCGAAAATGGTGTTTTATCAAACATGCAAAACAGCGGTTGGGTTTGCCTAGGGGTTGAGGGGGACCCATCAATTCCCACCACAGAAATCTGGGAAGGAAAAGTAGGGCCCGAGTGAGATGGGATCACAGAATAGGTAGCCCCCATGTCCACCAAGAAAGAGATGGACTCACCCGCTACCTGGAGCGTGATCCTGGGCTCAGCGAGGGTTACCGGAGTCAAGGAGCCAGGGCCTCTTCAGTCCATGAACTCCAGCAACTCCATACCTTGTAGCTTTGTGTCTGGAACTTCCTGGATCTCGGCGCCTCAGCTTTGCGGAGCCGGGGGCAGAGCCAGGGTTGGGCAGTCCAACTTCCAGTGGCCTGGCCATTTGCATAGTGGGCATTGTTTGGTAGGAAGCTTGGGGTTGGAGCAAGCTTTTTCCCAGTGGCCGTCACGGGCACACTTGAAGCAGGCTCGTGGTTGTAAGCACTGGCTCCCCTGGGGAGCACGGCGATGGATGGGATTGCCTACCGGCCTTAGAGCTGCTACCAGAGCTTGGGAATGGAGGCTAACCATCTGTTGGACCTCGTCTGGTGAGCAGCCTCAGCCATCTCTTCCTGGGCATTGAAAACTTTAAATGTCATTTTTACCAGATCCTGTATAGGGGTTTCAGGGCCCTCCTCGGCCTTTTTTAGCTTTTTTCTAATGTCTAAGATAGAAGCCCCACTTCTAGACCCTGGGTCTAGACGAGTTTATTTTGTGAGTGCTTCCTGGAGGCAGTTAATAAAGAGAGCAGGGGTTTCATCTGCCTTTTGGGTGACTTCCCTTAGTTTGTCATAGTTGACAACCTTGTAGGAAACTGTTTCTAATCCTCTAATGAGGTCTCTGAGCATTAAGTTTCTGTGGGGAAGATCAGAGCCCTGGCCGTGCTGGTAGTTCCAACTGGGGTCTTCTGCAGGAATGGCTTGTGTCCCTAAGGGGTTGTGGGGGTCGATGGCGTGGTCTTTGTCTGCTTGCTGGCGACCTGCATCAGAGACCCATGCACACTCCTCAGCAGTAAGGGTAGAAGCAAGGATTACTTGGATGTCATGCCAGGTTAAATCATACGTTTGGGTAATGTAAGTAAATTCCTTAATAAACAGAGGGGTCTGCTGAAAAAAAGCCCAGGCGGGTCTCTAGATCATGACAGGTCCTGCAAGGAGAAAGGGACATGGACTTGGATGAATTCCTCTGTTCCCGCGACCTCTCAGCAGACAAAGGGCAGTGTGAGGGTTGCAAGAACAGGTATGAGAGGCTACCGGTGAGGACAGGGGAGAACTATTGGGCGGGTGACTGGAAGGCGCAGTGGGCGGAGGGAGGTGATAGGGCAGCGGGAACAGCCTGCTAAGGAGCTCGATTGGCTCCTCAGGGGGTTGGATAACGGGGGTTTTGGCTGAGTGGACAGGGCTAATAATATTTGGCAGGTGGAGCAATGGCTACAGAGGTCGGGGCGGAATGCAAGTCCCAAAAAGCCTGCACATAGGGGACTTCAGAATCCTTACCAGTCCTCCTATAGAAACTGTCCAGGTCCTGTAGAACGTTGAAATCAAAAGTGCCAGTCGGAGGCCAATGCGACTGGTTATCAAGCTGATACTTCGGCCAGGCAACTTGGGAAAGAAAAACAAGTTTTTTTCTTTTGCAAGGTCTGGGTGTACCCCAGGCCAGAAAAAAATTTTAGGAGACAACCCAGCAGAGTTGCGGGGTCAATTTTAGATTGTCCTGCCCCCATGGTGAGAGTAAGAAAGGGGAGGAGGTACAGAGCTGCAGGTTACAGAGCAGGTGAAATAGGAAACACACAGCCAGGTAAGACAGACTTAGGCTGACCCTCTGAGAGTCAGTCCACTCTGAGGTGGGGGGGGGGAGGGGCGGCTGCAGTTAGACTCACAGCCAGTAGTTCTGGTAGGAATGCCAGAGAATAACTGCCAAGGCAGGCAGGAGGTGAAAGACTATATGAGAGGGGAGATAAATACAGGAGGGGGGGGGGGGAGACCAAAGGCAAGGCAAGGCTTCTGGGTGAACAGGACCAGACAGGAGGCACTCAGGCATCCCCAAGAGAGTCCTGCCTGGGACTGCAGTGAAGGAGGGAGGGAGGGATTGGCAAGACGTCTCAACGACAATCACTCCCTCAAGACCCCTGGGATCAACAGAAGGAGAATTTCCGGCATGGCCGTGTCTCATATGGGAAGACTCCGGCGGAGCTCAAGAAACCGAAACCAAGCATGGATAAATAGAGGGAAGTGGAAAGATAAAAAAAAAAAAAAAGGGAACTCACCAGGGCAGTTGCAGGTTGGTTGAGTGCGCCCAAGCACTGAAGATAAGCGCTGCGCCTGAAGGTCCTGGAGATTTGGGGGAGATAGGGGGACTCTCAGGGGACCCCCAAAGGAGGGGGGAGCCACATACCTATTCCGATTTTCGGCACCAAATGTAAGGTTTATTTGGGCGTGAAACAGAACCAGAGATCCAATTAACAAAGTTTTAGAAGCAGGCTTTATTGAGAAGCTTGCAGCGGGGATCAGCAACTCAGGGCATTGAGTTATTGAAGCCACGCATTGGGAAACTTTAGCTGTGTTTTTATACCCCCCTTGTTGGCAGGCATAGAGGTCAGGGGGGGGGGATGTGCTTACACAAGAGATTGTAAAAAAGGGAAGTAGTCATTAAATTCTCTGGGAATTGAGTGGGAGTTGGGCAAACTGGCTGAGCAAGCATCCTGTTAGTAAGAATATGCACTTTTGGACATGTGTGGTTTACCGAAGGGAGAGGAGGTTGGTGAGGGGTAAGTTTCAAGAACTAACATAGAAGCACCTGAATCAAAATGGAGTTTCTTGTGCCAAGGTCATTCATCTACCATCCTATATAAATATATTTACATATGTGCATGTCTACTTTTGGACCGCTATAAATACCCTTTGCCTCGTCATTCTTTCTCTATTTCCTTTTACTTTCCTCTTGTCCCACTATCATGCTCAGCCTTCATTTGGGTTTCAGTAATTTCTCTTGGTTATATTGCCCTTGCTAAATCCCTACCAGGCCTCTCACACCCTCCTTGCCACTAATTTTGGATCACTTGTTGCTCCCTTGACCCTGGGTTTGTCAACACCACCACCTTTCCCCCTCCTCTCCTTATACCATGTCCTCCTGGAACCATCAGTACGATTGTTTTATCCTCCAGACTGTCCATCCAGTCTATCATATCTGGATATATCTACAGAAATAACAATATACACAAAAAAGCAAGGCATAGCAAAACAGAGCAACAAAACAGAATACAACGATGACAACAACAACAAAAACAAATGACCCAGAGAAGAAAAAAGCAATTAACAAAAAGAAAAAAACATCTTAAAATTAACAAAGAAAAAATACCTGTAAATAGATAAAGGTCTGATTTTTTACCTTTAGGTGTGTCCTTCAGTCAAATCCAATGGGGTGCCATGCTGTGGCCCCAAAGTCTATCCTTTGCACTCCCTTGGGAGCAGGCTCTGCTCCCCACCATTGCTCTGCCTCACACAGTGTTTTACCTCGATGTCAGGGGCCAGACCTGGACAGTTCCAATGCTGAGTCTCCAGTGTTGGCCCCCATAGGACCATGGGTCAGAGAGAGACGTCGTGTCTTATAGTGGGCTCAGCCATATGGTCCACTGTGTGCATTGGCTGTTCAGAGCGGGGATGTCATTCTCTAGGCCTGGTGGGCAAGCATGTGCTTCACTCTCTCTTCCTCCCATGTGCTCTGATCAGACATGTCTCTCTCTCCTACCTGCAGCTTTAGTGCCGTCCTCTAAAGTAAATTCTTCTGGGGGGAGGGGCAGTTGTCCACTGAGCTGGTATGGGGACCAAGCCCTCAGGCCCCTTCACTGGCTCCCCACTCCATGCTGTCATGCTGCATTCACATCCTGGAACACAGGGTTTTAGTCTGGTCCCTCTTTCCTGTGGATACACAAACAATACCCTCCACTTGCGTGGGTCAGTGCCCTATTCCCCTCCCACACACACATTTCTGTCTTTTTTTTCCCTTCCCTCCCACCTCTCCATTTTCATTGGTTACCATATATACCCCTCGATTTGGTCTGGCCCCTGTCATACTAAATGGACCTCACCCATGGAGTGTATGTATATAGTAACTTTTTCCTGATGCCCCCTTTGCTCGCTTTTTCTTTCTTTCTTTCTTTCTTTCTTTCTTTCTTTCTTTCTTTCTTTCTTTCTTTCTTTCTTTCTTTCTATAAACTTATCTCAGTGGTCTCATGTTGTACTTATCCTTTTGTGCTTGGCTTACTTCACTTAGCATAATTTCCACCATTTCTTCCCATGAATCGATATGCTTCATGCGTTCATCTCTGCCTTTTGGTGATGCATAGTACTCCATTGTATGTATGTACCACAGTTTTTAATCCATTTGTCTGTTGATGGAAATTTGGGTTGTTTTCAACTCCTTGCAATTGTGAAATGTGCCACAATGAACATTGGAGCACAAAGGTCTGGCCATGGTTTGTTTCTTGCCTCTTCTGGGTATATGCCAAATAGGTTGATTGCTGGGTCATATGGTAGCTCAATTTCCATCTGTTTTAGAAATCGCCAAATCGATTTCCATAATGGCTGCACATACCTACAGGTCCACCAGCAGTGGATGAGAGTTCCTATCTCACCACAGTCCCTCCAACACTTGGTTTTGAATTGGGCTATCTTTGAGGGTGTTAGTTGGTATCTCATAGTTGTTTTGATTTGCATTTCTCTTATGGCTAATGATATGGAACATTTTCTCATATGTTTATTGGCCATTTAGATTTCAGACTCTGTGAAACTTCCGTTCAGGTCTTTTGCCTACCTCCTCAGTGGGCAGTTAGTTTTTCTCTTATTATAAGCTTGCACAGTATTGTAGATTTTAGTAATAAAGTTTTTGTCGGATGTGTCATCACTAAAGATGATTTCTCAGTCTGTGGGCTTTCTAATTAATCCCTTGGTTAATTCTTTTGATGTACACAGGTAACTTATCTTCAGTAGATCCCACTGGTCTCTTTGTGACTACTCTGTATTTGCATCCTTCCCTATTTCTGATAGCCTATCTATTCCCTGTGCCTAGGTTCTCGGGTTTGTTCCAAGGTTCTTAGGTTTTTCCCAATTCCCTGATTAATGGCCCTAGGTTTTTGTTGTTGTTGTCGGTTTTTTTTTTTTTGGGGGGGCGTGTATCTCAAGGTCTGTGATCTACCTTGAGTTTATTCTTGTGCATGGAATGAGGTAAGTGTCTTGCTTTATTTTTCTGCAGATAGATACCCATTTTTCCAGCAATATTTATTAAAGAGAGCATCTGCTTCCTATTTGATATTTTTGGGCCCTTATCAAAGATCAGTTGCCTGTATGCTGATGTTTTATTTCTGGGTCTTCAGCTCTTTTCCAGTGGTCTGAATATCTGTCTTTATACCAGTAACACACAGTTTTGACTACTGTGACCGTATGCTAAAGTCAGGTAGAGCAAGCCCTCCCATTTTGTCGTTCTTGAGGAGTTCTCTGCTAATTCAGGGCTTATTCCCGCTCCATATGATGTTGGTAATCCCTTTTTCCAATTCTTTGAAGAAGGATCATGGTATTCTTATTGGAATAGCTTTGAAATTATATAGTGCCTTGGGAAGAACTGACATCTTTACCACATTGAGTTTGCCAATCCACAGAATGGGATGTTCTTCTATTCGTTGAGGTCACTCTTGGTTTCTTGTAGTAGTGTTTTATAATTTTCCTCACACAAATCTTTTGGTGTTTTAGTCATGTATATCCCTAGAAATTTCAATTTGTACTTTGCTATTATAAAGGATACTACCTTTTTAATAGTCTCTTCTCTGATCTTGTCTGATGTGTATAACAGTCCAATAAACTTCTGTTTGTTGATCATGTATCCTGCCACTCTGCAATAACCCTTATTGCTTCCAACACTCCTCTTGTGCTGCCTAGGGGATTTTCGATGTATACAATCATAGCATCTGCGAATAATTATAATTTCACCTCTTCCTTCTCCAAATGAATGCCTTTATGTCTTTTCTTGGTCTTATGTTGTTAGCTAGGTCCTCCAGTATGATGTTAAATAGGAGTGAGGACAAGGGGCATCCTTATCTGGTCCCCCTTTTCAGTGGAATTGTTTTTATCTTCTCTCCATTAACTACCAGATTGGCTGTTGGATTTTCACACATAGCTTGTATATTATTGAGGAATTTTCATACATAGCTTGTATATTTTATTGAGGATATTCCTATCTCCTTGTATGTCTTAAAAAGGAATGAATGTTGGATGTTGTTGAATGCCACACCTATCGATATTATCATGTGGTTCTTATCATTTTTTATGCCAATGTGGCAAATAGTACTGATGGCCTTTCATAAGCTGAATCATCCTTGCATCCCTGGTACAAATCCCACTGTGTCATGGTGAATTATTTTTTTAATATACTTTTGTATTCTATTGGCCAGTATTTGGTTAAGGATTTTTGCATCAGTGCTCATTAGGGATATTGTTTTGTACATCTCAATTCTTGTGGGATCCTTGTCCACTGTAGTTATCCGAGTTATACTAGCTTCATAGAATGGTTTTGGGGAGTTTTCCATCTTTTTGTATGTTCTGGAAGATTTTACAGATGTTTGTGTCAGTTCTTCCCTGGATGCTTGGTAGAATTCACCTATGAAGTCATCTGGCCCAGGAAATTTTTGGTTGGTAATCCCTTAATAACTTGGTCTATCTCTTCAATTGCTGTGGGTCTGTTGAATTTCTTGACATCTGTCTGGGATAGTCTAGGGAGGGAGTGTGTTTCCAAATATTTGTCCATGTCTTCCAAGTTGTTGAATTGGATAGAGTATAGGCTATCATAGTACTGGGTAATTATCCTTTTGAATTCATTAGGGTCCGTTGTAATGACCCCCGTTTCATCCTTGCAATTATCGTTTGTTCTTTCCTTTCTTTGGTTTGCCAGTGGTCAATCAATTCTCTTAATTCGTTCGAAGAACCATCTCTTTGCTACATTATTTTTTCCATAGTTTTCTTGTATTCCCTCTCCTGTATCACAGCTCTAATTTTTACTATATCTATCCTCTTGCTATCAGTAGGGCTGTTCTGTTGACTATGCTCTCATTGTTGTAAGTTTTGTGCCAGCATATCATCCACAAATCTCTCTTATTTTTTATTTGGGCATCTAATGCTATCAGCCTTCCTCTGATAAATACCTGTGCTGTATTCCAAAGGTTTTTTGTATGTTGCCTTTTCATTCTCATTGGTTTCCAGAAACTTCCTGATTTAATTTCTGATCTGGGTCAATACCCACTCCTGTCGCAATAGAGAATTGTTCACCCTGAAATTGGTTGCCCTTGTTTTCTTCAACCATATTTTGTTAATTTCCAGCCTTATGGCACAATGATCGGGGTGAGATATCTGTATAATCTCCATGGGCTTGAATTTACTCAAGTTTGCTTGGGTCCTAGCATGTAGTTTGTTTTTGAATATGTGCCAATTTGCTAGAAACGAATTTGAATGTTTTTGCATGTGGATGGAAAGCTCTAAAAATATCTATCAAGTTAATTCATCCAATTTTACTGTTTACATCTGTAGCCTGGTTGTTGAGTTTCTTTCCCAATGATCTGCCTTTTCAGAGATCTGCCTTTTCACCAACTATCATTGTTTTGCCTGTGGTTTCTTTTTTCAGATTTTGGAGTGTTGGATTGACAAATTTCATAGTTCTCTTGTTGGGAACATATATTTATTATGCCCAGTGGTGCTTGGTCTACTGTTCCCTTGAGCATTATATAGTGTTCCTCCTTGTTTCTTGCTGTGGCCTGCAACTTGAGGCCAATTTTGTAATTTATTATGATCACTACCCCTACATTTTTGCATTGCCATTTTCTTCGTATATGTTTTCTCTAGCCTTTAATTCTCAGCCTGTTTATGTTTGCAAACTTGAAATGTGTCTCCTGTGGGTAGCAAATTGAGTTGTGGTGTCTGAGCCAGTGTGTTAACCGCTGCCCTTTAAAGCCTGAGTTCATGTCATTGATAATTAGTGTTATTACATCCGTTTGTGAACTCTGTGATGTCATGTTGTACCTTTTATGTTGGATATTTTCCTACCTATCTAACTTATCCACTATGTTGTGTATGTGGTTTGTTTACCTTCTTTCCAACATTGAGCCAATACCATCCTGTAGGTTGTTTTCCTTCAATTTTTGGAAAATGTTATTCCATTCCCTCCTCTATTCTTCATTGTTTCTGCTGATAGGTCTGAGAATACTATTATTGGGGTACCTTCATATGTGACTGCTTACTTTTCTCTAACTGCTTTTATGATCTCTTTTCCTCTTAGTTGGATAATTTGACTATTATGTGTCTTGGTAACTTCTTGCTGGGATTCAGTCTGTCTAGTGATATTTCAGACCCCTGAATGGTTTACTGATTTTCATTTATTAACCTGGGGAAGTTTCCCTCTAAGAATTCCCTCGCGATTGACTTTTGTTGTGTCTTGTTCTGGTAGTCCAATTATTCTAATATTTTTTCTCTTTATAGCATCAGGCATGGCTCTCAAGTTTTCTTCAGCTTATCTGATTGTCTTTTTAAACTAATTTTCCCATTTGCTGAGTTCTGCTTGGTTATGCTCTAGGTCACTGGTGCAATTCTTTGCCTCCTCAAGTCTGTTGGCAAAGTCTGTCAGCTGGATTTTTAAAATTTTACCCCTTAAGTCTTGTATTTTCCTTGGTTTGTTGCCTTTATCTCTGCTATCATTTCATCCTTTTCCTGTATTTCTTCCCTCATATCCTGTATGACTCCAAGCAGCATTCTGAAAATTTCGCTCCATGGCAGGTCAATATCTGCTTTTTCGATGCACATTGTTAAATTCATGATGTCTTCTGGGATTGTCTTCTGTTTCTCCCGCTTTTTCATTTACGCTGTTAGGATGGGCTGCTCTTTATCTGTTGCTTTAGAGGAGCCTGGAGCCACCTTCCAGAGTCTAAGAGCACTGGGCTCCTTCTTGGGGGACTCATATTTGTGCTTCTTCAAACTACCTGATGGTAACTGTACTAAGGGGTCAAGCTATCACTACATCTTCCTGTGTTTTCACTCTTACACTAGCAGTCTTGTATTCCATTGTTTGGAATGTGACTAGGATAGTCCTCTCATGTAACTCTAGTCGGGTTGTTGTGGGTACACAAGGGCGTCGCTTCACTGACTGAACCCTAAGTAAGCCTCATGGTGCTTGGAGCTCCTTAGTTGGCCTGTGGTGTTTCCGTCTGCAACTGGAGTGCTGAGGAGAGTGTGTGGGTGTACCCACCTTGGTGTGCAGCTTCTTAGTTGGCAGGAGGAATTATCACAGTCAGAGAGATTGCCTTGGAGTTAGGTGGATGTTCCCACAGCAGCATTGAGCCTCACCATTTGTAGTCATGTGTTTTCTCCAGTTGCTTGTAGATGCTCGGGGTTTAAGCTGGAGTTCCTCCCACCCCCCACTGTTTGAAGGGGAGAACCTCCTACGGCTTGGTGCATGGAAGAGGACTGGCCTGATTTCCCAGGTGCATTTAAAGCCAACAAATGTGGGTGGGAGCTCCCCCAGTTGGGCATTTGAGTTGACCTAGGTGGAGGGGGCCTGGAGTCTGCTAGTGACTTGTGAAAAGAAAGAGAGGGAGAACAGAGGAAAAAGAGAGAAAGAAGAAAACCAAGACTGGAGAAACAATGGCAATCAAACTAACAGCCATTTATACAAACACAAATAAAATACACAGCCAAAACAAAAGTGCAACCAGTAAATTAGAAAAAAAAAGAAATAAAACAACAAAAAATGAGAACTAAATCTGCTGATACTGTGACAGGAAATTGAAAAGAGCTAAAAGAAGAGTAGAAAAGAAGAAAATGTACAAGGAGAGCCAAAAGAATAACTGAAAAATAAAGCAAAGGAGAGAAAATGTTTTTAAAAAGAGTTAGCTGAACTCCATGTCATGCTATGTGTAGTACTGTCTTGTGTTTTGTGCAGCACTATATTAGGGTTCAGAGTGTCATTCACCCCAATGAGTGGGCAGTGTTGCCTTAGGCAGAGGGTAGGGGTCTGGAAACCAGCAATGTCATTTGGAAGGAAAGAGAAGGAGAGGAGAGAAACATAAAATCAGTGAGAGAGGAGAAGAGAACAAAGAAAGAGAGAAGAAAGGAAGAAAAAGAGAAGAAAGTAAAAGAAGGGGGGAAATCTCAACTGAGCTGAAACAAAACTACCTTGAAAGAAGTACAACTAGCATGTTCTGTAGGAATAAGAGGGACAAAAGTTCAGCTTATACACTTTGGAGACCAATTCCTGGCACGGACATCATACCTGGTATCATAGAGGGTCAGAGAAAAAGAGGAAGAAAGTCAATGAGATGGATACATACAGTGGATGAAACAGTGGGCTCCAACAAAAAGATTGTGAGCCTGTCACATTACTGGGCTAGGTTTTATACTACTACGCAAAAGGTTTCTGAGTCAGACACAACTTTATGTCACCTTACAACAACAGAAATATCTACTAAACAATCAAATATATTTGATATTTGGCATCCTCTTTAGGATGTCATTAAATTATTTGGATGGGTAGAAAGTTACATATATATTTCCCACTTCACCGGTGAGTAAAATTAACAGAGTGAGGACTGGCACTTCTTAGAGATCACTTGAGTTAGTGCTGCAATAGGAAACTGTGAGGGAACCTTTCAGAAAGGTTCAGAATGAGTGAATTACAAACAATACTATTGTGAGAATTCAGTCTATTGTTGCAGGCTGCTAACAGAGTTTCCTGGATTTTAGTTCCAATCAGCTTTTCCATAGAATACATCAAAGAATTGTTTGTCATCAATATCAAAAAGGAAAACTAACACAATAATACAGGCATGTACAAATGTAAATATATTTATACATGATGAGGGGAAATAGATCTATGTACATATATTTATAGGTTTAGTATTAAGGAAACAGATGTACAGTGTCCACTACTCAACTATTGCCTCAACACAAGAACACTTTATTCTAATAATTCGGCAGTCTGAGATGCTTACCTTCCTGACACATCACTGAAGAAAACGGGTGCACAAGCAAATGTAGTGAAGAAAGCTGATGGTGCCCGGCTATCAAGAGATATAGAGTCTGGGGTCCTATCTGCAGGAAGATAAACAAGTTGCCATCTAACTGAGAAACTACAAATCCCACATGGAAGAAGAACACTAGTCTGTCCTGACTCAATTGTTGAAGACAAAATGGGTGCATAAGCAAATGTGGTGAGGGTACAGACTATCAAAATAGAGTCTGGTGTCCTGTAAGCTGGAAGTTAAACAAGTTCCTATCTAACTGAGAAACAAGAGAGTCCACATGGAAGAAGCCCACCAGCCTGTGAGATCACAAGGCATCAAAGAAATCAGGCATCAAAAAAAAAAAATCAAAGCATTGTGAATGAGGGGGAGTGCGGAGGGAGGACCCATGGCCCATCTATAGGAAATTAAACATCCCCTTGCAGAAGGGCCACAGGGAGGGGACAAATTATTCAGGGTGCAGTGTAGCAAGGATGAAACATAAAAAATTTCCTCTAATTCTTGAATGCTTCTTCCTTCCTCCCCTCCCCACTATCATAAACCCAATTCTACCTTACATATCTGGCTGGACTAGAGGCTGTACACTGGTACAGATAGGAACTAGGAACGCAGAGAATCAAGTACAGAAGATCCCTTCAGGACCAGTAATTAGAGGGGCGATACCGGAAGGTTGGTATGAAGGTGGTGTGGAAAGGGGGAACAGATCACAAAGATCTACATATAACCTCCATCCTGGGGGATGGACAGTGGAGAAGTGGGTGAAAGGCGACGTCGGACCATGTAAGATATGACAAAATAATAATAATTTATAAATTATCAAAGGGTCATGATGGGGGAGGGGAAATGAGGAGGGAGAAGAAAAATAAGGTGCTGATACCAAGGGCTCAAGTAGAAAGCAAATATTCTGAGAATTATGAAGAAAGAAAAGTAGAAAATTGCTCAACACAATGGATGTATGTGTGGATTGTGATGAAAGTTGTATGATCCCCCAATAAAATGATCTTAAAAAATAATTAAATAACAATATTATAAATAATTTTATGTTAATATTCTCCACATACTTTAGAGATCAGCAATATTGCTGATCTAAATTCTAAATATTATTTCATTGAAAAAATTCTGTGTACCTAACTCAAGATAGAATTTAAATCATAATAATTATTATAATCAAATGTATTAATGTCATGAATTCTCTATATTCTACTATATTTCTGTTAGAAAATGAGCACAATAAAAATCAAATAATTTTAAATAAAATCCCTTTCTTTATTCTAGTCTTTATAAAGTTAACTAATCACGAAGCTCAACATACTCTGGGACTGAGATATAGGTGGCTGGATTAAGGTTATTTATCATACTTGGTGTATCAGAGAGTCAGTTAAAAAGAGGATGATCTACAATGAAATAGTTGATACTGTGGCTTCAACAATTAGTTCACACATGATGACAATGATGCAAATGTTGCAGGACTTGGTATTGTTTTGTTCTGGACTACAATGTGGTGCTATGAGTTAGAACTAATGTGGTGCTATGGCACCTAAAAGGAACAGCAACACCTAAGCATGGTTAAAAACAAAACAAAACAAAAAAACCTGAAGTTACAAATAATAACTAATAGTAAATTGAAGGAGAACATTTTTAATAGTGTAAGTGTAGATGAGCCTAATAATATTTGATTAACATCAAGTCAGTACTGACAAATTGTGTGTCTACAGGACAGGATAGAACTTTTGTTTGGGTTTCCATCAATTTAACATCTTACAAGAGCTAAAAGGCTTCTCTCTCTCCCCTGCAGATGCTGCTCATTTCAAACTACTGATCCTCTGGTTAATGGCCCATGGTATAACTCACAAACTGCCAAAGCTTCTTGAATAAACTATTGTTGTCATGTGCCATCCATTCATTTCTGGCCCATAGTGGCCTATGCACACCCGACTGAAACCCTCCTGGTCCTGTACCATCTTCAAATTATCCCGATATTTGCAACCACTCCGTCAATACATCTACTTGAAGGTCTTTCTCCTTTTAGCTGTTCCTCTACTTTACCAGGCACATACCTCATCAGGAAATAGTCTCTCCTGACCACATGTCCTAACTCTGTAAAATGAAGTCTTGATATCCTTGCCTCAGGTCATATTTCTTATTAAACAGATTTGTGTGTCCTTTTGGTAATCTTTGGTACTTTCCATATTCTTGGCCAACACCAAAATTCAAATACATCAATTTTCTTTCAGTCTTCCTTGTTCAATGTCCAACTTGCACATGGCTGTAAGAAAGCAATAGAAAATACCATGGCTTATGTCAGGGGCAGTTCAGTCCTGAAAGTAACATCCTTACCCTGAAGATGTCTTAGGTTTTTCCAGTGGTATGAATCTCTTTACTGCTGCTTCCATGACCATTGATTGTGGATGCAAGAAAAACAAGATCTTTGAAAATTTTAATCTCATATCCATTCTCCATGATGTCCTCTATTAACCTTCTTTACATTAACTTGTAGTCCATTCTGAAGACTGTAATCATTTATCTTGATCAACAAGTGCTTCAAGTTCTCCTCTCTGTCAACAAGCAAGCTTATGGCATCTGTGCATTGTAGGTTGCCACTAAGCCTTCCTCCAATCCTGATGCCACATTCTTCTTTATATAATCCTGTTTTTGTGATGACTTACTCAGCATACAGATTGAATAAGTAGGTGAAAGAATACATCTGTGCAGTACACTTTTCCTGATCATCAATAAACCATGCCCTCTCTCCTTGACACAACCACTTTTTGATCAGTGTATAAGTTCCACATGTATACAGTGAAATGTTCTGTTATCAGAAAAATTAGTTATGAGGAAAAGGAGAAGTTCTCAAGGGAGAGAAGACCTGCTGAGCTTCTTCATTGGCTGGGTTCTATTATCACATCAAATGAGGATGCAAAGGAGGAAACTAACAAAGTGCAAATGCAGGGCCTATATTAAGGCACAACAACTTCAGGTTTAAGATGTTCTCCTGCTTGATAACTAACAAACATTATCACATTCTAACCTAAGGGAGAGTCCAGTTGGTGCAACAAGGAATCTCCTTATCCCTCACTATACCAAGTTCCTGACACCTGCAAAGAGTCAGCAACTCAAGGTTTAATCAAAGTCTTTGCACCCAAGTAATTCTCCCTGGGGGAAACAGGGAAATGTTTCCTTCAGTCAAGGCCATGCATGCTTTGCCAGCATGCACATAGTCAAATGACTGGCCATAGTCAATAACGTGCAAATTAACATGTATTTGGTCTTCTCTGCTTTCATCTGACATTAGTAACACTATCATTTTTCCACATCTTCTAAACCTTGCCTGCATCTCTAGGTATTGCCGCAACTGTTTTTGGATGATCGGCAGCAATCTTTTACTTCCACAAAAATCAATGACATTGTCCTATATTTTGAGCATTCTTTTGGGTCACCTTTCTTTGGACTGAGAATGGAAAGATATTTTTCTTGTACTTTGGACATATTATCATGCGGATCTGTTCTTGAAAAAAGTACTTCATACTTAGTAAAATAATTCAGGGTTGTGCATTACCATAATGTCTTTAACAATTAATCCAAATAGAACAATGATTGTGAGGATGGTGTAGAACTAGGTATTGTATTGGTCTGTTGTACATAGGGCCATTTGGAGGAATTGACTCAATGACCCTTATCAACAACTACAATATACCATTGCTAGTTTTAATTCATATTCAATTTCTTACTCACTTCTACTGTACATTATTATTATCATTGAATATATGTCAGTGTATCACCATCAGTTTCATACCATTTTCTTTCTACTTGAATTCTTTTATATCTTCTCCTGTTTAGGCCCTCTATCCCCCAAACTACCACCCAGAAAACCCTTAAACCCTTCTTATTATATTATTGCTATCATTATTATTATCTATATCTCACACCATCTAATGTATCTAATCACCCTCAATTCTGTTATTTGTTCTCCTCGATGAGGGATAGAGAGCCAGCATTGCTATCAGCTCCCCATTTCTTGTTATTGTGTTGCTATTTTTAAAAAATAATTTTATTGAGTATCTTTCAACTCTTATAACTGAAGGTAGTAGCAAGTGTAAAATTATTCTTGATCTGTTATATATGTAAACACTCCCAATCAAATGATTAATAAAAATAAACTAATGAGATATGCACACCTTAACATAATCAAACATTTATGAGCAAAAGGGCAGTAATTACTTCAGAATAATGTGTAGAGTCTTAGGCAAGATGCAGGATTGGAAACAGGAAACATTGAGAGGAAGTTGGGTAAATGATGCTTCATTGAGAGAATTGCTGTAAATGAAATGAAATAAAATGTGCATAAATAGTGTAGGGTAAATTTGTTTGTCTTCGTTGTAAACCTTCACCCAATTCACAATTAAAAAAAATTACTACTTGAAAAACAAAAAAAAATATGTCAGTGTAACAGGGACAGATACAATGAAGAAAACAGTTTTGAAATTATAAACATCTAGGGGTCTTAGGTGTTAAGGCTTTGGGGGATTTTTTAAAGTGTTTATAGGGTCAATACACATAATCATGAATTGTATATTTTTCTTACGTGTTCATACTATTGGGAAATATTCCCACTCATCTGACAGGTTGTTCTATTATGGTGACTTGCTTATTGCTGTGATGGTGAAGGGTATATGCCACTAGTATTTCAAATTCTAGCACGATCACTCATAGCGATATATTCTCCAGAGGTGTCCAGACTAAGAACAGACTAGGATGAAGGAGTAGGTTGTTCTCTCCTGATGTATTAACCAGAAAAACTTTATCAATGGGAGTGAAAATTTGTCTGTTACAGTGCCAGATGAACCCTTCAGATTGGATGGCTTGACAGACTGGCCTCTGATAAAGTAGATATTGATGATCTAAATAAAACAAAGATATGTGGACAATATTTGATGAGACACAAATATCTCGTAACGAGAATAAACAGCCACAAATATCCATTAATAATAAGAACGGAATGTATAAAGGATGACTGTATGAAACTGAGAAGTTATAAAAATAAAATATAATGCAAAAATGTCTATAAATATAAAAAATAATTACTAGTATAGGCATTTGTGAGATGAAACAGACTAGATTTGGTATTTTGTACACACTGTTTATATGTTTTATTAAGTTGAGAATGACAAAATCAAGAGAAATTCAACATGAAAACAACATTTTTTTAAGTTCTATCTTGAACTCCAGTCAGAAAATAATATCTACTTTCCTATGTTTTACATATAGCCTTCTCCTTCTATTTTATCAAGGTCTGTGGGCAGGTTTGTTGACAAAACTTCATCTCACCTCCTTTGGTTATTTTACCAACAGAGACTAGTCTGGAGTTCAAGATAGAACTTAAAATTGGATGTTATCAAAAAACAGAAGATCTTACGTAAGAGCTTTGGACTCAAATATAGCAGCAATTGTGAGAATAACCCAGCTCACTGCAGTTTTTCCTCTGTTTTGCCTCGTGTGCCAATGAGTTGGAACTGATTGAGTGGCACCTACAAAATAAACATGGACTCTCAGAGGAATAAATAATCAGTTTGTTTTAGAATAAGTTCAGCCTGAATGCTTCTTAGAAGTGAGGATGGTGAGACTTCTCGCATACTTGTGACATGTTTTCCGGAAGGACCAATCCCTGGGAAAGGGCATCATGCTCACTGAAGTGGATGGTTAACTAAAATGAGGATGATGCTAACGGAAATGTATGGACAGAGTTTCAGCAAGTTCAGACAAAGCAACAAATGTCAGGATGACTCAGGATTAGGCAATGTTTCATTCTCTGGTGGACAGACTTGCTTTGATTTAAAACCATCAGCTTTCTTCGCCACATTTGCTTATGCACCCGTTTGTCTTCGGCGATCGTATCATGGAGGTGTGCAGCCAATGATATGATTTTTTGTTCTTTGATGCCTGATAACTGATCCCTTTGGGACCACGTGATCACACGGGTTGGTGTGTTATTCCATGTGGGCTTTGTTGCTTCTGAGCTAGATGGCCGCTTGTTTATCTTCAAGCCTTTAAGACCCCAGTTACTATCTCTTTTGATAGCCGGGCACCATCAGCTTTCTTCACCACATTTACTTCAACTTGTTCACCCGTTTTGGCTTCAGCAGTTGTGTCGGGAGAGTGAGCATCATAGAGTGCAAATTTAATAAAAGAAAGTATTCATGCATTGTGGGAGTGCTTGAGTAGAGGCCCAAGGTCCTTCTGCCACCTTAATAGTAAACCTATAATTATAGACACATAGATCTATTTCCCATCCTCATATATATATTTGCATGTACACGTCTTTGTCTAGACCTCCATGAATGTCCCTTGACTCCCAGCTCCTTCCTTCATCTCCCTTGACTTTCCTCCTGTCCCACCACCATGCTCCGTCCCCACCTGGGCTACAGCTATACCTCTTTCCTACGCAACCTTACCCTTGATCATTCTCCACCAGGCCTTTTAGGCTACATAATTCCTGGTGAAGACAAGGCAGTTGTGGGCCCATGGACATTTGTTTTTGTTTCATCAGAAATGTCCTTGTCTATCTGTGTTGTATTTTTATATGTCTTTCTATTTCTATCGTCTTAAAATCTGTAGGCTATAGGATAATAAATTTGTAATTTGTGGCTTATTCTTTTTTACTATTATACTCAAAACTTTGGAATATGTTTGTAATATTAAAATAGCTTCTTCCATATCATATTTGAGGACATTAAAATGTTGATATTGTCATTGTAGTATATGCATTAATATCCAAATTTACGTTTCTTTTAAGCAGGTTATAATCCATTCCTAATAGTGTTGTTAGGTACAGTTGAGCTTTGTTCCAATTCACAGCAACCTGATTACAATAGAATGAAGCTTTGCCTTGTCCTGTACTTTCCTCATGATTTCTCTTATGTTTAATTGGATTGTTGTTGCCACTGTGCCATGTCATCTTGCTAAGGGTCTTCTTCTTTTTCGCTGACCCTGTACTTTAGAAAGTGAAAGTGTGGTGTCCTTTTCCATGGACTAGTCTCCCTTAATAAAAAATAAATAAAATAAATGTCTAAATTATGTGGAAGAAGTTTCCCTAGCATAAATTCTTTGAAGCATTCTGGCTGATCTTCTTTCAAGACAGATTTGCTCATTCTCTTTTGAGTTCATAGTAATCAAAGTATTCCTTGTGACACTCTAGTTCAAAATCACCAATCTATTTTTATTGTCTTTATTCATTTTCCACCTTTAGCTGCTTATGAGACCTTTGAAAATACCATGTCTAGAGTCAAGTACACATTAATCTCAAAAACACTCTTAGAGTTTTAAAATTTTAAAGAAATATTTTGCATCAAATATGTCCTATGCAACACACTGTTTAGTTTTGTAACTGTTGTTTACATGAGCATTGATTGTAAATACAAGAGAAATATTTGTCACCTTCTATGTTTTCTCTATTTAAAATGGCATTACTTATTCATCCATTTGTGACTATTTTTATGTTCCTTATTTTCAAATAAATTATACTGAAGAGGTTACATCTGATCTTCATCAATAGCTGCTTCAAGTGTTCTCTTTCATGAAAAAAGTTGTGTCAATGCCATAATGAGTCTTTGGCCTGTCCTGGTACCACATTCTTCTTTACATAGTACCATTTCAAAGATTACTTACTCAGAATAGGTAGAATAAATATTGAAAAGGCATACCACTATATGCAGCAATTTATTGTGTCCTGTTTATAGATTCTTCATGAGCACTAGTGAGTATTCTGGAATTCTAATTTTTAAAAAATTTACCCCAAATTTGTTCTTTTATAATGCTTTCTCGCAGCCAATAAAATAGTTAAGCATGTTTCTGGTGTAATCTGTATTTACCCAAGATCTATCTGATCTTGGCAATGCTATCTCTCATTCTGTGCCCTCTATTGCAAAGCATCCAGCACCACAGCAATGTCCAGGTCACCACAGTACAACAAACTGAGAGACTAGTGGTTTAACTGTAACTGGGGGATATAATTAACCCCAAATTCCATTTTAGCGCATTCTTAATTTTGTTCATACTTATCTTGGTCTTTCTTGAATAAGCCTGGATTATTTATTTTATTAGGATTATTTATTTTAGATAAAAAAGTAATTATTATAGCTGATACACAAAGAAAGACAATTCCTTGCTTTTACATTGAATATGTTCCAAAAACTATTGCTAAATGTCTACTAAATCCATTCATAAGACCCACCTAATGAAGATAAGCCTTTACTTCACTGCTGGCAGAAACAGTGTCATCATCAGTGGACCTTAAGGAAGAATCCTGGCAGTGTTCCCCCTAATGTTACTGTAAAGTATTTATGGCCTTCTTTTTAAACTATCTCAGACACCTGTGATCTTTATCAACCACTCATAAAGTAGGAGCTGACTCCAGGAAACAAACATAAATTAACGTGCTTCAGTGAAGGAGTTCTGTTATGAGCTGTAGGCAAGTTTCCTCTCTTGGAGAGAAATTCCAATATCCTTGACATTCACTTTCCCACTTGAGACCATCTCCATTGATTCCATTATTCTTCTTTGATGAGCTCTGCCCATAGCATATACATAAGAGGACTTAAAACTATTTATAAATAAAGTCCATCATTTAAAATTAATTTTCATAAAAATTTTGAAGCCCCTTCATGTTCATTTTCTCAAGTTAAAATAGAGGAAAAAAATTGTCTTTCATAATTTTCCCCTTGTAAATCTGCTGCAATTGATCCCTTCAAATTGTTAAAGAGCAGGTGTCTTTTTAATAACAAGTTGCATCTGACTAGCCCTTGGCCTTTTCAATCACCTATATATTTCACATGTATGTGAAAGTTGGACAAATAATTCTATATGAATATTCTATTTTTTAAAATACCTATAATAAAATATATTTATGTTTTTGTTTCCAAATCTCTCAGTAACTGCACTACATTACAGTATAATGGGACAAAGTGGAAACCTTATGACTGATATTAGTCTCTGAATTAATTTACTTCTGTTGCCAAAATAACATATCATATTTGTCAACTTAATAAAATAGTTTTAGTCTCCCATAGTTCAGGAGACTATAAATTAGAAATCAAGGTATCTATAGGGTGGTTTCCCTCTGGAGGCTTTGAGACAGTAGCTACTTGGTTTAGAGTTTTCTTACTCAAATATGCTTCTTTATTTGCGAATTCTCACACCCCTTCTTATAGGGAAACTGACTATTGGAATAAGGACCAACCTTAATCCAGTCTGTCCTAATGTATGATCACTTCTTAACTAATTATATCTGTGAAGACACATGTACAAAGAGTGTTACATTCTTAAATTCCAGTTTGACATGATATTTTCAGATACCATATATACTCGTGCATAAGCTGAGTTTTTCAGCACATGCTTAATGCAGTTTTTGTGGTAAAATTAGGTGACTCATCTGATATTCGGGTCGGCTTATACTCGAGTATATGTGATAAATATTATTTAAGTCCATTACAATGCTTTATTGTTAAGGCCTATAAGAAGTATTTTATACTTAATATTCCATGTTTACTATCCTATTGTCACTTGGATTTCAAGGATCTAGAGGACCTACATCCCTGAAAAATATAATATGCTGTATCTTATTTGAGGAAGATCTATGGAAGCCACATCTGATATCTCCTTGAAATTCAGAGGAGAAGGCTAATGTAACTGCATATCTGTCACGGGATAATTCCTCTCAGGCAGAGGTCAGACAAGTTATTTTACCCTCATCTGAAACCAGCCGTCTCTTCCCACAACACTACTTCTCTTCCAGGTTCACTTATCTATTGCAATGGTCACACAGAACACTAATCTATTGTAATGGTCCCACAGTGACAGTATTAATTATTATGGAGGCTTATTAGAGAAGTAAACATGATAAAACCCATCATAAGAAAATATTGTCTATAGTTCTTCTGTCCACAGCAGCATATCTCATCTCAGCCATGTAAACAGGAACATTTCTTTGTATTTCTCAGTTTCTCAACTGCATCACACTTTAGCCTCTCTTCTGCTCTGGCAATTGTTTTAAAACTCCTTTACCATTTATAAGGGTCCAAAGGGCTTTCAACACTGCAAGTCAGCCATGTGCCCAGTAGCACTCAGCTTGACTTGTCTGGACTGGGAAGTCCACTGTTCTGCCTCATGATATCTATTGCTGCTATGGATCCTTCTTTGTGGTCTCAGCTGCTGCTACTTCTGCATGAAGAAATCATGGTTGTTCCTGAAGCCTTCTGCTGGTTGTGCGATTCTCTATTCTGCTTCTGAAGTGGAGCGACAGAACTAATCAATTCTATTGCAGGTTCACATACCATTTTTACACAGTCCCACCCAATCACTTCCCTATTTGTCCATCATTTTGTCACATTATGACTTGCATATTGCTGTGATGCTTTACTCTATCTCACCAATATTTGAAATATTAACAGGTTCACCCAAAGTAGACAGGATTTTGCAGAGCTTCCAAACTAAGAGCAGATAACAATGAATAAATAGGTTGACGACTTTTGAGTGACTGGCCACTGGAAACCTTATGAAAGTACTGGAATAGTGTCTGAGATCCTGAAAATCTTACTAATAATTATAGAGCATTGTCATATATGGTGAAAGGAACTCAAAACATCAGGTTAGAAGCACTCAAACTATAAGTGATGGAGAACTATAAACTTCTCAAAGTAGAATTAATTCAGCCAGCTCAAAATGAGAAGACACATCTGCAAACATCTGTTAATAATTGGAATGAGGAAAATGTGAAGTCATCAAAAATGAAATAGAAAGTATAAAGATCAATATCCTAGGTATTAGTGACCTTTGACTTAGACAATCATATGGTTTTCTTGCCAAGGATAAAAAATTCAAGTTGAATGATGTCACATTAATCTTCAAAAGTACTTTTCAACATCTTTCTTGAAATACAATAACACAATATCAGTACATATATAGGGAATCCAGTCAATATAAATATTCAAATTTACACTTCAACCACTAAAGCCAGTGTGATCCTTGGGTTTATTATGCCAACTAGGCCAATAGGAAAATGTGGAGGGGTTTAATCAGATGGCAGCTTGATTGGAGTATGACCAAAATAAATAAAGACAGCTAGCATCCCATCTTCCTCTTGTTCCCTGTTGATCAAATCAGCATGCTGCTGGTTCAGCTAGATCTCTGCCTCAACCGGTGTGCTACACTACATTTGGGCCAAGTCAACCCAAGGATCATGTGGGTAGAGCATGAAGCTCCTTTGAGACCTGCTTGCCATGCTGCTGGTGTGTGCATTGCTTGAGCATGTGGCTGGTGGATCCTGTCACAGTGCTTCAGTTCCAGATCCCAGTGGAGCCTGCTTCACCAAGCTCATGAGCTACTGACTGCTGTTGGCCCACCTTCTCTCTTCTGCCTGGGGGCAGACTCTGCCTGCCTTACCTGAGGGAAGATTCTATTATCTGCTTCCTTGACCTTGGTTCAAGCAGTCCAAATGCGTTGAAGGACTTCCAATATCTTAACTGTTCCATTAAAATGAGTTGAACTGAGCCCTCTGTACTGATGTGTGAGCTAATTAGCTTTTATATTCTTTATCGCTTTATAAACTTATCATCTGCATAAACTCATTAGTGTCCTGGTTTGCGTTCGCTAGAGAAACCTGCCTAATTCAGCCAGTAATGAACAAAATGAAGATTTTTACTTTTTCCATCTGAAATTCATCAAATATGCAATCAAGGTGCACTGATAATTATTTATGATTGTAATGCAAAAGTTGGAAACAATGAGGAAGGAACAGTAATTGGAAGATATGGATGTGGTGATAAAAATGTACCTGGAGGTATCTTTTTCCGACAACACAAACAAAAACTATACAAGTGGGCTTCATGAGACAGAAAATCAGAAATCAAATTAACTACATCTGAAGAGAAAGAAAATAGAGAAGCTCAGTATCAACAGTCAAAAAGAGGCCATAGGTGACTGTGAAACGAAGTATCAATTGTTCATATGTAGTTAAATTTGAAGCTGAAGAAAAGTGAAACAGGTCCACAAGAGAAAATACACAACCTTGAGTATGCCACCCTGAATTCTAAGAACATCTCAAGATTAGATTTGACTCATTGAACACTAATGACAGGAAAACCCTAATGAGTGTGGGACTACATCAAGAACATCACACTTGAAGGAAACAAAATGCCATTATTAAAAAAGCACAACAATAAAGAGAAATCGAAGCGGATGTCAGATGAGGCTCTGAAACTTTCTCTTAAATGTACAGTAATTAAATCAAAGTGGTAGAAATAATGAAGCGAAATAGCTGAATAGAAAATTTCAAACACAGTGCATTACTTACCTCGACTCTTAGCTTGTCGGGGACGGTGACCGGAGCCCACAGCCCGCACCAGTCGCATTCCCCTTCGTCTCCTGACACGTCGCCAGCATGCGTGAGTGCATCTCCATCCACGTTGGCCAGGCTGGTGTCCAGATCAGCAATGCCTGCTGGGAGCTCTACTGTCTGGAACACGGCATCCAACCTGATGCCCAGTGACAAGACCATTGGGGGAGGGGATGACTCCTTCAACACCTCCTTCAGTGAGACAGGCGCTGGCAAGCATGCACCCAGGGCAGTGTTTGTAGACCTGGAACCCACAGTCATTGAGGAAGTTCGCACTGGCACCTACCGCCAGCTCTTACACTCTGAGCAGCTCATCACAGGCAAGGAGGATGCTGACAACGACTATGCCCGTGGGCACTACACCATCGGCAAGGAGATCATCGACCTGGTCCTGGACAGAATCCGCAAGCTGGCTGACGAGTGCACAGGTCTCCAGGGCTTCTTGGTTTTCCACAGCTTCGGTGGGGGCACCGGTTCCGGGTTCACATCCCTGCTGATGGAACGCCTCTCAGTTGATTATGGCAAAAAGTTCAAGCTGGAGTTCTCCATCTACCCCGCCCCCCCCCCAGGTGTCCACAGCTGTAGTTGAGCCCCACAACTGCATCCTCACCAGCCACACCACCCTGGAGCACTCAGACTGTGCCTTCATGGTAGACAATGAGGCCATCTACGACATCTGTCGCAGGAACCTCGATATCGAGCGCACAACCTATACCAACCTTAACCACCTGTTTAACCAGATCGTGTCCTCCATCACTGCTTCCCTCAGATTTGATGGTGCCCTGAATGCAGATCTGACAGAATTCCAGACCAACCTAGTGCCCTACCCTCGCATCCACTTCCCTCTGGCCACATATGCCCTTGTCATCTCTGCTGAGAAAGCTTACCATGAACAGCTTTCTGTAGCAGAGATCACCAATGCTTGCTTTGAGCCAGCTAACCAGATGGTGAAATGTGACCCCCGCCATGGTAAATACATGGCCTGCTGCCTGTTGTACCATGGTGACGTGGTTCCCAAAGATGTCAATGCTGCCATTGCCACCATCAAGACCAAGCGCAGCATACAGTTTGTGGATTGGTGTCCCACTGGCTTCAAGGTTGGCATTAATTACCAGCCTCCCACTGTGGTCCCTGGTGGAGACCTGGCCAAGGTGCAGCAAGCTGTGTGCATGCTGAGCAACACCACAGCCATTGCTGAGGCCTAGGCT
The DNA here is from genome assembly GCF_050624435.1 of Tenrec ecaudatus. Lineage (NCBI taxonomy): Eukaryota > Metazoa > Chordata > Mammalia > Afrosoricida > Tenrecidae > Tenrec > Tenrec ecaudatus. Next base: position 203,857,712 of record NC_134531.1, read on the forward strand.
TACCTGGACCACAAGTTTGACCTGATGTATGCCAAGCGTGCCTTTGTCCACTGGTACGTGGGTGAGGGGATGGAGGAAGGAGAGTGCTCTGAGGCCCGGGAGGACATGGCTGCCCTGGAGAAGGACAATGAGGAGGTGGGGGTGGATTCTGTTGAAGGAGAGGGTGAGGAGGAAGGAGAGGAGTACTGATTCCTTTTGAACCTGCAGTATGTCAATACTCCAGCTTGTTAACTGATAGACAAATCTTTCAGGCTAGAGTGTCTTCACTATCATCTCTGATCATGTCTTAATTTTCCATGTGTATCTATTATTTTTTCCATCATGTCTCAAAATTAAAAGTATTCTAAAAGAAAAAAAAAGAAAATTTCAAACAATAGCTGGATAAAAAAATAAAGTATTATACTGAATTGTTCAAAGACTTAGAGTTATAAAACCAAAATAAAGATTATGCTTAATACATCTCACGTTTAAAGAGTTGAAAAATACATCCCAGTTTCCATCTTCTTTTGGAAACATTATGAATGCAAAATATTGAATAATGCAGAAGAATCAAAAGAAGATGGAAGGAATACACAGTCACTGTAACCAAAAAAACTAGTAGCATTTCACCAGTTCAGTACAGATCCATATGAACAAGAACCAATGGTACTGAAGGAATTAGTCCAAGCTTCCATGAAGGTATCAGCCAAAAACAAGTTTCCAGTAACTTAAGGAATATCAACTGAAATGTTACAGCAAGCTGATGAAGCACTAGATACATTGAATCACCTACTCCAAGAAATTTGGAAGACAGTTACTAGGCCAACTGAATGGCCAAAATATTGGTTTTTACCCATTTCAATGAAAAGTGACACAACCAAATGTGGAAATTATTGAATAATACCATTAATATCATGTGGAATTATAACTTTGCTGGGGATAATTCAACAACAGTAGCACCAGTTAACTTACCAGGAGCTACTAGAAATTCAAAGGGATTCAGAAGACATGGAATGAGAAATATCATTGCTGAAGTCAGCTGGATATTGGCTGAAAAGAGAGGATATCAGAAATAAGTTCATTTGTGTTTTATTAATGACGGGAAAACCTTCAACCGCACGTTGTTATAGCAACAGCACTAAACAGGCTGGGTTCTGCACCGTCCTCACAATTGTTCCCTTTGGGCCCATTGTTGCCTCCACTGGGCTGTCACAGCAACTAAGTATAACACAGAAAAAATGCGATTTCTGGAAAACTGCATTTTGCTTATGTGGAAATTGCACATGGACAACAAGGCAGTCTTTCAAATAAAACAACACCCTACTGAGTACTTTAAAATTGAGAAAGATGTGCATCAGACTGGAATCGTCTCATATTTATGCAATCTGTATGATGAGAACATATGGTCTGAGAAACTGTACTACAGGAGGTTTAGAGAAGTGGTTCTCAACCTTCATAATGCCGTGACCCTTTTATACAGTTTCCCATGTGGTGGTGACCCCCAACTATAAAATTATTTTCTCTGCTACTTCATAACTGTAATTTTGCTACTCTTATGAATCATCATAATGTAAATATCTGATATGCAGGAGGTATTTTAATTGTTGCAAATTGAACATAATTAAAGCATAGTGATTAATCACAGAAACAATATGTAATTATTTATTGTGAAATACTTATTTCTCTTTTAAAAAATACTTATTTCTAATTACAAATAGATGAAATTGTGTGTTGAAGCATGGTGTAGCATGCTTCATGCCAGGTACTTGTATGTGGGCTTCTCTGCATGTGGGCAGTTCTGCCTGGAGATGGATAGAGGAGAGGTGTCTCCATTCCTAACCCCATCAGAAATATGTGTTTTCCAATGGTCTGAGGCTACCCCTGTGAAAGTGTCATTCAACCCCTACAGGAGTCCCGACGCACAGGTTGAGAAACACTGGTTTTGAGAAAGGCTTTTTAACAACCAGCACTATGTATATGGTACAACCTTGCTTGCTGAAGCCAGGAGAACTTGATTGTAATTGAATCTAAAGAAATCCCAACTCTTCTGGACCAGTAGATAAAGCAAACTGAACTCACTCCCATCCAGTCAATTTTGAATCCTAGTGACCCTATAGGACAGAGTAGACCTGGCCTTGTGTGATTCTGATACTGAAACACTTTATAGGCGTATAAAGTCTCATCTTTCTCCCAAAGATCTGGCTGATAGTTTTGAACTGTGAACTTAGCAGTTAGCAGCCCAACACATAACCGCTCTACCACCATGGCTCCTTCTGGAGCAGTAGGAAGCATCATGATCAATGGAGAAAAGATTGATGTCAAGGATTTCCTCTTGCTTGGATACCCAGTGATTAGGAATAGAATCAGTAGTGAGATCAAATGATGTATTAAAATGGAAAAATCTACAACATAAGACCTCTTTAATACATTGAAGAACAAGGATGTTATTCTAAATATAAGCTTGTGCCTGATCCAAGCCGGGGTATTTTCAATCACTTCAAATGCATGTGAGGTTTGACACTGAATAAAGACCAAAGAAGGATCTATGGATTTTGATTATGGTGCTAGAATAGAATTCTGAAAATACCACGAACTGCCAAAGATGAACAGGTCTATATCAGAAGAGATTCATTCTACTGTATATAGGCACTTTGATGCCACATAACAATAACAAAAAATTCCAATTATTTGCTGGGAGTTACAAAACCTATGGATACTAAGAAATACCATTGAAATGCATTACTACATTAGTGGTGCATAGAAGTAATACAAATTGGAAAAGAGATGTAAAGTCTTGGAATTTTGAGGAAAAGGAAAGCATTTAAGATGTTTTCATTTTTTACCACAATGAGTAAATAATTCTGACAAGTACTGAGGTGTTAGATAGCTGGCAATAAAGATATTTAGGAATGCACTCTAATTTAACACTAGCTGTGATGTTAATTCAATGAGTTTCATGTGAGTGTTGCATGGTTTCATGTGAGTGTTGGCCTAGGAAGGTTAAAATTCATGGTTTCTCCCCATTTATTTGTAACTTCCTTAAATTAATACATAACTCTAATTCCATGAAAATAAACACTCATGCAATTTCTAAGCCTGCCCTCGACAGAAGTAAAATAAATTCATGGCATTGAAATTAATTATTAATAATGAATAGATTATTCTTAAATGTTAGAAATTATTATATATAAATCTGCATAAAGACTTCTTAGAGACTGTATACTGAGTCTTACCAATACCTCACGAATACAAATATTTTTATGGGAATTGTAAAATTGGGCAGTAATATGTAAGTATTATAAAAAGTATGTATACAAATTAATATTATAGTACCATACCAACAACATGCTTATAACAAAATTAGATTGAAGAATTTATTTAAGACCTGCTGTTGCAAAGGAGTATGATATTAATAAATTCAATGGAGTAACAAATATTTCCAGGGTAGCTAAGAACCACATACCACTTTCCTCCCTACAGCTCAAGGCTCAGATGGAGCTCTCTCAGAGTGACTTCATTGGGCAATAACGTCCATCAGAGCTTTGAAACCTGTGTGTTGTTGATGACGGAGCTCCACATGTAGTGCAGGGTCTATGCCACAGCACATACTAAACAAGCAATATTTGGAGGATTACAGTTATAGAGCTCCTTTACTTTTAATTAAAATGAAAACTCTAATTAAAGTTTTCAGGCTGTTCAGCACATCAATTCTCTTGGCAAGTTTCTATTTGTTTTTCATTTATGTGTTAGTTTTTTTCCCTTCTAATCTTATGTATGTTTTCTTATTCTGTTCTCTCATCTCACACTTTCATGTTTTGAAGTAATATGTTGTCTTTTCATAGCATCTCTTCACATTGCACTCATCTGTCTCTGAGATATGATGACTCAGTTGTACAACTTTTCAGAGTGATTTCCCTGGATTTATCCCTAAGTGTTTCTATCAATTTCTTGGTGAAAAGTCTCATATCATTTCAGGATCATATCTGTTTACCTCCTTTCATTACTATCATTTCAGATTTTCAGAAGTATTATTCAGGGCATGTTCTAAACTTTATATTAGGAATTTTACACAGCTCAGCAATAGACATTGCAGGTTTTTGATTCCACAATTGTCACTTAGCAAATTTGCTATATTTTAACTATGATTACTATGGGACAAATTCAGATGGTATCATATACTTTTCGTTAGTTTAGAATAGACTTGAGTAAAGTAAGTACATCAGTGTATTTTATTTCATCATCTTTACACATATGCTAAGATCTATTTGTGTAATCTTGCAATTTAAAGATCTATACCATTTACTTATCTTTTCAAAAGGTTCTTAGTACTTTCTTCATGAGGCCAAAACTTTGAACTCTTTTTTAAAAAACATTTTATTAGGGGCTCATACAACTCTTATTACAATCCTTAGATATACATACACCAATTATATAAACCACATCTGTACATTCTTTACCCTAAACATTTTTTTTACATTTTATTAGGGGCTCATACAACTCTTATCACAATCCATACATATACATACATCAATTGTATAAAGCACACCCATACATTCTTTGCCCTAATCATTTTCAAAGTATTTGCTCCCCCACTTAAGCCCTTTGCATCAGGTCCTCTTTTTTTCTCCCTCCCTCCCAGCTCTCCCCTCCCTCATGGGCCCTTGATAATTTATAGATTGTTCTTTTGTCATATCTTCAACCTATCCGGAGTCTCCCTCCCCCTCTTCTCTGCTGTCCATCTCCCAGGGAGGAGGTCACATGTGGATCCTTTGAATCAGTTCCCCCTTTCCAACCCACTCACCCTCCACTCTCCCAGCGTCGCCCCTCACACCCCTGGTCCTGAAGGTGTCATCCACCCTGAATTCCCTGTGCCTCCAGCTCCCATATGCACCAGTGTACAACCTCTGCCCTATCCCAGTGCTGCAAGGTAGAATTCGGATCATGGTAATGGGCTGGAGGAAGCATGCAGGGTCTGGGGGAAAGCTGTGTTCTTCATAGGTACTACATTGCACCCTGACTGACCCATCTCCTCTCCTAAACCCCTCTGTGAGGGGATCTCCAGTGGCTGACAAATGGGTCTCGGGTCTCCACTCTGCACTTCCCCCTTCATTCACTATGGTGTGTGTGTGTATATATACACACACACACACACACACACACACACATGTATATATATACCATATATATGTATATATATGGTGTGTATATATATATATGCATATATATATTCTTTTTTTGTTTTTTGCATGTTGCCTTATACCTGGTACCTCTGGCACCTCGTGATAGCACAGGCTGGTGTGCTTCTTCCATGTGGGCTTTGTTGCTTCTGAGCTAGATGGCCGCTTGTTTATCTTCAAGCCTTTAAGACCCCAGACACTATCACTTTTGATAGCCGGGCACCATCAGCTTTCTTCACAACATTTACTTGTTCACCCGCTTTGGCTTCAGCTGTTGTGTTGAGAAGTAAACTTTGAACTCTTATAGGGCCAACACAAACACAGGACACATTTTGGGAAACTTATGTTTGACATTGGTGTTTTTGTTTATTTTAAATTTATTATGTTACCTCTTAACAATCCTATTATACATCTAATTAATCTGAATGGACAGGTAAAATATGTATGAGAAGTTAGGCATTGAAGGGCCTAATCTTTCCTGGAAGATGCAATTGCTGGTAGCTCCTGAGGACTCAGACTAGTACACTAGTGTTCTCAAAAAATGAATTGTCAAATGCATCAGCAATCATGAAGTATGCTCTTTCATATGATTTAGATAAAATATGGCACTGTGAGAAGGGCCTCCCTAGTAGAGAATGTTCAATGAATAGATTAAAACTGGGAATAGTGTTAGGCTTTACATAAATGAGATTTTATAAGGAATACTAGTGTTAAGGAATGGAAGAGAAATCTCTCTCTGTCTTTAGGTACGGTTGCTTTCTTTTGCAATTTTTTCCTTTTAAGTATTTATATTTTTAGAACAAAGAATAAGGATATGAGGTCTGTATTCTTCAGAACAATATACCAATATTAGAAGAAGATACTTGAATGCACCATTTTGGTCAATATCACTACCTAATCATTTTATCCTTTGCCTCAACTCCAGGGAGAGCAGAGTATATTAGACATGGATAACTTCACCATTATCACAGAATACCTCCTTATGGATATCACAAGCTCCGGGGAGTTTCAAGTCTTGATAGGTCTGCTTTTCTTAGTAATTTACCTGGGAGCCATTGCTGGAAATCTTTTGACTGTTACTGTCATTGTGACAGACACACATCATCATTCCCCAATGTACTTCTTTATAGCCAACTTATCCTTTTTAGATTTTTGCTATATTTCAGTAACTGTTTCTAAATCAATTGTGACTTCTCTGATGGACAGTAAGTTGATTTCTCTCATAGAATGTGTGGCTCAAACTTTCCTGTTTATCCTATTTGGAACCACAGAGTTTTTTTTTTTCCTTGTGGCCATGTCCTATGATTGCTATGTTGCCATTTGTCACCCTCTGCATTATCTGCTCATCATCACCCCCGGCTGTGCACACAGATCACAGGTGCCCTGTGTGCCAGTGGCCTGGTCTATTCTGCTATCCACACAGGCACTGTATTCAGACTGCCCTTCACAAAATCAAATATAATTCACCAGTTTTTCTGTGACATCCCTCCAATCCTGAGCATTTCCTCCCAGTCTGTGCAGTTTTCAGAGACAGTAGCGCTGGCTGTAAGTTCTTGTATGATCTTGCTCTGTTTTGTAGTCTTATTCTCCTCATACGTCAGCATCTTTTCTACTGTGCTCCAAATGCAGTCTGTGGAAGCCCGGAACAAAGCCTTATCTACGTGCTCCCCTCAAATAGCTATTTTCATTTTATTCATAATTTCTGTACTCTTTGCTTGTTTGAGCCCCATATCCAATGCATCAACTCTCCAAAGCCTCCTCAGAGCCATGTTTTATTCTATGGTGTCCCACTTGATAAACCCTGTTATCTTTAGCCTAAGGAGCCTAAGAGGGCTCTCGGCAGAATGTTTAAGAGATCTTCACGGACATTCTAGAGAGTGTATTTTTATTTGTTGTTTTTTAAAATGAAAATATGATTTCAATAACCACAATGAAAGAAATAATGTGTGTAAAATATAACCTCAAAATTCATATCAAGTCAAATGTACTAATTTTGTTATTTTGATTAAGATTGCATGTAAATAATTTAGCCATGTTTACTTATTAGAGCAAGAAGTTTACTTAACTAAAATGAACTATTGCTTCCTCTAACCACTATGTTAAAAGGCTAGATATTATGTATTGTATGCTAGATGTGTGATGTTGACTTACTGGAAATTATTTTAAGTGAGCAAAAAATCAACAAAAGTACATTATTTTTTTATGTTCACATTCATTTGATTTGCCTGGTAAAGATGGAATGAAATTAATGTATATTTAATTGTAAATGTATTCCTAAATTTCTTTTAATTTTCACCATGTAGTAAAGCTTGATTTTTTAAGAGGAGAAAAATGAGACTTTCTACACTTATAAAGATTTACAGTCTCAGATACCCCAGTAAGAGATCCTCTCTGTCCTATAGGGTCACTATGAGGTGCAATTAGATGGCAGTGTGTTTTTTTGCTTTTGTTTTTGCTGTTTTTTGGTTTGAGAATATTAGTTATTATTTTTGTGATTTCCAATTAATTTTGGCACACATATACTTCACTCTATTTATCTGTACTTTAGTATGAATGTGTACATATGAGTATAAAAAGTATAATTTTTCTTGGTTATCATGTAGAGGAATAAAGTTGCAAAAGTCTTTTCATATTCAAAGCTATATGATCATATTTTCTATTTCATCTTGGCGATAATCTCTTAAACAGATATTAGTGGGGGAAAGAAAGCAGTTGTTACTAACATCAGAAAACAAATTGACTGTCTTAAAATATACAGAAAACAAATAAATACAAATAATATATTGAATGTAAATCATAATAATACAGTTCTTCTAATAATCCTTCAATGATGAAAATGTATTAATAATTAATAGATATAGGATAAGAATGTGGGACTACAGCAGTTGAATGCAGACATTCATTAGCATTTCTACAGATGATATGGGATAAATTAAGGGGAAAATAAAACTTTAATAGAGTCAAAATTAGATTATGACACATAGGACAAGAACAATGATTTGAACATACACTCACAGGGGTTGCTGTGAGTCAAAATTGACTTAAAGGCAACTCAAAGCAACAAGTTCAAAGCTGTGCATGAAGTGTTCAGTGGCTTCTTCCTCTCAAGTGGGGAGATGAGTCCTTCGTTCCAACAATGATCTGTATTGGAAGAAGTAAGGCCAGAGGCAAAGATGGCAAGACTTCCTCTTATATATTATGGAGATATTTTCAGGAAAGATCAGCCCCTGGAGAAGGACATCATGTTTGGTAAAGTGGAAGGGCGACTTAAAAGAGGAAGGCCCTCAGTGAGATGGATTGACACAGTGACTGCGTCAATGGATTCAGGCACAGGAACGATGGTGAGGATGGCACAGGACAGTGCAGTGTTTCATTTATTGTGTATTGCGTTGCTATGGTTCACAGCCAACTCAGTACTTAATGGCACCTAACAACTACAACAAGAGTATTCCTAACTATGCAAAAATAATTTTACTCTAAATATTTTAAATGGTTTTATTGAGATATGTTTAACATCATAAAATTCAATCGTTCAATCATACTAAGAAGGAATATGTGTGCATCACCACAATCAATTTTGGAGCATTTTCATGCTGCTTGTACCTATTACTGTTGACTTCCCATTTCACCCCACCTCCCCTTCCATGTCCACAGGTAATAAATTTAAATAAATTATAAATTTATAATAACAATATATTATATTATCGTTTATAATAAATTATAAATTTAGGTCCTGTCTTCATATTCACTCATGCTGACTATTTTATACAAAATACACATTAAAAAAGAGAGAATGATCCAGCAAAAATGACCAAATAAAAAAGGGAAAAACCTCAATCAAAAGAAAGCAGGAAATATTTTTAAATGAAAAAAAAATTCAAGCTGTGTTAAAAGGGAAATCTAATGATAAGGTGTTACATTCCAGCTTAACTCCAGCTGCAAAGACAACATTTGATGGTCTGTGTCTGATATTAAGTCTATTTATGTTTCTATATTGTGGTCAATGGGGATGAATAAGACTCAATCCACACAGGGACCCTGAACATTGATTTTGGGCTTCCACTATCATCCCTAAAGTTCCCCAAACTGAGTGTTTTGAATTCAGGCTCAGACAACATTCCTTATCCTGGATTTGGATTTTCTTCTTTATAATCTTGTCATCATACAGGCTGGTGTGCTTCTTTGTGGATACCTGACTCCTCACTTAGATAGCTTTTTGATTTGAGACAAACTTTAAGGCAGTAGACACTTTTTCCCCTCTAATAATCAGGTACCAAATGGTTTCTTCTCTATACTTTCTTATAGAATCCATAAATTCATGTGGTCAAGTACTGAGCAGGTCCATGTCACAAGAACTAATTGTTCTTATATTAGGGCTCCAATCAAGAGGGAGCTCAACATTCATTCATATATCTATGGTTCACTGTAGAGACTACATTAATATTTATTGGAGCTTATAATGAGGTAATTCTGCCAGTACAATCATTATTTTAGTCAATGGTATACATTTTAAAACGCTGTTGATATAAGGACTTTATACTGTGTAGGATTTTCTTTAATATGTGAATTGTTAAAGTATACAGCTTCAGAACTTAGATGACTGGCCACTAGTTACAAACCATTAGGGTGGTAAATATGGAAAGTCTTTCAGTAATAACTATTTCAAGAGACAGAACCATGGCTGGTAGGCTAACATATGTCACAAAAACCGAGAAGGTATGGAGGCACCAATTATATGATCACCATTCTTTGGGCACCCTTGAAACAATAAATCCAAACCAAAGCAAAGTCTGATGACCACTAATTTCCTAAGCTTGAGATCGTGATCATCTGATTCTTCTCCTAGTAGGGCATTTCATTCTCTTACATATAGGGAGTTCCTTAGATCTATAACAAGTGAATTTACAGTAAAGACCAGTCCACTTAGTAGACTTCCCAATTCAGGTCCTTCCTGTGTGGCTTATAAAAGGTGTTGTACACCTCAAAAGACTACTAATATTATTTATGTTTAATAATGATTGTTATTTTTCAGTTAAATGATCTTATTAGAAATTTGGAATAAAATAATACTTTCAAGGAAATAGTTTTTTTGTCTGTCCTGTTTTCCCACATGCCCAGATATATAACAAACCTTAAAATATTCTGGTAATGAAATCATTCAAGCTATGACAGCCCTGGTGTGATCCTTCAATTGGGCAAAACTCCAGAATTCTTCAAACTATTTGATGCATTAGGTGTATTTTCTATTAATTGTGCATATCAGTATGGATTTGTGTGTTTTGTTAAATATATTAAATGATTCTGTGAAATAAATCTATCATTTATATTTCTTCAGGATAAGTAGAAATAGAGTCTCTGCCAATCAGTTGGCCATGGAACTGCTATCCAAGTGTCTTGGCATAAGTGAGTGAGTACTTCTGGAACTCCATCAGCTTGTAGAAACCTTTTCATTGCTATTACTCAATCCTGGTTGCCTTGTTTTAGGCTAATGCCTTCAGTGAAAATTGAACTTATTCCTTCAGTAACATTGGTCCTTGATTACATGCTACCTCTTAAAATTATTGTAGTCAAATGTCCTAAGATATAATGATTCTGCATGTATTTTCCACCTTATTTTGAAGCTTCGTGTATAACAATAGTATACCCTAAAAATGATCTCTAAATACAGTGAAACCCTATTACAGATCCCAGCATCATTCTTTTAAAAAATGAGCAAATTTAACACCAAATGTTTATCTACAGAAAAGAGACCCAACATAAGGAAATCACTACAAAGAAGATCAAAGTATTAGACCTTGCCTCCCAATTTAAAAATCCCCAATGATTCAAATAAAGAAGAGACTCAAATATTAAAAAATTCCAAAGTACAATTCAATATTGTGATAAAGGAATATCAGAAGAATCTTACTATAGAAAATGATAATAAATATACGATATGGCATACAGACACTTAAATGGTCTCTCATAGTTTCCAACCCTTAATAGCCATGCCTTGTTTAATCATATTGTGAGAGTCAAACTCCACTCAAATTAAGAAATAATATGGAATTAGGGGTTATCATGTCTGGCATCAGATGGATCTAGACTGAAAACAGAGAATATCAGAAATATTTTTACATGCGTCTTATTAACTCTACAAAACCATTTGACAGTGTAGATCATAAAACAATAGATAGATAATATTGTACAGAAGAATTCCAGAACACTTTATTGTGTTCATGCAGAATCTTTACATAGGTCAAGTAGCAGTCATCCAAATAGAGCAAGGGTATACTGTACAGGGTAACATATGGAAAAGTGTACTCAGGGTTGTATCTCTTCACCATACTCATTAAATCTGTATGCTGAGCAAATAATCTTCAGGTGCAGAAGAAGAAGGCAACATATGATTTGGATGCAGCCCCATTAATAACTTAAGATATGCAAATAACACAACAATGGTTGTTCAAAGATAAATGAACTTGAAATACTGATAAATATCAATATTATGGATCACAACTCATTGTAAAGAAAACAAAAATCCTCATTCTGAACCAATGGAAAACATTATGATAAATGGAGAAAAGATTGAAATTGTCAAGAATTTCATTTTACTTAGATCCACAAGAAGCACCACTGGAACTGGCAATCAAGAAACAAAACTCTCCTGGCATTAGAACAACCTGATGGACAAGTTCCACACATGCCCTCATTATGAGATCACTGAAGACACGGGTACAATATCAGTGACGACGGACAAAACCAGATGTTGGCCTAATCTTTGATGATCGCATGGTACACTATTCTTTCTGGGATTTGAAAGGCTTGATTTAATTTTTTCTATTCAGTTTGAAAAGACAAAGACCAGCTCAAGTAGACAAGGCCAACTATTATAATGAAATATGTAAGAACTCAGAACTAGAAAGTCAAAAGGGAAGAGTTTGCTCAGCAGATCTGAAACTGATGTAACTAAACATAGTAAGGAATTCAAGTCTTAAGATGCAATCTTGAAAGATTCTATGGGCAAAATACTGAATAATGTAGGAAGCATGAAGAAACAATGAAAATAATAGACAGATTTGCTATATCAAAAAGAACGAGTAGAGTGTCCACCACTGCAGGAGGTAGCATACAGAAAAAAACTAAATATGATGAAGGACGAAATTTAAGCTTCACTGAATGCTGTAGCCAAAATCCCACAGGGAAGTTCTAATTTTCCTACAGGACTGCTGTAAGTTGGAATTGACTCGATAGTAGGAAGGTTTTTTGTTGAGTAAGTCAACTTTGTGATGTAAATCATTCGCAAAGGTTACTCAGAGACATTCTTTGTTTTTCGAGGCCTTTTTATACGTGATCAAAATTGAGTGGTGTGTATAATTTCCACGCCGTGGCAGGAGGAAAATCTGTGACAGCATTTGCAGTTGTCTTTATTGTGAGTGTGTAGGCACAATCTATCCAGACACTGCCCAGAAAGAACATGTAAAAGTACTGATGTGGGATACAAAAGGATTTCTCCCAAGCTGTCTCCCCCAAATATATGCCAGACAGCTGCTTGGGAATGACTACATTTTGAGGTCATCAGAAGTAGGTCCGGGGTTATTCTCCAATAGCTATCAGCCATCTAGAGCAAGCAGGCACCACTGTTTATCACACAACAAATAGGACCACTCTCTTCTGAAAAGGATAGTAGTTACCTGTTTCTTTCTAGGAAACCCCAGAGAGGTCAAACCTGCCCAAGGATGACTAAGGCTAGGCTGCCATCTTGAATCTAGGATCCACCCATCTTGTCACATGTATACCCCCAATCCCTCCTCTTCCTATTGCGTGGATGTCCCTAGACCACACCCTCTCATTACTGTATTACCTATAAGACAACCCCTTCCTGTGATGTACGACCTCACCTGTAATTAGGGGGCTTGCATGTCCCCAGAGAGGATAAAAAACCTGGGCTAGCATTAAATCTCTCTCTTTCCCTCCACGTGGACCACCAAGTGGGGCTGAGGTGAGCATGCTACCATGAATCGTGTCTGACTCCATTTATTTCAATATGTCACTTCTATCTCTCATGCTCTCTATAACTTTACTATGATCCTTACTTATTATCGCTGTACAATTGTGCCTACCGGACCCATAATGATGTCTTAGGGGCTGGCTTCTCCTGACAGACTAAGACACAAACATTAGTTTAGGCACCTCTTATTGTCTAAAGGAGACCTAGTGGCACTGGGTAATTTCTGGGATAACTTCTTTCTTTGGCTCCATCTGTAATAAATTATCTCTTAAAAGTTCTCTCATAGCCATATTGTCCTTTATGGGACTATCATTCACGAACCCATAAGTTTGGTCTTCAATTAAGAGAGATTAGCACTACACTAAGTAGTATACTCCACAAAGATGTTAAGTTTCCAAACAGATTTCTTTTCTTTTTTTTTTTTACTTAAAGGCAATCTGCAAGAAGTTTGATTCTTTATTGTTACTCTAAGAAAGCAATACATTGGCAAATTACACTAATTTTAATCTTTGGACAAAAAGAAAAATCATTCATGAAAAGAAATGTTGACCTAACATTAAAGTAAGCATATTACAATAAAGCATTTCCAATTATTTCAGTGATTAAGTGTACTACTAGAATTAATAAATTTATGCTAATTAATATAGCATGCCCTCTACGAATTTTCAATCATATTCTATTCAACACTAGTAATAGATTACTACATACATTCACATACAATACCAGTTTTAGTGTACAAATTAAAATGCATTTTTAAAAGTAAGAAATGTGTATATTAATACATCTGTAAGAATGGAAAATTGTGAAATAAAATCCACTTTCTACCCTAAATTTTCCCACATGTCTTCTATTTTCAATATATTGTAAAGTGTAAAAGTCTCATTTGTATGTTTTATTATATTCATTTCTATATAGTTCATGGCATTATTGTCATAATTTTGTATCTTTACAGATATTTACATATAAAGGAATACCTTAGATATATCCACATCCTTATAAATAAAAGATATTCCCATGAAAAACATTTGTGTTGACATATAAAACAATAAAGTAAAATACAATGGCCAATTGCTACATTTATGAAAAAATTCTCTTGAGGCCCACACCGTCTTGGGTCTGACAATTTCTAATGAGAGTTAACAAGTGATAAATTATGACGCTGATCAGCATGGACAATTAGCAAGGTATCCCAGACACGTGTTGAAGTTTCCCTTTGGCCCACAGCATGTAGAGCGCAAGACCGTAGCTACAAAAGAAGATGGAGAAATAAGTGAGAACACATTCAGTGAATTAGTGTCACATAACTTTGGAAAGCCAACAAACAAAATTGTTTTGAAAAAAGTACACAAAATACTGCTAAGAAACAAAGAGGGAAAGACTTCATCATCTCACATATTTAAACCATGTACCAGTAGGATTCAATCCTTAGAGAATATCGTGTTAGGCAAAATAGAGAATCATAATGTTAAAAATGTATGAAACTTCTCAATGAAATGGAATGATACAGTGGCCATCACAATGATCCCAAACGTAGCAACTATGTTAAGGATGCAGGACTGGTCAGCATTTTGACTGTTGTATACACAGTGCCTAGGAAGGAGACCTGGTGGCAGAGTTGGCTACTAACTGCAAGACAGCAGTTTAAAACCACCAGCGGCTCTGTGGGTGAAAGACGGGGTTTCTATTCCTGTGGATGGTTAGAGTCTCGTAAATCACAGGGTCAGTACTCCCCTGTCCAATAGGTCACTATGATTCAGTATTGACTTGGTGCCACTAATTTTGGAATTTCAAGATGATACATGTGTTAGTCTGGTTACATTAGACAAACAAATCCACAGAAATGCATGTATAAAAAAGAGTTTTATATAAAGGTTAAATGTGCATCAAGAAAACATCCCAACCCAGTTCTCCCCAAGCCCTCAATTCCTACATTAACGCATTAACCCATTTGTCCAACACCAATCCACAAAATCCTCCTCCATCTCACAAAACAGTCACAATGATGCCAACTGCAGGAGGAAAGTTGAATCACTGAATGTGTAACCATCTCAGCGCTGGCAGGGGTCTCCACAGGGTTCTCCAGCACCAAGGGCTGCATAGGTGCATGTGGTTTCTCCTCAGGGATGTCTTGCAAGAAGTGAGCCTTGCCTCCTGAAGCAGGGAACTGGTTAAGGCAGATGCACACTGGTCTAACAATCAGAAAGCAAGAGAACCAAGAACCCCAAGGCTTGGCCTACTACGTTTGAAACAAAGAACAAAGATTTCCCAGAAATTGCCAGAAGACCTTGAAGAAAAAATTGTCGTTGCAGGCATTTATTATAAAACAAAGAAGGATTTATAATTATGACCTGGCAGATATTGGGACTGTGGGTGAAACTGCCATGACTTTTGATCTTCCAAGGAACAGAACTGTGGCAAATTTAGGAGAAAAAAACATTTTTCTAAAAACCACAGGAAATTAAAAAAAAAACACTTTACAGTTGCTCTGTCATGTTTGGCTAATGGAAGTAAGCTGCGTCCTGTCATTATTTTTAAAAGAAAGACCTTGCCTAAAACGATCAATTTCCCACCAAGAATTACTGTGCGTGCACATGTTAAAGGCTGGATGGATGAAGACAGAACAAAAAAATGGCTGGAAAAAATTTGGAAATGATGACCAGGAGCAGCCTTAAAGAAAAAGCCATTGTTACCTGTTTGGAATATGTTCAGAGCCCACCTATCAGATGACATAAAAAAATTGGCAAAATCTAGTAAACTTATATTAGCCGTTATTCCAGGTGGGCTTATATCTGTACTGCAGCCTCTGGATGTATCTTTGAATAAGCCTTTTAAAGACCATGTGTGAAGGATGTGGCATGAATGGATGTCATCTGGTCAAGCCCAACTAGCAAAAGGAGGAAATCTCATGAAGTCTGACCTAGAGTTAATAGCAAAGTGGGTTCGAGATGCATGGGAAGACATTCCAGAAGACATGGTGAGACATGCCTTTCAGAAATGTAGTATTAGTAATGCTATGGATGGCAGTGAAGACTGCTGCGCTTTGTATGAAAATGACAGCAGTAATGGTGATGATGGTGTGGACAGCTTCTATAATGTCCTCACACCAGCTGAAGCTCTGCATTGGGATATGGATGATTTTGAGGAATCCAATTTTGAAGGATTTTAACTCTTTACATTTTAGCTTGGTTGCTGATTGAGCTCAGGGAATAGTACTCTTAAGGTATAATTGTTGATACCTTATTGTTTTTGTTGAACCTATTTTCCACTTACTGTGCTGGGTTACTAATGTTAAATGACTTGTCCTTTTATTTAAAATAAATATTTAAATACATTACCCCACTGATGTCTCAATACTTAGGAATTTTATTTTCATTCGTTTTGATTATTGAAACTCACCAATTGCTTCTGTCTTTTCCTACCTAGGCTTATACGCGAGTCAATCAATTTTTCTGGTTTCCCAGATATTAATTATGTACCTTGACTTATACTTGGGTCGACATATATTCGAGTGTGTATGGTAACTACCTCAACACACAACTGAACCAAAGACATCTAAAAATCATCACATGATACAGCTACATGTATTAACCACAAAATGTAGCAGGAGCAGTTAGGACAATATTTTACGGAAGCAAATAATTCTGTAGTAATCAACTTATCAAACCCAATATAAAACATAGATATAGAAGACATGGCAATTTTGAAAAGACATTTTTATGCATAATTGCATGGGAAAATACTCTGACACCCAGAGCAGATAATCCACTGAAGTATAAAAAGACATGCTAGAGGATGAGCAGAAAAGTCAGTAAAGAGACTGACTAAAGATATTGCAAAGTTTAAGTGAATAGAAATCACTGCTTAAAATGCCTTTTCAAAAGTCATGTACATCTACCAAGTTATCTTTTTATTATAGCACAATATGTGAGCATCACTATACTCATATTCAATCACCCCTTGATATTGTTGCAAAAATATTCTTATGATGCATTTATTTTACATTTCTTACAAATTCTTGTGCTATTTATTCTGTGGATTAACTAACCCCCCCCCCCGATTCTGTTGCCATGGTTGGGTGTGTATACACACTACAAATTCTGTGGAGACACAACCAACACTCTCCCCCTGGGTGGGTTAGTGTCTTGTTACCCCCATGCCATTATCTCAGTTTTCCCCTACACTTTTCTCCCTCCTTCTTCTGTGCTGATTATACTTTCCTCAGGGGACTCATGTTATATTTGTCTTTTTGTGATTGCCTGACCTGACTTAGCATAATTTCCTCCAAATCTTCCCATGAAGTGACATGTTCCATGTGATCATCCATGCTTTTTAGTGCTGCACAGTACTCCATCATTGTGTGTGTGTGTGCGCGCGCGCGCCAGAATATACTAATCCACTCGTCTATCGATGGAAATTCAGGTTGTTTCCAATTCTTTGAGATTGTGAATTGTGCCCCAATAAACATTGGGATGCAGACAAAAGGTTGTGTTTTATTTCTTACCTCTTCTAGAAGTGCCCATTACAGATATAGCTGGGTCATAGGTAGATCAATTTCCATTTTCTTTCAATATCGTCGGGTTGCTTTCCACAGTGGCTGTACATATGTACAGGACCACCAGAAGTGGAGGAGATTTCCTATCTCGTCACATCCCCTCCACCATTTGTTGCTCTCTGATTTTCTGATTTGCACTAAACTCGTGGTTGTTTCAATTTGCATGTCTCTTATGGCTAATGATTGGGGACACTTTCTCATGTGTTTATTGGTCATACAGGTCTCCTCCCTATTGAAGCTCCTTTTCAGATCTTTTGCCCACTTCTTCAGGGGGTTACCTGTTTTCTTCTTTTTGCAGGCCAGGAGGATATTGCACATTTTCTCTGCTGTGATATTGCTTAAAATCCTCTCCCAAACTATGGGTTGCCTCGTTATCCTCTTGGTGAAGTTTTCAAACTCGCACAGGTGTTTTGTTCTCAGTAAATCCAATTTGTTGATTTCCAGTTCACCTATGTGTATCCCCTTCCCAATTGTGATGAGACTGTATTTCCCTGGGCCAACGATTTTAGGCTATTCCTAGTTGCTTTGTGGATGGTCCCGTTGTTTGGGGTTCTTACTTCTAGATCGTTGATCCACCATGAGTTTGTTCTTGTGAATGGGGCAAGGTAAAGATCTTGTTTGATTTTTCTACATGAGGATTTTCATTGTTTCTAGAATCACTTTTTAAAGAGGGCATCTAACTCTGACTTGATGCTTTTGGGGAACTTATCAAAGATCAGTTGTTTGTATGCTCGTGGTTTCACTTCTGGGTTTTCTTTTATTTTCCACAGGTCTGAGTATCTGTCATTATGCCAATACCACAGTTTTGACATTGTGGTTGTATAGTAGGTGTTTAAATCAGGTAAAGCAAATCCTCAAACATTATCCTTCTTCTTGAAGAGTTCTCTGCTAACGCTGGCCTTCTTCCCGCTCCATCTGAAATAGGTGGTCAGTTTTTCCCAATTCGTTGAAGAATATCATTGGTATTTAAATCAGAATAGTGATAAACATATAAAGAGCTTAGGGTAAGATTGACATCTTTACTGTGTTCAGTCTTCCAATCCATGAGCATGGGATATTCTTCCATTTGTAGAGGTTGTTTTGGTTTCCTGTAGTGGGTTCTTGTAGTTTACCTTGTATAGGTCTTTAGGTATTTTTGTTAAATATATTCCTAATATTTCAATTTTTCTTGGCTAATGTGAAAGGTATAGCCTTTTTGATCTCCTATTCCATCCAATGTATATAGCCAACCAATAGACTTCTGTTTGTTGATCTTTTATTCTGCCACTCTTCCATCGTCTTCTATTGGTGTAAGTACTCCAGTTTTGGAGCTTTGGGGATTTTTCACTGCACAGAATCATGTTCTCCGCACATAGTGATAGTTTCACCTCCTCCTCTTCCAGTGGAATACCTAGGACCTCCAGTAGGATATGGAATAGAAGTGGGGACAAGGGTCATCCTTGACTGCTCCTCTTTTTCAGTGGGATTGTTGTTATTTTTTTCTCCATTTACCATAATGTTGGCTGTTGGCTTTTCATAAATACCTTGTATTTGTTTGAGGAATTTTTCTTCCATAACTATCTTCATGAATGGCTTAATTAGGAATGGGTGTTGGATGATGTCAAATACTTTATCTGAATCTATTGATATAATCATGTGATTTTTATACCTTTCTTTATCAATGTGGTGAATAATATTGATGGTTTTTCAGATGTTAAACCATCCCTGCACCCCTGGGATGAGTCCTACCTGATCAAGGTGGATGATTTGCTTTATATACGTTTGTATTCTACTAGCCAATATATTTTAAGGATTTTTCCATCTATATTCATTAGAGATATCAGTCTGTAGTTCTTTATACCTGTGGGTTCCTTGTCCCATTTGGGTATCAAAGTTATACTGGCTTCATAGAATGAGTTTGGGAGTTTTCCATCCTTTTCTATGCTCTGGAGCACTTTGTGGAGGATCAGTGTCAACTCTTCCCTGAATGCTTTTTAGTATTCCTCTGTGAAGCTGTCTGGTCCTGGGACTTTTTTGTTGGTAGCTTCTTGATAACCATCTCTATTTCTTCCTTTACAATGAGTTTTTTTAATAGATTTTTTGGGATAATCTAAGTTTTATGGTATAATCTAGGGAGGGACTGTATTTCCAAGTATTTATCCATGTCTTCCATGTTTTTTTAATTCATTAGACTATAGTCCTTCATAATATTTTGTGATTATCCTTTTAATCTTATTGTTCTACTTCCTGGAGGTTTTGTGATAAGCCTGCTTTCTTTGTTCATGTATGCATTTATTGTTACCAAGCTACCTCTTATAACTGCCTTCGCAGTATCCCATAAATTTTGATACATTGATTCTCATTCACATTAGTTTCTAGGAAGTTCCTAACCTCCTCAATAATCTGACCCAATAACGATTCATGTCATAGAGGATCATTGTTCATCCTCCAATTGTTTGCTTGCTCTTGATTTTCTTGTCTTCCTTTTATTGATCTCTGACTTTGTAGAGTGATGATGTGAGAAAATGTTGTAATAATCTCTATGTGTTTGAATTTACTCCGGCTTGACTTGAGTCCCAGCATGTTGTCTATTTTCTAAAATGAGCCATGTGTGTTTGAGAAGAATGGGAGTTTTTTACATTTGGTTGGGAAGCTCTAAAAATGTCTATCAGGTCTAGTTCCTTAATTGTAATTTTTAGCTCTATAGCCTCCTTGCTGAGATTCTTTCTCAATTATCTGTGTCTGATAGTGTATTAAAACCACCTAGTATGATTGTTGAATCTTTGATATCTTTTTTTATTTTTGAATAGTTTGAAAAATCTTGCTGGTCCATTGTTAGGAGCATAAATATTCAATATACTTACTGGTTCTTGGTTTACTGATCCTTTCATCACTACATAGAGCCCCTCCTTTTCTCTTTTTATGATTTAATCCTTGATGTCAATTTTTTTTCAGAAATTAGGAATGCTACCCCTGCTTTTCTTAGCTGCCATTTTGGTGGTATACTTCCCACCAACCTTTTAGTCTTAGTTTATTTTTGTCTGTGAACTTAAGATGTGTCTCTTTCAGGCAACAGATTGTTGGGTTATATTTTCTTAGTCTTCTAGCATTTTTTAATGTAGGAATTAAGACCATTGGATTTCAAAGTTATCATCATGAACTGTGAATTCATTGCTGTCATATCGCGCCTTGTGTTTTGGGTATTTTCACATCTCCCTTCATACCAGTGTGCTATCTTTGTCTTGGGAGCTAAATTCTTGTCTTCTTTTCCCTTTGAGGCACTTTTATCGTGGTAATTGTTGTTGGAATTTTGACTTCTCAACGTAGTAGGGCTGTATGGTGATCTTCTTCTTATGTTTGTTGGATGTTGGTCCTCTGACCATATTACTCAGCCAGTATTTCTACAGGTTTGGGAGTCTTGCAGCATATTCTTTGAGTTTTCTTATGTCCTGGAAGAACTTTATCTCCCCATCTATGTTAAAGGAAAATATGGTAGAGTAGAGGATTCTTGGGAAGGCATTTTTTTCTTTCTCATTTTGGAATATGTAGCTCCACTCTCTCTTCCTCTTCATGATTTCTGCTGATAGGTCTGAGCATATTCTTACCTTAGCGCCCTTGTTTGTGATTATCTTCCTTTTTCTTGCTGGTCTTAAACTATTCCTTTTTACCTCAAAGTTGTATATTTTAATTATTATATGCCTTGATGAGATCTTCTTGGGGTTTAGTCGAGTTGTTCTCCTCTGTGCTTCTTACGTGAGTGCTTCATTCTCATTCATTGAGATGGGAAAGTTAGCTTACAGTACATCCTTCACTATTTTAACATTTGACTGGTTCATATTGTCCTGCTCTGGTAGACCAAATATGCAAATATTCTTTCTCTTAATAGCATCTGTCATTGACTTCATGTTACCTTCCACCTCTTTTATGATCCCATTTGACTCTCCTTCTCATTTTCTGAGGTTTGTCTTTGTGTCTTCAAGATTACTGATATGGTTCTCTGCCTCCTCTAGTCTAATAATAAATTCTGTGATCTTGTATATAAATTCTGCTACCCATCCCTTAGTACCTGTATTTCCCTTTGGTGTGTGTCTTTCATCCCCTCTATCATGGAGTTCATCCCCTCAGGTGTGGATTTCATCACATCTCTCATTAAATTTTTATTCAGCATTACTTTCCTCAACTCCTGTATTACTCCAAGCAGCCCTCCAAAGAATTCTTTTTGTGGAAGAATCTTATCTGGTTAATCTATGAGCGTCTTATCTCTGCTGTTGTGTTTTGTGCCTCTGGTTTTTTGAGAGTGATGTGGTTTGCTGAAGATTTCTTGACCCCTTTGCAGAGGTAGGTGTTATGTTTCTGGTAAATCAGGGGCACTGAGTGCTTTCTATGCGTTACTTATAAGAGTGCTTTTAAGGGCTGACAGTCGACTACTATAGAGCTGCATCAGACTGCCATATAGGTGGGTTCCAAGGCGATTCAATGGAGAGTAGTGGTTAGGAGATTCAGTGACTAGAGTGATGCTGGAGCCTGTATATTCCTGTGGGCTGCTTTCAATTGGGCTGTGAGGCCACAATTAGCAACCATTTTTCTTATTTAAATTAAAAAAATTTTAATCCGCCTAATAGAAAGCAAAGGTAGGAGAGGTCTCTCTGACATGGATGGGGTAGCTGATTGATGGTGAAAACAACCCCACTGTCCTGGGTTGGGTGCTCAGTGAGAGTTTCCACAGGGTAGGGGTGCATGGGGACAGCTGAGGTATCTTCAGGTGGAGAGGACCACACTGAAATAGGACTAGCCACTGATGCATTGGGTAACATGAGTAGTGAATCCCCATGTTCAATAAGTACATTGAGGAAGATGAGTCGGTTCATATTGACAGCATTGGGATATGAATTTGTGGCATGCAGGAGGGGAATGGGCCACCGCTGACATGGGTTCTGATCTAAGGGTATCAGGAAACAGTGTGGATGGAGAATCCCCCCAGTTGCAGGTCACTTAAGCTGCTACACATAGACTGTAGGTCAGTTACGAGGGCCCTGGGTGAATAGAATGAGAGACCTGAGCTTGCCAGCAGATTACAACAACATGGAGAGTGGGGAACCATGGAAGAAGGGAGCAGCTGTCCTAGGGGAGTGCTAAAATTGGGCAGCTGCTGCACAGTAGTCCCACCACAGTTTGTGGGTGTAGGAAGGGCAGCCAATGATCTCCTGGAATGGTGAAAACGACTGGGGGTGGGTTGGAATAATATGTGACCATGGCAGCATGGGAGGCATGCAGGAGCAGCCAAACCAGCCAACCCAAGATGTCACAAGGATCAGATCTCAGAGGCTCCAGTTCATGGCAGATGTGTAGGAGGGTTACCTTGTGACCAGGGGAGACACCCAGCCAGGGTTGTCATAGGGGTCCTCTAATTCACCTGAATCCTCCCATTAGTCCTCCTGTACACCAGACCCAACTTACAAGAAAGAGCTCTTAGTATGTGCTGATTATATGGGCACTATATTGACTGTATTTATCAACCATAACAGAATATGTGTCCTATTGGTAGCCCATGATACTTTCAATATTCTTTGCCAGCACCAAAATTCAAATATATCAATTATCTTTCAGTCTTCTTTGTTCAATGTCCAACTTTCACATGTCTTTAAAGCAAATTAAAATACCATGGCTTATGTCAAGGGCACTTTAGTCCTGAAAGTAACATCTTTTCCTTACAATACCTTGAAGAGGTCAGAGGCAAGAGATTTTCCTAGTGCTATGAATACCTTGACTGCTGCTTCTGTGACCATTTATTGAGGATACAAGTAAGACAAAATCTTTGAAATTTTATATTTAACTCCTTTCCCCATGATCGCTTGATTCAGTTGTAAGGATTTTGACCTTCTTTATATTGAGTTGTAATCAATACTGAAGACTTTAATCCTGGATCATCATCAAGAAGTGCTTCAAGTCTTCCTAACTTTAAACAAGCAAGTTTATGGCTTCTGCATATTGTAGGTTGTTAATAGATATTCTTCCAATCCTATTGCCACAGTCTTCTTTATATACTCCATCTTCTCTGATGATTTGTTCAGCATTCAGAGAGAATAAGTAGTTGAAAGTATACAACTTTCCCTGATCATCAAAACATCATGTGCTCTCTCCTTGTTTTGTTCACGTAATTAATTCTTAATCATTGTAGAACTTCCACAAGTGTACAATGAAGTGTTCTGTAATAGGGAAATTGTGTTATGAGGGTCAAGGAGAGGTTCTCAAGAGAGAAATGACCTAAATGAGCTGCTTCACTGGCCAGTTTTTATTACGAGGTCAAAGGAGAAAGTTTAGAAAAGTTCAAATGGAGGGCCTATATCAGGGCACAACAACTTCAGGCTTAAGGTGTTCTCATGGTTGATAACTAACAAACATGATCACATTCTGACCTAAGGGCGAGTCCTGTTGCTGCAACAAGGAATCCCCTTATCACTCACTGTCTGTACCAAGTTCCTGACACCTGCAAACAGTCACCCACTCAAGGTTTAATAAAAGAAACTATCCCAGAGACAAACAGGAAACTCTACTCTCAAGGCTATCCATACTTTGTTAGGATACATGCAATCACATGCCTTGGCACAGTCAATGACAACAGTAGTGCTATTATTTTCCAAATCTTCTAAATTTAGCCTGATTCTCTAGAAGCTCTCTATCAATGTTTTGCTGCAATTGTTTGGGGATAATCTTAAGTAAAATTTCCTTACATTAAATAGCAATAATATTGTCCTATATATTGATCATGCTAATGTGTCACTTTCTTTGGAATGGGTACAAATATGCATCATTTCTACTAAGTTGGTTATGTACATGTCCTCCAAATATCTTGGCACAGGTGAATATGTGAGTCATCCATATTCCAGTGAGTCATCAGCTTATTGAAACATTTCAGTTGGTATTTTCAATAAATTATTGGAGGCTTATTTATTAGCTAATACTTTCAGTTCAGCTTCAACTTTTTCCTTAATATCAATTTTCCTTGCTCATATACTCAGCAAGACATTGTGGCATGTTGACTAAGTTTTTTTGGTACAGTAACTGTGTATTCTTTCCCTCTTCCATTGATGTTTCCTGGATAACACAATATTTTGCCTGTCCCACTCTGTGATGCTTGATTTCCCAGCACAATTACTGAAGATAAAATGGGTGCATAAGCAAATGTGGTGAAGAAAGCTGATGGTACCCAGCTATCAAAAGATACAACATCTAATGTCTTAATGCTTGAAGATAAACAAGCAGCCATCTAGCTGAAAAACAACAAAATTCACATGGAAGAAGCACGCCAGCCTGTGTGATCATGAGGTTGATGGGATAGGCATATCAGACATCAAAGACACAGAACAAAAAAATCATATCATTGTGAACGAAGGGGAGTACGGAGTGCACACCCAAAGTACACTGTAGACAATTGGACGTCCCGTCACTAATGGGTCACAAGGAAGAGGCAAGTCAGTCAGGGTGCAGTATAGCACTGATGAAATGTATAACTTTCCTCTAGTTCTTTAATACTTCCTCCCCTTCCACTATCATAACTCCCATCCTACTTTACAAATCCTGCTAAACCAGAGAATGTACAGTGGTACAGATAAGAGAGAGAAACACAAGGACTGCTTGAAAGTTTAACACCTCAGGACCTAGCAATAACAGGAGGACAAGGGGAATGGCGTGGGGGAAGCGGGGGAAGAAGTTCTGATCACAATAATCTATATATAATCCCCTCCCCGGACCACAGAAAAAATGGGAGAAGGAAGTCATCAGTCAGTGTAAGACTTGCAAAACAGTTATAATTTATAAATTATCAAGGGTTGACAACAGATGGGGTGGAGTGGGGGAGGCAAAATGAAGAGCTGATACCAAAGGGCTCCAATAGAAAGAAAATGTTTTGAAAATGATGTTGGCAACAAATGTATAAATGTGCTTGAAACATGAATAAATGTATGTATTTTGATAAAAGTTGTATGCGCCCCCAATGAAAATTATTTTTTAAAATGTGAACAAAAATCAAAACATATAATAAAAGTTTCAGGGAACATGAAAACATTTTTACTGTGAATATATCTACACACCTAGCCTATTGTATCTTTAAAAACAACAACACAAGGTTTTATTTTTTCTTGAGTTCTTTTAGCTTATGATATGCTAAGTGTGTTCTTCCTTTGTTTTATATTTCTAGGGTGTTGTACATCTTACTTTAATATTTTAGGTTTTCTTCTCAAGTTCCCTTTGACTTTTACTGTCCACCTCTTTGACTTCATCATTTCTTCTACTTGCCTTGGCTTATTTAGGATTAATTGTAAGTTTGAGAGTATCCACTAACATACAATTTGATCTTTTTTTTCTTTCTTATTTTTTTAATGATTTTTCACTTTTAAACCAGGTTTATTATCATTTCATCCACAAGTCATAACATCAATAATTCAATCAAATGAAGAATTGTACAATTTTCACCACATTCAAGTCTACATTTTCTTCTTCCTTGTACTCGTTGTTATTCATGTAACTTTTTTCTAATTGTTACACAGGAAAATTCTCCAATTCCACAACTTCTATGTGTGTAATTCGTTGCCATTGATTATCCTTCTCATTATAGCAATCAGTATTGGTATCCTTTTCCAAATTATTCCACCACCAGTAACATAAACTCAATGTCTACTAAGGAACAAATCTTTCTCATTCACGCATAATAACTACTGGTCAAATTAGACTTCTTGACTTTTTCCTTTTTATAAATGATGCTCTTGAGGTCCTCCCATGGTTCTCCAGGTCTTCTGCCATTAGAATATTTTGCAGTAAATCTCTTCTAGAGATGTTCTCAAAATTCAGGTGGAATAAACTCAAGATTAAATTTTTGCTTTCATGGACGTGTTTTATTTTTTCAACTTCAATCTGAACTTACACATCAGCAATTGCTCTAGAACTAACTGCTGACCTAGTTTTAGATGTCAGGATTACACTTCTCCATTATCTCGTACTTCATCTGGAGAGCTCTATGTGTATAGTGACTAGATTTTTGAAAAAGAATATTTGCTGTGAGCAAATCGTTGACCATCAAAAATCAATCATGGGACCTGCACCTTCATTTCTATCACTAGGTTTTAATTTTCCATAATGTGTTACTTTTAATGTTTTTCCAACTTTGTTATTCTATTTACCAAACATTATCAATGCACCTCAATTGCATGTTTGCTCAATTTCAGACTCAAGTCAATAGAATTCTTCAATGTTTTCATCACTAACTTTTCTGGTTGGTGAATAACTTTAAATGATAGTTGTATTGATTGCATATCTTTGAAGGGGGAAACATGTAACACAGACAACATTGTATTTCATGATTAATTTTGCAATGTCCTTTTGACAACGAATGCAAAACCATTCCGCTTTAGAGTGTCATTGCCTGCATATAATATATCATATGATTTTCTGATTCAACCTCAGCTCACTAATGCCTGGACTAACCATCTTGATGTGTTCCATATCAGTTTGGTGACTATCAATTTTCCTAGATTCATACTTCACATATTCCAAGTTCATAATTAGAAAATTTTTGCAACAACTTTCTTCTTCACTGTCTATTCTTAGTCTGGATGCTCCACTGAAACTTGTTCACTTTGGGTGACCCTGCTGACATTTAAAATATGAATGACATAACTTTCAGCATTACAGCAACACCAAAGCCACCATTCTATGACAAACTGACAGACACGTAGAGGAGTCTTTTTATAGACTATATATATTTAATGCAGCAGTAGTAAATTAATAAATCTGATTTTTGAAGTCAAAGTTTCTAACTCTGACCATATTACCTTTTCCTGCATGGATTTAGTAAGAATGGGGTAGAGGTAATGATAGAATTCACCTGTGATTGTGAATAGGATTCCCTGTAATGACAAACTGCTGTGCATAAAATGAATCCTCTGAGAAGCACTAACTTTACTAGAAGAGCTAGAAGTGGAGCAAGTCTTGTGAACACTGCATCCCTGCACAGTGAATTTTCTGTGTCCAGAAACAACTATAACATCAGAAGAGCAGTAACAGAACAAGGACCCAGAACATGGAACAGAGTCCAGGCTTCCCCAAATGAGGAGCAAGTAAAAGTAAATGCTTCTGTGCTGGAGGCTGGCTTATGGAGTACATCGCCCCTTGGCATTTAATTGGGAAATCTGGGTTGTGTACCTTTGTTCTGAGACTTACTGGAAATGGGTGCTTCTGTGAACATCATTCAGAGACTGGGATTTGCTCACCCAGAGGACTTGGGCAGAATGTTTTCAGCTGAGGTTTGAAGTGGAGTGGTTTGCTCCTTCAGGAGATCAGAAAGAACTTTGTGACATGTCCTGATAAACAATTTTCCTGAGCATTTCTCACCGGCATTTCCATGTGGAAACGTCTATAGTAAATTTTAAATCATGGATTGTATCTGAGTTCCATGTAGCCATTGCAATAAATATTGGACTCTAGAGGGATAAAATAGAGGAAATGAATTATTACCAGTTAGTATTAATTAGTCTTTGCACATTTAAGTTTTAATTACATATAATTATTAATTAAAATTACATCATTGCACATTTAGTACAACCAACTCAGATCACAAAAGTACATATGAGAAGTAATTGAAAAGCTGCTTTCATCAGAAAGAAACAAAATCACTGCCATTGGCTAATGCTGACACAGCAGCCACCTGAGGATTTCCAAGGGCATTTACATGTGTAGAAAGCCAACCTTTTTCCTACAGAACTACAGGTAGTTTTGAACTGTGACCCCTGTGATCCACAGTATCTAACAAGTGCACGTCCAGGACCCATGGTGTGATAATGAGGTTAAAGTTAATAAATGTATACTTTCTTCCTCTAAACAAAAGGTTCAGAATGTGTTCATGCAGAATGATTTCACTGGGACAAGAACATTCAGCAGGTCTTTTAAAGACTGTATAGGATGGTTGATGGAGCGCCCCATGTAACACTGAGTTATACCTTTGCACATTCATATTAGGTAATAGTTGAAGCTCTGTATCTGCAGAGCTATATTTTTCTTAAATAACATTTATTAATAATTTATTATAATTTTAAACATACAAGCTTCTTACAAAATCTACTTATTTTGCCCTATATGTTCATCGTTCTCTTAAGTATTACATGTTTATTCATTCTGTACACTCACCTCTCCCTTTTCTCTTTGCAAACTTGTATTGAAATTATTCACCCATTTCTTCTCATTTTGCACAGGTGTCTCTGGGATCTATGCACTGAGATGTAGCATTTATCAGATTACTTTCTTTGGATTTAAGATCCCTATTTGTTTTTATTCAATTATTTTTCATTTACCTTTATCAGAATGATCCTTCTTCAAAATCATTTCCACCTATCATACAATATAATAGTTCAATTGCATCGAGTTGTACAATATTTACTGTAATCAATTTTAGAAGAGTTTCTTCTTTCATTATCAACACCCCATTTCCTCCCAACCTTCCCCGCACTACTCCCCAAAACAATGAATCCAGTACTGTCTCTATAGATTTACCTCCTATTTGGATTTCATATAGAGAAAAATATACAAAACAAACCAAAAAACCCTAATAACAATAATAAAACTAAATAGAGAAAAAATCTTAATTGAATAGAAATATTGAAAATGAGAACAACTTTAAAATGGGTCTAGAACGAGTTGAAATTATACAGTGTGAAAATTGAACCTACATCTGCCATTAAGATCATGGATTGTATTCTTCAGTAGAGGTTACAATTCAATATAAAAAGATCCAAAACCCACACAGCAGGAAAATAGTATCATTCTGATAAACAGAGCAGCATTTGAAATTGTCAAAGATTTTTGTCTTGCTTGGATCCACAATCATGCTCACAGACCAGCAGTCAAGACCTCAAAAGACATATTGTATTAGGTAAATCTACTGCATAAACTCTCTTTAGAGTGTTGAAAAGCATAGATATTACTTTGAAGACTAAGGTGCACCTGATCTAAGTCATGGTATTTTCAATTGCTACATGTCCATGTGAAAGCTCAACATTAAATAAAGAAGATCAAAGAAGATTCAGTTAAATTGTGGTGCTGGCGAAGAATACTGACAGTATTACGGACTACTTAAAGGACAGAGAGATTTATCTAGGAAGGAGTACTGCCATAGTGCTGCTTAGAGACTGGATGGTGACACTCTATTTTACATATTTGAATATGTATATGTTGTGAGCAGACACAAAATCCTGGCGAATACCTCAGGCTTGGTAAAGTTATGGGGTGGCAAAAAGAGTAAGGTCTCAAGAAGATGAATTGACTCAGTGGTTGCAA
Source organism: Tenrec ecaudatus (assembly GCF_050624435.1). Taxonomy (NCBI): domain Eukaryota; kingdom Metazoa; phylum Chordata; class Mammalia; order Afrosoricida; family Tenrecidae; genus Tenrec; species Tenrec ecaudatus. The sequence goes on from NC_134531.1 coordinate 203,887,713, forward strand.
CAATGGGCTTAATTATAGGAATAATTGTGAGGATGGCTAGGAACAAGGCAGTGTTTCATTCCCTTGTGCATAATGTCACGAAGGGTCAGAATCAACCAGATCGCCCCTAACCACAACAAAAATGCCCACCATAATGTACTTTCTGAAGCACTCTTTGTGAGAATAAGGCTATTAAGACCCCTTGTCAGAGGGGATTCACTGTAAGCTTAATCTATGCCATGTGATCCAGCAAAAGGAATTGGAGCTTCCACTGTTATTTGTGGCCTCCTGTAAACTAGATGTTCACAATTTAAGCCCATGGGGTAGTTACATAATCTGGTATCAATTTGAGAGGATTATGAGTGAAGGGGTGGAGAGTGGCCTGTCAACCAAGATATAACCAATGAGGCCTCTCTGTGGGCATAGCCTTCTCCTGAGAATTCTGGAAACTCCTGTATTTCCTTCTTGGAGGTGGGAGACACCTTTTTCTCTCAGCTCAGCCCCTGAGACATCCTAGCTGACAAGAATTTCTCCCTCAGCTCACTCACTGAGAAACTCTACTAACAAGACTCATGCTATTGTTCTGATAGATCCTGTGCCCAGGGAACAGGAGAAGCCACGTTGAAACCTCTGCCAGTGCTCAGTGCCACTGGATCCAATGTTTTCTACCCACTGGCCTGTGATCATCCTGCACTCTGCCTCATTAATGTGTTTCATAAGTCTACAGAGGACTACCCGACTGCCGTTAGCCTTTGAAGGACTGCCAGTGTATGAGCTGTCTCACAAAAGTGAGTTGCACTGACTCATTTTTACTGCTCTATAGATTAATTAACTGTTTGTTTCTTATGTTGTATATATATATATATGCCTATATAAATATATATAAAATCATAAGTGTCCTGGTTTTGTTTCTCCAGAGAACCCTGTATACTTCATTATGCCTGAGTTGTATGTTCCTGGTAGTTTTTTTTAGTTAATTAGAGAGAAAAAAAAAAACTCTATTTATTTCAGTATTCAGAATGGAGATTTAATGTCCAACATTTCAAAAGCAAAATTTAATACTGGAAATAATAAAAATACTTAGTGTACACACTAGGAAGACAGATTACTGTCTTACATTCATGGGAAAAAGAGTTATACCCTACATATAAAGACCTATTATTGGACATATGCTTTTGACAAAGTTGTATAAAAAGTGTAAATAATTCTTTGGAGGGATGAAGAATAGAATTATCACAGATGATGCCTAGATTAGATAGCAATAATGATTCAAATAGCTTGTGACTTTTGGTAATGTAAAGATTCGACAGCTCATACAAGCTGGTAGAAGTGAGAGCTATAATTAGAAAGTACAATTTATTATGGTATCCATGATTCCTATATTGACTCTCCTATACTAATATCTTTGAGTCCCCTTTAGAATGCCTGTTTATCGTGTTCTGACCTGGCATTTATTTAAGCAACTTTATCCTAAAATTTGAGGGAAGTAATACATAGTTTTAAATGTTGTCATTTTTTCCCTTTTTTTCAGATATTGGTAAACTGGAACTAATAAAATCTTGATTTAAAAAAGCGGTAAGAGTCAGTATAAAAGTCTTTTTTAAAAAATCATACAAGTAGTTCTCTTATTAATACAACTGCTACATAAGGATTAATTAATATCCAACATGGATATCTGTGCATATTTGTTCCAGTGTTTTAAGTAATTGTAATAAATGGAAACAGAATAGATTTTATTTTGTTTTGTTTCATTCAAATGGATCAGTAAACCTGCACTGAATCTAATAATGATGCAATTTATTTGCTACGTCTTAATCCAGGAATGCACAAGTCATTCTAAATCTCAGATTACTAAATTTATATTCAATCTTTATCACACATGTGGATTCACTTTAGTAATTTATCATCAGTGTGCTTACTTACATTTTCTGTAAAAGCGAGCTAAATCCCAGGTGTCTATTGACATTCTGATGTGAAAGCTGTGTGACATTTGTCTGTGCTGCATTTTCCCAGTTACTAAGGAATCAAATTGGAACAAAAATTAGAATTGCACTTGAAAACCCACAGGAACAATTCAACCATGTCTTATAGTGTCGCTATGAGATGGAACTCACTTTACACTCAGTGAGTTTGAATTTTAGAGGTTGTTTTTTGAATGAGTACATTAGAATTTCTCATATTTGATAGTAACGTGGAAATTCTATTTCAAAACTATATTATTTATATTGAGTCTTGATTATATTTATTGATTTGAAATATATATTCATATTGTTTGTGTATTATTTGTATATTTGGAGGAAGCAAACAACCCCCTTTGTAAGAACAAATTTTTTGAACAGCAAATAAAATTATTTATGTGAAATTTTTGGGTTGAGATATCATTTAAAGAGTTTTTACCGTGCTCGCTTTGGCAGCACATATACTAAAATTGCCACGATACAGAGAAGATTAGCATGGCCCCTGCACAAGGATGACACGCAAATTCATGAAGCGTTCCATATTTCTTTAAAAAAAGAGTTATTACCAAAAGAAAAAGTTTATGCCAACATGAAAGGTTAAGTATATCTATATTTTCTGAATTTCTATCTTTAAATTTCGACTATGAATCTGTCTACTGCATATTAATTTAAAGCAAAATAATATTACACATTTTTCACTTGCACTTGTGGTGGTCCTTTCTTACTCTCATAGGTGTTTTTCCAATTCCTATTATATGTGTGTGTGTCTGTCTATCTGTCTGTGCATGTGTGAGAAGGTGTTTAGTGAACCAGCAAAACTGGATAAGAATGTGGCATTTGAGTTATGGTATAGATGTAGAATATTGAAAGGACCAGGAATTCCCAGGAACACAAACCAATGTATCTTGAAAGTACAGCCAGATTTTTCCTTAGGAATAAAGATGATGAAACTTCAACATATACATTTTGGAAACCAATTCCTGCATCATGTCTAGAAAAGTAGGGGATCAGTGAAAAAGAAGAAAGTCAATGAGATGAATTAACACAGTGGATGGAATAATTGCTTCCAACATGAAGATTTGATTATGTCACATTTCTGGGCTAGGTTGTATTCTATGGCACATAAGGTCTCCATGAGTCAGATACAACCTCGTTTTAGGTTACCACAGTAGCATCTGCTAAACAATCACCTTTCTTTGACATCTGGGCTCCACTTAAGGATGGTATTAAATTATATTGTGGAAAAATATGCAAATATATTTCCCCTTCATGACTGAGAAAAGTTGACCGAATGTGGGCTCAGGCCTCATGCAGCCCTCTTGAGTTTGCGCTGCTATAGGAAGCAGTGAATGAGTCTTTCAGAAAGGTTCAGAATGAGTGCATTACAAAATCCTGCTGTGGGAATCCAGTCTAGTGTTGCAGGCTGCTTGCAGTGGTTCCCTGGATTTTCTTTCCAAACAGCTTTTTCAAAGAGTACATTAAAGAAGTGTTGGTCATCAATATCAAAAATGAAAAGAGAAAAACTCATACCATATTACCAATATTATAAATAATTTTGCATTAATATTCTAGACATATTTTAGAGTCAAGCAATATTGTCCACAATTCTAAATATGATTTCATTGAACATAATTGGTGTGCCTAACTCAAAATAGAACTTAAATTGTAATAATTAGTTTAATCAACTGAATTAATTTCATGAATTCTCTAATTCTTTTAGGTTTCTGTTAGAAAATAAGGGCAATAAAAATTGAATAATTTTAAATAATATCCTGTCCTCACTCTATTTTTTATAAAGTTAAATAATCTTGAAGCTCAACATACTCTGGGAGAGAGAGATAGGGCTGGATTAAGACTATGTATCATATGTTATATAGCAGATAGACAGTGAAATGAAAGAAGATCCTCAATTAAATAGATTGACACAGGGGCCACAACAATTGGTCCACACATGACGACAATGGTGAGAATGGTGCAGGACTTGGTGTTGCTCTGTTCTGGGTACAATGTAGTACTTTGAGTTAGAACCAGCTGGATGGCACAGAAAAGGAACAGCAACACCTCAGTAGGGTTAAAAACAAAACAAACAAACAAACTGGAGAAACAATAACTCAAAGTAAATGGAAGCAGAACATTTTACAATGGTATAAGTATGTATATGAGTATGAACAATATTTTATTAATATCAAGTCAGGAATGACGTATTGTGTGTCTGTAGGACAGGATAAAGCTTTCTGTTTGGGTTTCCAAGAATGTAACTTTTTTTAAGAGTTAAAAGGCTTCTCTCTCTCCCCTGCAGAGGCTGGTGGTTATAAACTGCTGACCTGTGCTTAGTGGCCCAGGATAAAACCAACTAGGCCAGCAGAACTCCTTGAACAACCTATTGTTTTCATGTGTCATTCATTTATTTCCAACCCTTAGTGGCCTTCGGCACACCAGAAGGAAACACTTCCTGGTCCTGCACCACCATCATAACTGTCCCTATCCTTGCAGCCACTGTCAATACATGTCTTTGAGGGCCTTCCTCCTTTTCTATTTTTCTACTTTACCAAGCACATAACTCATCAGGAATGGTCTTTCATGACAACATGTCCAATGTATGTTAGATGAAATCTTTCCATTCTATCTCTAGGGAGCACTCAGGCCATATTTCTTTCTTTTTTTAAATTTATATTTATTTCTTATATAATTTTATTGGGGGCTCTTACAACTCTTCTTACAATCCATACATCAATTGTATCAGAAATATTATTGCATACATTGCCATCGTTCTTTTCTAGACATTTACATTCTATTGATCTACATTCTTTGAGATCAGCTCCTCCTTTTTTCCCTCACCCTCTACCCTTGTGGACCCTTAATAGATTATAGACTGTTATTTTCATAACTCACACAAACCAGTCTCCCTTCAACTCTGGTTTCTGTTGCTCTTCCCACTGGAATGGGGTGGAGGTGGGGGGTTATTTGCCATTCATTGCAATACATACTCCTTTTCTTCCTATCTTCTGCCTATGCTTTTGATATTGCTATTCCCATTGTTGTTCCTGGTTTCTGTGTAGCATGAATTTTATCTCTTGCCTATACCTATGTACATGCTCCGGTCCAGTCCAGAGTGGGAAGCAGCACTGGGGTCATGTTAATGGGGGATGAGGAAGCATCAAGCAGCCAGAGGTGTATTGCATGAAACAGCAGTGCTCTACTGCACCCTGATTGACTCATCCCTTCCCTGCAACCCCTCTGTGCGGGGATGTTCCCTTGTCTACAGATGACTTTTTGGTCTCTGCTGCATCCCCCTCATTTTCACCAACGTGTTTTTGTTTGTTTGCTTGTTATGGATCTTCTCATGCCTGTAACCCCTCCCAGTGACGCCTCATGATCACACCTGGTACTGTGCTTTTTCCATGTGGGCTTGTTGCTTCACTGTTGGAGAGACACTTGTTTAACTTCAAGCCATTAAGATCCCTGAAGCTAAATCTTTTAATAGCTTGCCACCATCTTCTGTCTTAACCAAATCTGCTGTACACCCGTTTGGCCTTCAGCAATTGGTCTGTTATTGGGTGGGGGTGGGGAATGAGCATCACAAAATGCCATTTTGTTAGAAAAAAGTATTCTTGTATTGAGTGAGGTTAGAGCGGAGGACAAAGGCCCATCTACAGGCTCAGTGTATTGCCTTATAAATATTGTACATAGTCCAATGACTCTACTGGTTTTTTTATTAATATACTTACATAAGTACACACCACTGTTAATACCTCTATCTAGAAATTTGCTTCCTAGAACTTTCCGGTTTCCTTTTGCCTCCTCCTACCCAATCATCACATTGGCCCTTCTTCCACCTCTTAGTACTCCCTCTCACCTAGATTGGTGCTGCTCTAATACCCACAGGATCTCTACAGCCTCCTAGATGTTGGTTTTAATTCCCTAGTTGTTCCCGTGTCTATGGAGTTGATTGCTCACCACATCCTTTCCCATCACCTTCTCCCCGCAAGATTCTCAGGGACCATTGGCCTCATTGCTTTCTCCCCAAGCTTGCTTCCCATGTCAGTCTGATATAAGTAGGCAAACCAGCAATGTCCTAGTCCAAACAATAAGAAAACAAAAGGTTGAAAAAAGAGAAGTGGAGAATAAAAAACAAACATGCATCGTTCCAGGTCTGTCCACTGGCCTTTATGAATCTCTGCCCCAGGGTCCTAGGGGAGTTCCAGGGTCTGCCCCTCAAAGGTCACAGTCTATGTGGGGGGCACTTTAGGGGCTTTTTGGATTTGGTTTGCTCTAATTCCTGATATGTTATGCCCCCCTTCCTGGTTTGTCCCACTGCAGGGCATTCAGGCCACATTATCTCCCCACTGTGTGTCCCTATTACTGTCCTCTGTCGCAGTCTTCTCCAGTTAGGGGACAACAGGTCTTGAGCTGTTGGTCGTTCTACAGTCTTCTCTCTTCCTCAATAGCTCCATGGAGAAACATCGTCCTCTGGGTTTCCTGTGCCAATATGGAGTCTAGGCCGACGGTCCCTTTCTCTTTTTCCTTCTTGATTTGCTTCCATGTGGGTGTAGTAATTCTGCTCATTTCCTCCACCTGAAGGTTTAGTGTTGTTCTCTGCGGCACATGCTTCTAAGGTAGGGGTCAGATTGACTCTGATTGGGTCCGGCCCTGTAGCCTAATCTTTTCATGCAATCTTCCATGTAGTTACATTTCCCTCCGGTTTGGTGTGCCGAGGTGGGGTATGTAAGCACACTCCCGATTCTGTGGAGACACAACCAATACGCTCCCTCTGGGTGGGTTAGTAACTTGTTACCCCCATGCCATTATCTCACTTTCTCCCTTACTCTTTTCTCCCTCCTTCCCCCTCACCCAGCCTCTTCTTTATATTGGATTCACATGTACCTCCATGGGTTTGGTCTGACCTCCACTCAACTATATGTGCCTTTACACGTATATTGTGAGATAAGTGTCTTCTATAACTTCTGTTCTGATTATACTTTCCTCAGGGGATTCATGTTATACTTGTCCTTTTGTGATTGTCTGAACTCACTTAGCATACTTTCTTCCAACTCTTCCCTTGAAATGACATGTTTTATATGATCATCCATGCTTTTAATAAAAAAATATTTTATTAGGGGCTCATGCAACTCTTATCACAATCCATACATATACATACATCAATTGTATAAAGCACATCTGTACATTCTCTGCCCTAATCATTTTCAAAGCATTTGCTCTCCACTTAAGCCCTTTGCATCAGAAAGAAAAAAAGAGGATCATCCATGCTTTTTAATGCTGCATAGTACTCCATTGTGTGTGTGTTCCAGAGTATACTAATCCACTCGTCTATCAATGGAAATTCAGGTTGTTTCCAACTCTTTGAGATTGTGAATTGTGGCCCCATAAACAATGGGGAACAGGTGACTGCTTGTGTTTTATTGTTTACCTCTTCTGGTATATGCCCAGTACAGATATAGTTGTGTCATAACGTAGATCAATTTTCATTTTCTTTCAATTTCGCTGTGTTGCTTTCCACAATGGCTGTTCGTGTCAACAGGACCATTAGCAGTGGAGAAGATTTCCTATTTCGCCACACCCCCTCCACCATTTGTTGCTCTCTGATTTTTCTGATTTGGGCATCCAGGATCTGGGGGAAATCTGTGTTCTTCATGGATACTACCTCGCACCTGACTGACCCATCTCCTCTCCTAAACCCCTCTTTGAGGGGCTCTCCAGTGGCTGACAAATGGGCCTTGGGTCTCCACTCTGCACTTCCCCCTTAATTCACTATGGTGTGTGTGTATATATATATATATATATATATATATATATATATATATATATATATATATATATATATATATATATATATATATATATATTTGCATGAAGCCTTATACTTGGTCCCTTTGGCACCTCGTGATCACACAGGCTGGTGTGCTTCTTCCATGTGGGCTTTATTGCTTCTGAGCTATATGGTCGCTTGTTCACCTTCAAGCCTTTAAGACCCCAGATACTATCTCTTTCAATAGCTGGGCACCATCAGCTTTCTTCGCCAAATTTGCTTATTCACCTGTTTGTCTTCGGTGATCATATCATGGAGGTGTGCAGCCACTGATATGAGTTTTTGTTCTTTGATGCCTGGTAACTGATCCCTTCAGGACCACGTGAACACACAGGCTGGTGTGTTCTTCCATGTGGACTTTGTTGCTTCTGAGCTAGATGGCCGCTTGTTTATCTTCAAGCCTTTAAGACCCCAGACACTATCTCTTTTGATAGCCAGGCACCATCAGCTTTCTTCACCACATTTACTTGTTCACCCACTTTGGCTTCAGCAGTTGTGTCGGGAGGGTGAGCATCGTAGAGTGCCAATTTAATAAAAGAAAATATTCATGCATTGAGAGAGTGCTTGAGTAGAGGCCCAGGTCCTTCCGCCACCTTAATACTAAACCTATAAATGTAGACACACAGGTCTATTTCCCCATCCTCATATATATATTTGCATGTACATGTCTTTGTCTAGACCTCCATAAATGCCCCTTGACTCTTAGCTCTTTCCTCCATCTCCCTTGACTTTCCTCCTGCCCTCCTACCATGCTCCGTCCCCACCTGGGCTACAGCTATACCTCTTCTCTAAGCAACCTTACCCTTGATCATTCCCCACTAGGTCTGCCACTTCCCCCTCACTACCATTTTAGGTCCTATGTTTTTCCCTTGTCCCTGTATTTGTTAAAACTTCTTCCTTACCCTCCCACCTCCCCCTACCCCAAGTCCCCCTGGAACTGTCGGTCCCATTGTTTTTCCTCCAGATAGTTCATCCAGCCTGTCCTATTCAGAGAGACCTGTGGAGACAATAACATGCACGAAAACAAGACAGAGGAAAAACAAGCAACAGTATACAACCAGACAACAAAACAACAAAAACAAACCACTTACAAAGAACAAAACAAATGCAGCACGAAAGAAAAGCTTGGAGAAGATTTTTAGCAAAGTCACATTAGACAAAGGGCTTATAACTCTAATGTGCAATATCTTCCTGGCCTGCAAAAAAAGGAAAACAGCGCCTTTAGGAAGTGAGCAAAATAATTGAAATGGAGACTCATTACAGAGGAGAACTCTATGGCCCATAACCACACAAGAAAGTGCTCCCTATCATTAATCATAAGAGAAATGTAAATGAAACAACCATGCGATACCATCTACCACCATTGAAGTTAGCCCAAATCAGAAAATTATAGAGCACCAAACGGTGGAGGGATGTGGAGAAAAGGAAGATCTCCGCTGCTGGTGGTCCTGCAGATATGTCCAGCCAGTGTGGAAGGCAACCCAGCGATATTGAAATAAAATGGAAATTAATCTACCCTATGACACAGTATGTACCAAAAAAGGCAAGCAATCAAGCATGGCTGGTCGTCTCTGCCCCAATGTTTTTGGGGGTGCAATCCACAATCTCAAAGATTTGGAAACAACCTGAATTTCCATCTATAGACCAGTGGAATTACTATACTCTGGCACACACACACACACAACGGAGTACTGTTTAGCATTTAAAATCACTTATGATCACATGAAACATGTCATTTCATGGGCAGATTTGGAGGAAATTATGCTAAGTGAATTCAGCCAATCACCAAAGGACACATATAACATGAATCCCCTGGGGTAAGTATAATCAGTGCAGAAGTTATAGAGGAAAAGACACTTATCTCACAATATACGGGTAGAGGCACATGCAAGTGGGTGAAGGTCAGACCAAACCCAAGGAGGTACATGTGACTCCAACATAAACAAGGGGATAGGGTGGAAGAAGGAGGGAGATAATGGGCATGGGAAACAGATGATGGCATGGGGGTAAAAGACACTAATCCACCCAGTGGGAGAATGTTGGTTGTGTCTCCACAGAGTTGTGAGTGTACATATAGACCCTAGCACGGCCCACCAAAAAAGGAGGGCAATGTAGCCGCATGGAGGATTGCAGGGAAAGATCCAAGGACGGCCACAATCAGAGTCAATCCGACCCCTTCCCTAGAAGTATGTGCCACAGAGAAAAGCACTAAACCTTCAGGTCAGAGAAAGGAAATGACTTACTACCCCCACATGCAAGCAAACCAAGGAGGGAAAAGAAAAGGGACAATCGGCCTAGGCTCCATAGTGGCCCACCAAACCCAGAGGATGATGTCCTACCACAGAACTGCTAAGGAACAGAGGGGATTACTGTAGGACAACCAACAACTCAAGACATATTGTCCCCTAAATGGAGCACACTGTGACAGAGGACAATAATGGGGACACACAGTGGGGACATAATATGTCCTGAATCCCTCACAGCGGGGCAAACCAAGAAGGGAGAATAACATATCGGCAATTGGAGCAAATCCAATCCACATGCACCTTACAGAGTCCCAAAATAGACTTCAGGCAAGGAGGGGAAGACCCCTGATCTCCCCTATGACCACAGAAAGAGATTCATAAAGGCAAGCAGACAGACCTTGAACTTGAATTGTGTATGTTTCTTTTCTTCTTCTTCTTCCCTTTTCTTTTTTCAAACATTTGTTTTCTTATTGTTTGGAGTCAGACATTGCTGGTTTGCTTACTTATATCACACAGATATGGGAAGCAAGCTCAGGGAGAAAGCAATTGGGTCTATGGTCCTGGAGTGTCTTGTAGGGAGACGGTGGTGGAGAAAAGGGTGTGGTGAACAATCAACACCATATACAGGGGAAACTTAGGGAATTAAAACCAACATCTAAGAGGTTGTAGAGCTCTTGTGGGTATTAGAGCAGCACCAATCTAGGTCATAGGGAGTACTAAGAGGTGGAAGAAGGGGGATCATGATGGTGAGGCAGGAGGAGGCAAAAGGACACAGAGGAAAGCTCTAGGAAGCAAATTTAGAGATAGAAGTATTAACAGTGGTGTTACTTAAAAATAGAGGTATTGGCCTATGTACATATATTTATAAGGCAACACTGAGGCTACGGACAGGCCTTGTGCCTCCACTCTAAACTCCCTCAACACAAGAACTCTTTGTTCTAACAAACCGGCATTTTGTGATGCTCAAACCCCCTACTCCAATCCCCAGCATGATCACTGAAGACAAAATGGGTGCATAAGCACATGTGGGGAAGACAGAAGATTGTGATTGTGCCAGGCTATTAAAATATATCGCTTCTGGGATCTTAAAGGTTTAAAATTAAAAAGACGGCCTTCTGACAGTGAAGCAACAAGCCCACATGGAAGAAGCACACTTCCAGGTGTGATCATGAAGTGTCACCGAGACCGCATCATAGGCATCAGAAGATTCATAACAAACAACAAACAAAAGCACGTGGGTGAGAATGAGGGGGGTTGCCACAGACCTTTATTCTCATCTGTAGACAAGGTACCATTCCTACACAGAGGGGATGCAGGGAAGAGATGAGTCAATCAGGGTGCAGTAGAGCACTGATGGATCATGCAATGTACTTCTGGTTCTGTGAGACTTCCTCTTCCCCCAAATATCATGACCCCAGTTCTGCTTCTGCCTCTGGACTGGATCAGATCACATACATGGATATGGGCAAGAGATAAAGCTCACGACACTTAGAATCCAGGATTCAATAATAAAAGGGTATAGCAATACTAAAAGATTAGGGGGAAGGTGTGGAGGAAGTGAGGACTGATCACTATGAATGGCACATAACCACCACCACCCTCCAAGGGGCAGAAAATCAGAAACCACAGGGGAAGGGTGACAGTGGTCTGTGTGAGATATGAAAATAATAACAAATTATATCAAGGGGCCACGAGTATGGGGGAAGGGAGGGAAAAAAGAGGAACTGATCCCAATGGCTCAATAGAATGTAAATGTCTAGAAAAGAATGATGGCAATATATGTACTAATATGTCCGATACCATTGATGTATGGATCGTAACAAGAGTTGTAAGAGCCCCCAATAAGATAATATAAAAAATAAAAATAAATTAATATAAATTTAAAAATTATATATAACCAGACTGCTCCCTAGAGGCAAGAATGGCGAGACTTCATCTAACAATCATTGGATATGTTGTCATGAGATTTCAAGTCCTGATGAGGTATGTGCTTGGTAAAGTAGAGACATGGTGAAAAAGGAGGAAGGCCTTCACAGAGATGGATTGACAGTGGCTGCAAGGATAGGGACAGCTGTGATGGTGGTTCAGGACCAGGAAGTGTTTCCTTCTGGTGTGCCGAAGGCCACTAAGGGTTGAAAATGAATGGATGGCACATGAGAACAATAGGTTGTTGAACCATTGACTTGTATAATATGTGGTTTACGTGCACATAAAACAATTTTTGAAAGCCTAAAGCCAAGGGAATTAAATAAAAATTAATTTAATAAAAACAAGAAGGATTCTCAATCATGAGAATGTAATCTGATAAATGCTACATCTCAGGGCACAGATCCCAAAGACACCAGTGCAAAGCGAGGAGGGATGGCTTCACAAGGCAAATACAGGATGGCACACAGCGAAGGTAGAGGCGAGCAAACTGAATGAATCCACTTGAAATTCTGATGAGGACTCTGAACACACAGGGCAAAATAAATAGCTTTTGTTAGGTTTCTATGCTGAAAATCTGAGTAAAATATTAATGAATATATATATATATATATATATATATATATATATATATATATATATATATATATATATATATATATATATATATATATACTTAAGAATAAAATACCTCTGTAACCGAAGACTTCGACTGTTACCTAATGTGAGTGAGCCAAGGGGTAACACAGTATTACATCACGATGCTCTGTCTCAGCATCATAAACCGTCTGTAGAAGATCTCCTGATTGTTCATGCCCCAGTGAAATCACTCTGCAGGAACACAGCTTAAAATTTTGTTTACAGAAGAAAGTTCTATGTGGTGTCTACTTCCCTTGGAAATGTTGTTACTCTCATTTGATTATTAAGTATTTCTTAACTTTAACCTCATTATCACTCCAGGATACCTGATCATGTAGTGGTTATGCACTGGGGATCACATAGTCCACAGTTCAAAACCACCTGAAGCTCTATAGGAGAAAATGTGGGCTTTCTACTCCTGTAAATGATCTTGGAAACACACAGCTGGATTCTATAAATCAGCTCTGGCTTGAATTTGTTTGTTTTTTCTGATTAAGGCAACAGCTTTTTAATGGGTGTTCTTATATATAGTTTTTGTGATCTGCATTGGTTATACTAAATGTGCAGAAATTAATGTAATTGTAATTAATAATTATATGTGATTAATAATTAAATGCATAATGACCATATAATGCTAATTGGTTCTGATTAACATCCTCTATTTTACCCCCTCTATCTTATAATATTCATTGAAATGGCTACATGGAACTGACAGCATTTCCATGATATAAGAATATGGAAGTTTCCTCATTGAAATACCAGTGAGAAATGACTCAGAAAGTTGTTTATCACAACATGTTACAAAGTTTTATCAGCTCTGCTCACGAATCCTCAAAGGAGCATAAGATTCCACTACAAGGCTCAACAGGAAGGCATTCTACTCCAGCTCCCTGGATGAGTAAACACGGACCCTGGATTAAGTGCACAGACGCACTGGACATCAGTAAGTGTCAGGCTAAAGACACTCAGCACTATTTAGGAGGGCCAGGAAGCCAAGCTTTCACAATTAAATGCCCTGAGGCACTCCACTCCATGAGCCAGCCTCCAGCACAAAAGCTGGAGTTACTTGCTCCCTGGTTTAGGAAACCCATGACCCTATTCCATGATCTGGTTGCTTGTCTGTTTTTGCTCTTCTGATGTTATAGCTGTTTCTGGATTCAGTAAGTTCAATGTGCAGGGATACAGGGTTCGCAGGACTTGCTCCACTCCAGGCTCTTCTAGTAATGAGATCTCTTTTGATGCTTCTCAGAGGGCTCATTGGATACACAGCAGGGAATCATTTTCACAATCACAGGTGAATTATATCAATATCTAACCTCTCTCCCTGCCCAATCTTACTAAATCCATGCAGGTAAAGGTGATTTGATCAGAATTAGAGAATTTTTTCTATATCGCCTTATGTAATTTACTACCCCTCTACTAAATATGTATAGTCTATAAATAGATTCCACTAATATTTGGCCAGTTTATCTTAGTGTGGTGGCTTCTGCGTTGCTATAATGCTAGAAGCTAAGTCACTGATATTTTAAATGTCAGCACAATTACCCAAAGTGAACACTTTTCAGTGGAGCTTCCAGACTAGGAAGATTCATTGAGGAAGAATGTGCATGCAAAAATTTGCTAATTATCACAACGTTGAATGTGCAAAACATTAATCTAGGAAAATTGATAGTCATACAAATTAACTGGAATACATCAAGATGGATATCCTAAGCTTAATTGAGCTGTAATGGACTTGTATTGGCCATTTTGAATCAGAAAATCATGTGACATAGCATGCAGGAGATGAAACTATAAAGAGAAATGACTTAGAATTCATTGTCAAAGGACATTGCAAAATTAGTCTTGAAGTACAATGCTCTCTGTGGTATATTTCTCCCACTTCAAGGATATGCAATCTATACAAATATTATTCAAATGTATGCATGAACACCAAAAGCTAGTAATGAACCAATTGAAGAGTTCTATAGACTTGAGTGTGAAATTGATGAAAGATGCAATTAAAGTGCATTGATAATAATTGGCTGTGGGAATGTCAAAAATAAGAAAAAGACAAAATGGAACAGAAGTTATAAAATTGAAATTGATGATAGAAGTGAAGGTGGAGATCACATGACAGAATTGTGCCCGGTCAAAGATTTGTTCATAGTAAATATCCTTTGTAACAGCACAAACAGTAACTATATTCAGAGACCTCTCAGGAAGAAATATGAGATCATGGAGAAGTTTAATACCAACAGCTAAAACTAGGCCAGCAGATAACTCTGGAAAAATTGTTCATAGGTAAATCAGGGTGAAGTTGAAAAAAGTAGAACAAGTCCATGGAAACAAAAATCTAAACTTGAGTTTATCCCAGTTGAATTTTGAGAACGTCTCAGGAAGAGATTGACTGCAAAAAACACAACTGAGAGAAGACCTTGGAAGCTATGGGAGGGAGAACAGCAAATGCATCATCCATAAGAAAGGAAAAAGACAAGAAGTCAAACTTGACCAATAATTATTATACATGGAGGAAAAATATTTTTCTCTTAGGAGGCATTGAATTTATGTTCTTGGTGATGGAATAATGTGGAAAAAGATATCAATAATGATTAATTTAATCAGGAGTATCATCCATGGCACTGACTTATGCACATATAGAAGTTGTGGAATCAAAGGGTTTTCCTGTGTAATTTTTGCCTTAATTAGAAAAAAAAATGACATGAATAACAGTAAGTACAAGGAATAGGAAAACGTTCAACATCTGAATGTGGTGCTAATTGTACAATTCTTCTTATATGATTCAAATATTGAATTCATGAAATGTGGATGAAGTGCTAATAAAACTGCTAAAAAAGCCAAAGATCATTAAAATAATAGGTAAGAATCAAAAGATCAAAGCAGATGTCACAGAAGACATGCTGTGTGTATCAAACTTACTCTTAATCATAGATGAGCCAAGGCAAATGGAAAAAAATGAAGTCATAGAGCTGGACAGAAATTGTCAAAGGGCACCTGAGAAGACAAAGTTAAAAATTATAATGAAATTTGCAACAATTCATTAAAAATTTGTTAAATTCAAAACCAAAAGAAAGAACGCACTCAGCATATCTTTAACTGAAAGAACTCAAAAAAAGTTAAAGCCTTGGGATGCAATTTTGAAAGATGAGGAAATAGTTCTATGTGCATATATTTATAGGATTAGTATTAAGGCAACTGATGGACATTGCTCATCCACTCAAATACTTTCTCAATGCTAGAACACTTTCTTCAATCAAATTGTCATTCCATGATGCACACCTTCCAGACATGATTGCTGAAAACAAGTGTGTGCATAAGCAAATGTGGTGAAGAAAGCTGATTGTGCCCAGCTTTCAGAAGATATGGTGCCTGGGGTCTTTAAGGCTCGCAGGGAAACAAGCAGCCATCTAGCTCAGAAGCAATAAAATCAAAATGGAAGAAGCACACAAGCCTGTGTGACCATGAGGTGTTGAAGGGATCAGGTATCAGGCATCAAATAACAACAAATCTTATCATTGTAAATGAGGGGGAGTGCAGAGTGGAAATCCAAAATCCATCCAAAGATAAAAGGACACCCCCTTACAGAAGGCTCATGGAGAGGAGATGAACCAGTCAACGTGCAGCGCAGCAACAATGAATCTTAGAACTTTCCTCTAGTCTCTAAATACTTCCTCCCCACCACTTTCATGATCCCAATTCTACCTTTCAAATCCAGCTAGACCAGAGAATATACACTGGTACAGATAGGAACCGGAAGCAGGGAATCCAGGGTGGATGATTCCTTTAGGACTAGTAGTGAGAGTGATGATACTGGAGGGTGGAGGGAAGGTGTGGTAAAAATGGGGAACCGATTATAAGAATCTACATATAACCTTCTCATTGGGGGACAGACAACAGAAAAGTGGGTGAAGGGAGACATTGGACAGTGTAAGATATGACAAAATAAGAATAATTTAGAAATTATCAAGGATTCATGAGGGAGGAGGAAACAGGGAGGGAGAGGGAAAAATGAGGAGCTAATACCAAAGGATTAAGTGGATAGCAAATATTTTGAGAATGATGAGGGCAACAAATGTACAAATATGCTTGATATAATTGATGCATGTATGGATTGTGATAAGAGTTGTATAGGCCCCCAATAAATGATTAAAAAATAAAAGAAAAATATGACATGCAATATATTGACTTATGCATGAAGCATCAAATGAAGAGGGAAAGAATTTACAGTCACTGTACCAAAAATAACTTGTCAACATTCCAAAATTTCTTGCTCAGCATATGAGCAAGAAACAATGGTATTAAGGAAAAAGTTCAAGCAGAACTGAAAGAATTAACTAAAAACAAGGCTCCAGGAATTTATAGAAAATACTAACTGAAATATTTCAACAAACTGATAATGCACTGGAAGGATATATTCACATGTGCTGGGATATTTGGAAGACAACTACTTTTCCAGCTTACTGTAAGAGAACCATATGTGTGCATATTCCACAAAAGGTGACCCAATAGAATCCTCAATATATAGGACAACATTGTTGATATTACATGAAAGTTAAATTCTGCTTAGTATAATCCAAAATCAATTGCAGCAATACATTGACAGGTAGCTTGCTAGAGAATCAGGCCAGATCTAGAAGATGTGGAAAACTGATAGTGTTACTGATGTCAAATGGATCTCGGCTAAAATCAAGGATACTGTATATAATCGTGTTTAAGCCAAGTTTTCAGCACAAAATATGTGCTGAAAATCTTGGGTTTGGATTATACACAGGTCAGTGGTACCCCAGCGAGGTGTAATATCTTGCTGCCCCTCCCCCCGAGGTAATGAGATGAGCACCTGTTATTGATTGCCGTTTCTCCGCTGTTCTTTCAAAGCCCTGCTGACACTGCAGACATGGACGGCTACAATTCGCAGAAGCAACCGTAATGATTCACTTATACTGGCAGCTGAACTGTTAGGATATGTCTATGGCTTCTCTCTGTCTCTCCCTTTAGTCTCTGTGTTAATTCACATCCTGCATTTCCTGCCCCATGGACTCCCCGCCTCCTCCCAGCTAACACGTCACAGCGGGGGGGGGGGATTACCATGGAATTTCTTTTTCAAAGTCTTGTTTTTTTATCCTATTAGAAATAGATACTCTTAAACAAAAACAAAAACGCCAGTCATATGAGGCTGGTTTCAAAATGAAGGTTGTGTCAAGAGCAGAAGAGAGCAATAACAGTATTGCAAATAGGGAATTCTGTGTTGATGAAAAGCAAGTGAGGGAGTGGCAGAAAATGAAGGCTGACTTGGAACAGATTCCAAAAGCTAAAAAAGCTCATCATGGTTTAACATCTGTTTATGGGGCTCTAGAGAGTGAATTGCATAAATGGGTTATGGAGTGTAGTCAAAGTGGTTACTGCGTAACATGCATGGGAATCCGCATATGTGCTCTACAAATGGCTAAGGATGACACATGTAAAGCACCAGGCATTGAAAAATTTGCTGCGTCATCAGGATGGTGTACCTGTTTCATGAATAGGTTTGGCCTACTGTGTTTGAGAAAAAGAACAAAGATTTCCCAGAAATTGCCACAAGACCTTGAAGAAAAAATTATGTCATCCCAGTCATTTATTATAAAACAAAGTAGGATTTATAATTATGACCTGGCAGATATTGGGAATATGGATGAAACTGCCATGACTTTTGATCTTCCAAGCAACAGAACTGTGGCAAGTTTAGGAGAAAAAAACATTTTATCTCAAAACCACAGGAAATGAAAAAAGTAAACCACTTTACATTTGTTCTATCATGTTTGGCTAATGGAACTAAGCTGCATCCTGTTGTTATTTTTAAAAGAAAGACCTTGCCTAAAAAGATCAATTTCCCACCAAGAATTACTGTGCATGGACATGTTAAAGCCTGGATGGATGAAGACAGAACAAAACAATACCTGGAAGAAATTTGGAACTGACGACCAGTAGCAGCCTTAAAGAAAAAGCCACCGTTACCTGTTTGGGATATGTTCAGAGCCCACCTGTTGGATGACATTAAAAAGTTGGCAAAATCTAATAAAGTTACTTTAGACGTTATTCCAGGCTTATATTTGCGTATGTACAGTATGTTTATTTGTATTTGATTGACTATGCCAAGACATTTGACTGTGTGTATTCTAACAAAATATGGATAGTATTTAGAGTAGGGAAATATTGTCCTGTTTCCCTCTGGGATAGTTAATTTTATTAAAACTAAAGTGGGTGACAGTTTGCATGTTGAAGGGACTTGGCACAGACAGTGAGTGAGGATATCACTTGTTGCAATAACAAGACTCTCATTGAGGTCAGAATGTGATGTTTGTTAGTTATCAACCATGAGAACAGCTTAAGCCTTAAGTTGTTCACTAATATAAGGCCCGCATTTGAACTTTTGTGAACTTCCTCCTTTGCAGCCTCGGGCGAGTTGAGCAGCTCAGAAGGTCTGCTCTCCCTTGAGTACCTCTGCCTTTCACTCATAACTCAATTTCCTGATTACAGAATGCTTCATTGTACACATGTGGAACCTGCACACTGATAAAGAGGTAGTTGTGTGAACAAAACAAAGAGAGATCATACCGTTTAAAATTAGGAAAGTATGCTTCATAGTTATATCCTTTCACAACACTTTTTCAATCTGTAAGGTGAGTATGGTAGTTACATAATCTGGCGTCAATTTGGGACTTGAGAGTTTTAAGAATGAAGCGGTGGAGTCTAGTCCATCAATTGTGTCACAGACAATGACGCCTCTTTGGGCATGGCCTTCCCCTGAGGCTTCTGGGAAAACTATAATGTTTCCTCCTTGGAGGCAGGAGAAACTCTCTCACACAACTTCACTCTCTTGGAGAATCTACTGACAAGGTTAAATTCCTCTGAGACATCCCATGGGGAGAAGTCACATGGACCTACCTTGATGCAACCAGAACCCTGGATCTGGAGAAGCCACATGTAGACCTCCGCCTACTCTGAGATGCTTACAACGCCACTGGAATCAGAAGACTTTGTACCCACTGGTCTGTGATTGTCCTGCATTGGCATCATCACATGTGTTACATGGGTGTGAAGAGGATTATGTAGATTGGTATCAGATTTATGGACTAATATCAGATTTATATGGTTGGACTTGACTGGGTTGGGATGCTTTTTTAACGTACAATTACACTTTACATAAAACTGTTTTATATACATATGCGTGTCTATGAATTTGTTTTGCTAGTCTACCTGGACTAACACACTGAGTATATCATCTCAGAAGCTGGATGGCATAAATAAGAATGTGGCATCGGATTTGAAGGAAGGCATATAAACAACTTACATTATACAGATGCCATAACTTGCTTTCTGAAAGTGAAACTGAACCACTTGCTGATGAAGATCAAGGATTACAGCCTTCAGTATGGAATAAAACTCAGTGCAAAGAAGGTCAAAATCCTCAGAACTGAATCAATAGAGGGCATAATGGGGAATGAAGATAAGATAAAAATTTTCAAAGATTTTTCTTACTGGCATCCATAATCAACGGACATTGATGCAGCAGTCAAGAGATTCATAGCACTAGGAAAATCTGTTGTCTAGGAGCTCTTCAGGGTATTGTAGGGCAAGGTGTTACTTTCAGGACTAAAGTGCCCCTGACACAAGCCAAGGTATTTTCCATTGCTTCATAAGCATGTCAAAGTTGGACATTGAACAAG
This sequence comes from Tenrec ecaudatus, assembly GCF_050624435.1. Taxonomy (NCBI): domain Eukaryota; kingdom Metazoa; phylum Chordata; class Mammalia; order Afrosoricida; family Tenrecidae; genus Tenrec; species Tenrec ecaudatus. Next base: position 203,907,991 of record NC_134531.1, read on the forward strand.
GTAGACTGAAGGAGAATTGATGCTTTTGAATTTTGGTGCTGGCAAAGAATATTGAAAGTACCACAGACTACCCAAAGGACCCAAAAATCTATTTCATAAGAAATATGACCAGAGTTCTCCCTGGAGGCAAAGGTGGCAATACTTCATCTAACGTACATTGGACATGTTTTTATGAGAGACCATTTTCTGGTGAGGTGTGTGTTTGATAAATTAGAGGAAAAGTAAAAAAGAGGAAGGCTGTCAAAGAGGTGTATTGGCAGAATGACTGTAAGGATTGGGACAATTGTATGAATGGTGGAGGACCAGGAAGGGTTTTGTTCTGGTGTGCATAACGCCACTATGAGATGGAAATGCAAGGACTGCACATAAGAGCATTAAGTTTTTCATGGAGTTCTCGTGGCCTAGTCGGTTTCCCTTTGGGCCACTCACCAGAGTTTGAAACACAAGCTTCTCCAAGAAAGAGAGAGAAACCTTTTAACTCTTTTAAAATGTTACATTCATGGAAAGCCAAACAGAAAATTCTATCCTTTCCTATAGACACACAATGAATCAGGACTGATGTGATGTCAATAAAATATCTTTTAGACACATCTACAGACTTACGTGACTTTTAAAATATTCTGCTTCCATTTACTTTGAGATATTATTTATATCTCGTTTTTTAAAACATATATAGGTGTTGATGTTCCTTTTAGGTGCCATCCAGTTTGTTCCACAACAAAATAGCAAGTCCTGCACCATTCTTACAGTTGTCACCATGTGTGAATCAATTGTTGCAGCCACTGTGTCAATCTATGTCTTTGAGGAACATCCACTTTCTTACTGTCTCTCTGCAATACCACATATGCTACATAGCCTAATTCAGGCACGTCCATATCTCTCCCAGAGTATGTTGAGCTTCATGATTATTTAACTTTATAAAGACTGGAGCAAGGAAAGGGATGTCATTTAAAATTATTTGATTTTTATTGTGCTTATTTTCCCACACAAATATATTAGAATATAGAGGATTTTTAAAGTAATGTAGTTAATTATAATAATTATGATTTAAATTTTGTATTGTGTTTGACATACAGAATTATATTCAATGAAATACTATTTATAATTGTCGACATTAATGCTTTTCTCTAATATATGGGGAAAATATTATCATGAAACTAGTCATAATATTGAAAAGATTCTTTTTTTCATTTTTAATATTGTTGACAAACAATTCATTAATGTGCTCTTTGAAAAGCTGTTTGGAAAGAAAATCCAGGGAACCACTGTCAGCAGCCTGCAACACTAGACTGGATTCTCACAATAGTATTATTTGTAATGCGCATATTCTCTATGTTTCTGAAAGGTTTCATCAGAGCTTCCTCCTGTAGCCCTAACTCAAGTGATCTGTAAGAAGCCCCAGTCCTCACTCTGCCAACTTTCCTCACCCATTAAATGGGAAATAGATATGTAAACACCCCCCCAAAAATTTAATAGCCCAGAGAAGAGGCCAGATGTCAAAGAAAGTTGATAGTTTAGCAGATGTTCCTATCATTGTAAGGTGACATAAAATAGTGCCTGACTCACAGAGGCCTTATATGCCATAGAATAAAACTTTGCCCAGTAATGTGACAGACTCATAATCTTCATGGTTGGGGCCCTTGTTTCATTCATGGTGTTAATCCATCTCATTGATGTTAGTCCTCTGTTTCTCTGGCCCTCTACTTGACCAGGCATGATGTCCATGCCAGGAATTGTCTCCAAAGTGTATAAGTCGAAGTTTTGTCACTCATATTCCTAAGGATCATTCTAGTTGTTCTTTTTTCAAGATAGATTTGTGGGTGTTTTTCCCTGGGAATCCATGGTCAACATCATAACTCAGATCCAGTTTGCCTTATTCACTACGCAACCTTCACACATATATTAGTGAATGGAAAAACAGCTCCTGAGGGGGAAATGGATATCTGAAGGGAAAAAGGGATCTCTAAAATATTATTTTGCTTTAAATTTATATCCAGTACTGGGATTCAAAGCCAATTTTCTTCTTCTTTTTGTATTTTTTATAAAGCACTTTATTGGGGACTCTTGCAGCTCTTATTACAATCCACACATCCAATGTATCAAGCACATTTGTTCATAGGTTGACACCATTATTTTCTGTTTTAAAAAATCATGTTATTCAGGTAACATCCAACTCTTCTCAAAATCCATACATACATCAATTTTGTAAAGCACATTTGTACATTCATTGTCCTCATCATTCTCAAAACATTTCCTCTCCATTTAAGCCCCTGGCATCAGCTCCTCATTTTCCTCATATTTTGTCATATCTTACACTGTCCAACGTCTCCCTTCACCCATTTTTCTGTTGCCTGTCCCGCAGGGAGGAGGTTATATGTAGATCCTTGTAATCAGTTCCCCCTTTTCACCACCACCCCCCCTTTCCTCCACCCTCCACTCTCACCACTCTCACCACTGCTCATGAAGGGATCATCTGTCCTGGATTTTCTGAGTTTCCAGTTCCTACCTGTACACTGTAGATCCTCTGGTCTGGCCAGATTTTTAAGGTAGAATTGGGGTCATGACACTGGGTGGGGAGGAAGCATTAAGGAACTAGAGGAAAGCTGTATGTCTCATCATTGCTACACTGCACCCTGATTGACTCATCTCTTCCCCGGGACCCTTCCATAAGGGGATGTCCAATTGCCTACATACAGATGGGCTTTGGGTCTCCACTCCGCACTCCCCTTTTTTTCACAATGATATGATTTTTTTTGTTCTGATGATGCCTGAAACCTCATACCTTCGATGCCTCATGATCACACAGGCTGGTGTTCAAAGCCAAAATTTAAAATATAAAAATGCAGAAAATACAGATAGCCTTAACATTTTGTTTTGGTATAAACTTTCTAAATTATATGAAAATCCAGCATGCAGATAAATAATTTTATTTGATCTTCAATTAAAATTAATTATCTCAAAGGGGGTTATTTCTCTTCCTTCAAATTTACAAAGAATACACAAAAATATCTACATAGATGCATATCAAATCAAATAAATATAATCAGTAACTCAACAGAGAAATACAAAGTATTTTGTAAACAGAAGAATTTCCACGTGTCTCTCAATTATGGAAGTTCTGATTCTCTAACTCAAAAACCAACCTTCAATATGCAAACTAACTGCTTGTAAAATCAATTACAATTCATGGCAACACTGTAAGACAGGGTTGGAAGGCCCCTGTGGGTTTCCAAGAGTGCAGTTCTTTACAGAATGAGAACAACTCATTTTTCTTCCAACCTAATTCATTAGCAACTGGGAAAATGCAACATAGACAAATGTGATACGTAGCTTTGAAATGTAAGGATGTCAATTGTTAGACAGCTGGGGTGTGCCTAGCTTTGGTAGAATATTTAAGTAAACACAATTTTGCATTACTGATGTGAATCCACATACGTGTAAAAGATTTAATATAATATAAATTTAGTAAACTGGGAATTAGAATGGTTTGTGCATTCCTGGATTAATAAATAAATATATAAATTGCACTGTTATAAGAGGCAGCACAGCTTTACTGATACATTTGAATCAGACAAAACAAAATGAAGTTTATGTCTCCTTATATTTATCACAATTCAATAAAATACAGGGAAACTATGCATGAATATCCATACTAAATATGGATTCAGCCTCTTGAACAGTTATATTTATAGGAGAACTACTTGTGCAGTTTGTAATTAGAAACTCCTCTCTGTCCAGACTGTTACTGGTTTTTCAAGATATCATTAGTTCATGTTTATCAATATCCGAAAATAAAAGAAATAATGACAACTTTTAAAACTATCTTAAAATTCTCTCAAATATTAGGATAAAGCTACGTAACCAAATGCTGGGTTCAGGACACTGTAAACAGGCATTCTAAATGTGACTCTTAAGGATATTATTATAAGAGAGTAAACATAGAAAAAAATGGATAACCTGGTAAATATACTTTCTAGTTCCAGCTCTCATTTTTACCAACTGCCAGACTGTTATATTCACAAACTCACAAGCTATTTGAAACATTATTATTATCTAATCTAGACATCATATGCAATATTATTATCATTCATCCCTCAAAATAATTATTTATTTTTATGTAAAACTTGTCAGAAGCATTTGTCCAATAATAGGTTCTTATATGTATGTTAGATCTCTTTTTCCCCAGGAATGCAAAACAGTAATCTGCCTTCCATTTGTGTACACCAAGTATTTTTTATTATCTCTAGTATTAAAATTTTTTTGGAAATGTTGAAATTTAAATCTCCAGTTAGAATTCTGAAATAGAGTTTCTTATTGATGTGTTCCTCACTGTAGTATCAAAAAACATTTTATCATACATGAATATAAAATGCAGGAATATTGACACGCACAGAACATACAGTGAAGGCATATTGAAATAAATGGTCACAATTCAAATATACAATAAAATATGGTGCAATAAAAAGTGTAACATTGACAGAAATAGGTGTATAGAAAAAAACCAACCCATTCACATACGAAAATACAGTTTAAAAAATAATTTCATTAAGCATTTCACTTTTAAAATATTATCTATATGAGAACAAAAATGCCAACCAAAACACAACCAAGAAGTACATTCAGAGTCATAGTTGCCATAAAGGGCTTTTGAGAATGTAAATCACTATGTGAGCACGAGCCTCATCATTCTGGTTTTTGAACCAACTAATCTTGTGGTGAGCAGTCCAACACTCACCAGACGGCACCACCAAATAAGCGAAACCAGAAAATGACGTTTTGGGTGAGTGAGTCTAAATTAATGAGAGTGAATCAACTTGACCAAAAATTACCACAATGTGGAAAAAAAGTGAAAATATCTGATAATTATCAATGAATGTTATGTGTAGAAATTGTTAACTTAGAAAATGCTTTGATGTATACAATTTATAAATTAAGAAAAATATAGTTCATGAATTCTGAGTTTTCAACCAAGTTTATGAAAAGTTTAGAGAATACATGAGAATATGATTTAATCTCCTAGTATTAATATTTATGGACAAGACTACAGGATTATTAAAATTGCATAACAAATCTAATATTTAACATATGATATTTTATATTTCTCAAAAGTGTCTAATAGTAAGAAAAATACATTGAATTTAAGACAAGCTTTTTTTCAAATTATTCAATACTGCTTTCTATTTATCTCCCTTGATTCTCAAATAGAAAAATGTATGAAATTTTTAACTTTGTCTGAATGTCAAAGTTAAAGACTATATGATTGAAATGCTATGTTCAGTCAATCAAAGGAACACACAAACACATAGCAGGAACAAAAAGCCTTAGGAGAACCTGGAATATCTAAATATCATTCTGCACAGAGCACTCTTGATTTCCTTGTTCCTCAGGCTAAAGATAATCGGATTCACAAAGGCGGGCACTATGGAGTAGAACACAGATGCAAGAAAATTTTGAACAGTTGATACATTTGAGTAAGGGCAAAAGTAAGCAAATATCCCAGAGATTAGAAACAAAATAACTGTAGCTAGCTGGGGGGAGCAGGTAGACAAGGCTTTGTTTCGGGCTTCCATTGATTTCATCCGGAGCACAGTAGAAAATATGTTAACATAGGAAGTAAATAAAACAACAAAACAGATTAAGACAAAGCCAGAACTGACTGCAAGAACCACTGTTTCAGAAAACTGCACAGACTGGGATGAAAGGCTCAGTATTTGAGGAAAGTCACAGAAAAACTGGTGAATGACATTAGATTTCGTGAAAGGAAGCCTGAACAAGGGGCCTGTATGGATTGCTGAATACACCAGCCCACTGGCCCATGAGCCACCTGAGATCTGTGTGCACAGCCGTGGAGTGATAATGAGATGATAATGCAGAGGGTGACAAATGGCAACATAGCGGTCATAGGACATGACCACAAGGAAAAAAAACTCTGTGGCTGCAAATAAGATAAACAGGTACACTTGAGCCACACATTCTCTGAGAGAAATCACTTTACTGTCCATCAGACAATTTAAAACCGATTTGGGGACAGTTACTGAAATACAGCCAAAATCTAGCAAGGACAAGTTGGCTATAAAGAAGAACATTGGGAAATGAAGGTGCTTGTCCGTTATAATGACAGTAAGAGTTAGAAGGTTTCCAGCCATGGATCCCAGATAAATCAGTAGGAAAAGCAGACCTTGCAAGATTTGGAGCTCCCGAGAGTTTGTGATATCCATGAGGAGGAATTCTGTGATGATGGTGAGGTTGCCCATGTCTGCTAACACTCTCTTCTCTCCCTGGAAGTAAATGATAAAATTATGCAACCTACCACAACAGATACTTTGTCTATTCTCCTAAAACATTAAATCTCTGAAGAAATTTGCTCTACTATTTTAGAATATTTTTTCTATTGGAAAATGAATTTTAAAAGTAGCAAATATTAGTAAATAATCAAATGAAGATTATGCATATATAAACACAAATGCGCTTATATCAATTCAATTAACCTTGTAATTTCATTAAAAATCAAAATACAAATTTCTAAAATAGAAATGGAACAACCATACCTGATCACAAAGCTTGAAGTTTTATTTTTTCTCTGTTAATATTGTTATCCCTCATAAAATTCACTGATGTAAACCCAAACCCCATGTTTTTGTTAAATCCCTTGAATGGAAATCATCTCTAGGAGTTTATATTTTTGTCTTGGTGTCATAGATTTTCTACACCATAAGAAGTGATATATCTGATTTTCAGTAATGGCAATTCTATTTTGAAGGATGTTGGTGAAGTTATATCCTTAAATCCTTAGGGCTTGGGGTGGGAATCCTCAGGGAACGCTATTAATTGCCATTTCCAGAAAAGATTAAGGGCCTTCAATGGCTCTTCCCTCCCATATATTCTGACCTATCCACTGAGATTAATTAGAGGCATTCATGTGAATTTTTAGAGATAATATTATAATAGACTTGTTGTAAGACACAAAAAGCAAAAGTTTCCTAAAATAAATTCTAAGGTGAAATTCTTATGTCTTGCTGACAGGATTAAGCACTCTTAGGAAAGATAGAATAAGTTGTAGAGCTTTAAAACTAAAATACTGAATAAATAAATTGAAGAGAGTTTGTAAGACTGATTTATGAAAAAAAGATTGATGTACTCACTTCAGTCAAATACACCATCATTATCTGAAACAACTGCGAAGTGTTTATTAAATGTAAATCACAAGCAACAAACTTGAAAGGTGACAGCAATAAAATAAAAGGCAGATATTGTCTTTTATTGAATTATATAAAGCTCCTAATATAATATCAAGACCACTCCCTGCCTGACGCTTCTGAGCAGGTAGTAAGAAAAAGAAAAAAGAAATAGTAAATTGTCTCAAACCTGAGATGGTCACAAGGATTCCCAACAAGATTTGAAGAAAAACTAGTTAGTGTCTGACTATAAAAAAGATTAGCTAGCACCTGAGGTCATAAAGGTTTGCCTCAAACTAGCAGCCATCTAAGTGAAGCATCAACTAAATTTACAAGGAAAAAGATAGCCGGGCACCATCAGCTTTCTTCACCACATTTGCTTATTCACCCATTTGTCTTCAGCGATCCTATCATGGAGGTGTGCAGGCAATGATATGATTTTTTGTTCTTTGATGCCTGGTAACTGATCCCTTTGGGACCACTCGATCACACAGGCTGGTGTGTTCGTCCATGTGGATTTTGTTGCTTCTGAGCTAGATGGCCGCTTGTTTATCTTCAAGCCTTTAAGACCCCAGTCACTATCTCTTTTGATAGCCGGGCACGAGCAGCTTTCTTCACCACATTTACTTGTTCACCCACTTTGGCTCCAGCCGTTGTGTCGGGAGAGTGAGCATCATAGAGTTCCAATATAATAAAAGAAGGTATTCATGCATTGAGGGAGTGTTTGAGTAGAGGCCCAAGGTCCTTCCGCCACCTTAATACTTGACCTATAAATATAGACACTTGCGATCACGAGGTGCCAAGGGACCAGGTATAAGGCATCATGCACAAAAAAAAAAACAACAACGATATAAGTGTGTGTATGTATGTGTATATATGTGTATATGTATATATATACCATATTAAATGAAGGGGGAAGTGCAGAGTGGAGACCCAAGGCCCAAGTGTCGGCCAATGGAGATCCCCTCATAGAGGGGTTTAGGAGAGGAGATGGGTTAATTAGGGTGCGAGGTAGTACCGATGAAGAAAACAGCTTTCCCCCAGATCCTGGATGCTTCCTCCCCGCAACTACCATGATCCGAATTCTTGCAGGCCTGGATAGGACAGAGGCTGTACACTGGTACATATGAGGGCTGGAGGTACAGGGAATCCAGGGTGGATGATACCTTCAGGACCAAAGGTGTGAGGGATGATGCTGGGAGAGTGGAGGGTGAGTGGGTTGGAAAGGGGGAACTGATTACAAGGATCCACATGTGACCTCTTCCCTGGGAGAGGGACAGCAGAGAAGGGGGGAAGGGAGACTCCGGATAGGGCAAGATATGACAAAATAACGAGGTATAAATTGCCAAGGGCACATGAGGGAGGGGGGAAAGTGGAGGGAGGGGGAAAAAAAAGAGGACCTGATGCAAGGGGGTTAAGTGGAGAGCAAATGCCTTGAGAATGATTGGGGCAGGGAATGTATGGATGTGCTTTATACAATTGATGTATGTATATGTATAGATGGTGATAAGAGTTGTATGAGTCCCTAATAAAATGTAAAAAAAGAAAAGAGGAGAAAAAATGATTAGGGCAAAGAATGTACAGATGTGCTTTATACAATTGATGTATGTATATGTATGAACTGTGATAAGAATTGTATGAGCCCCTAATAAATTGTTAAAATTTAAAAAAAAAGTACATTAGCCTGAGTGATCCAAGTTTGGTAAATAATAAAATCCAACCTGAAGAAGGGAATGGTATCTGGTGGAATTGTGAACATCTGGTTTGCAGAAGGCCACAGAAGACAGTGGGAGCCCCAAATCCATTTGCAGGGCTATTACATAGATTGATTTACAGTGAATCCCCTCTGAACAGGGTCATGATAGCAGGGTTCATTGAAAAGAGGGCGATGAATGAACAAGTGTGCTTTACACAATTTATGCATGTATGGATTGTGATAAGAGCTGTATGAATGCCTAATTAAACAATTAATACAATTCAAAAAATAAAAGTGGATTTTGGCAGGTATTTTTGTTGTTAGGAGGCATCTGGTTGATTAAGACCCATAGTCACATTGTGTATAACAGAATGACACACTTCCTTGATCTCTGCCATCTTCATAATTGTTCCTATAGTTGAGCCCATTGTTGCAGCCACTAAGTCAATCCATCTCCTTGAGGGCCTTCCTTTTTTCACTACCACACCACATCAGCAAACACAATGTATTTTCCAGGGATTGATCTCTGCTGACATGTTCAAAGTAGGTAAGACAAAGTGTCACCATCCTTCTGACCTTAAGGAGCACTATTGGAATACGCCTTTCCAGACTGCTCTCTTTGCCCTTTTAGCAGTTCATGATACTTTCAATGGTAGTATTTTTCAGCATCGCACTAGTACTTTTCCAGCACTACAATTCCAATGTATCTTTTTAATTCAATGTCCAACTTTCGCATATCCATGGGGCAGTTGAAAATGCCATGATTTGGGCAAGGTACACCATAGCACTCAACGAAACATCCTTGATTTTCATTACTCTAAAGAGATCTTGTGCAATAGATGTGGCTAATACACTGCATCTTTTGATCACTTGACTGCTGCTCCCATGAGTACTGATTATGGATGCAAGCAAGACAAAATCCTTGACGACTTCAAATGCTTCTCTTGCATAATGATTTCTGTTTGTCTTTTTGTGGGGATTCTGGTTTTCTTTATATTGAATTGTAATCTATACATAAGGTTGCAATCATTGATCTTCATGGCAGATATAGATAGGTTCAAATTTCACAATTTATCTATGAACTCACTTTTGACACATCTTAAAGTTGTAACGGTGAATATTTCCTACTTTCTTTTCAATTGACATATTTTCAAGAATTTTATTTTATAATTGGTGGTAGGTGTTTTGTTTTGCATCTTTTTCTTTATACGAAATACAAAGTAGGTAAATCTCTAGAGACTGTAATTGGATTTATTGTTTTGGGGATAGTGCCAGGGAGGTTGATGGAAAGGCGGTCCTAATAAAAATGAAAGAAGAAAATGTTCTAAAATGTATTAAGGTAATGACTGTACAACTCAGTATGATCAAACTATTGACTTGTATGATATGTGGTTTACATGTTCATAAAACAATTATTAAAAAGCGCTGATGGGGTAAATAAAAAAGAATTGAATACAAACAAGTCAGGATCCTAAACCCTGAAGAAAGTAATATGATAAAAACTCTCAGTTCATAGATACATGTGAAAACAAGAGGAGAGATGGCTTAAGATGTTAAACACACCACTGCTAACAGTGGAGGGAGAAGTGAGAGAACACAATGAATAAACATGTGAAATCTAAAGTGAACTGTGAACATGGCAAAATGAATACATTTTGTAAGAAGTTTCTATGCTACAAAGTGTAATGAAGTATTAATTAATGTTGACACGTCTGTAGCTATGGAGCTTCAACTATTACCCAATGTGAATGAGCAATGGGATAACTAAGTGCACCGTGGGGTGCTCCAGCACAGCATCATACAGTCTTTAAAAAATCTGCAGAATATTATTTTCCCAGTGAAATCACTCTGCACAAACACAGATTGAACCTTTTGTTTTAAAAAGGAATGTTTTATGTGGTTTCTCCTTACCTTGGAAAAATTTGTTAATCTCATTTGCTCATTAATTTTGTTTATCCATTTTAACTTCTTTTTCCCTCAAGGAGGCCTGGACATGTAGTTATTATGCATTGTGGGTCTCCAAACTACCAAAGTTTCAAACCTCCAGCAGCTCCTTAGAACACGGTTGGTCTTTCTACTCATCTAAACGGTCTTGGAAACCAACACATGCTTCCTATAGGTCATCACTGGCTTGATGGTGGTCAATTTGTCTCTTACTGGTTATGACACCAGCTTTTCCACAATTTCTTATATATCGTCTTTGTGACCTGTATTTGTTATGCTAATTGTTTAATAATTAATGTAATTTTAATTAATAATAGTATGTAATTAATAAGTAAATGTGTATTAACTAATTTAAAAAAGCTGGTGTTCATTAATATTCATTATTTTACCTCCCTAAATTCTAAATTTCATTAAATGGCTAATAGAACTCTGACAAAGTACATGATTAAAAAGTTTTTTATAAATTCTTACACATTTCAATGCCAGTTAGAAATGTGCAGGAAAGTTGTTTATCAGGACATGTTACAAAGTTCTTTCAATATGCTAACAAATCCCCACAGAAGCATACCATTCCATAGCAATTCTCAACTGAAAGGCATTCTGCTCAAGCTCCCTGGGTCAGCAACCCAATAATTGAATTAAATGCACAGAAGCACCCCACTTCAGGAAGCCACAGCCAAAAGGCACTCAGCTCTACTTCAGAGGCAGAGGGCCAGGAAGCCCAGCATTCCCAATTTAATGTCCAGAGGTGCTTCACTCCATGAGCTAGCCTCCAGCACAGAAGCATTCACTTTTACTCACTCCTAGGTTTGGGATGCCCGAGCTCTGTTCCATGCTCTCACTCCTTGTTCTGTTACTGCTGCTCTGATGCTATAACTGTTTCTGGATCCAGGTAGGTCACTGGGGAGGGATATAGGGTATATATGACTTGCTCCACTGCTGGCTCTTGCTAGTAATCATATTACTCCTAATGCTTCTCTAAAGGATCATTTTATACATAGCAGGTTACAATTTTAGGGATTCCTGTACACACTTAATCACAAGTGAATTCTATCAATATATTCCCATGCCTGCCCCCCTCATTCTTACTTAATCCATGCAGGAAAAGGTAATTTGGTCAGTTAGACACGTTGTCTGGAGGAGTTGAGCTCAACCTTCTCAATGCTGTGACCCTTTAATACAGTTTCTCATGGTGTGGTGACCCGCCCAACCATAAAATTATTTTCGTTGCTATTTCATAACTGTAATTTTGCTACTGTTATGAAATGGGTGACACTGTGAAAGGCTTGTTCGACCCCCAAAGGGAAAGTGACACAAAGGTTAAGAACAGCTGGTCTAAAAGTACCATATTAAATAATTTCACTATTATGCTAAATATTCATAGTCTATTAATTGACTCCACTACTATTCTGTCAGTTTATCATAGTGTGGTGGCTTTGGTGTTGCTGTAATGCTAGAAGTTTTGTCACTAATATCTTAAATGTCAGCGTGGTTACCCAAAGTGAAAAAGTTTCAGTGGAGCTTCCAGACTAAGAAGAGACAATGAAGATGAAAGCTGCTGCCAAAATTTGTTAATTATCAGATTTTCTATGTGGGAAATATGAATCAAGTAAATTTGATAGTTATCAAAGTGAAACAAAACACATCAAAATGTATATACTAGCCATTAATGAGCTGAAATGGATTGGTATTGGCCATTGACTCAGAAAATCATATGATATAGTATGAAAGAGATGACACTATAAAGAGAAATGATGTAGCATTCGTTGTCAAAAAGGACATTGCAAAATTAGTCTTGAAGTACAATACTGTCTGTGGTATATTTTCACCTTCAAGGATATGCTATCAATACAACTATTACTCAAATTATACACCAACCACAAAAGCTAGTGAAGTACAAGTTGAAGAATTCTATAGTCTTGAGTGTGAAATTCATGAAACATGCAATTAAGGTGAAATTATAATGATTGGCCATTGGAATGCCATACATGGAAGGGGGAGAAAATGAAATAGTAGTTGGAAAATTGAAACTTGATAGAAATGGAAGTGGCGATCACATGATTAAATTTTGGGTGGTCAAAGATTTTTTCTTAGAAAACATGCTTTTTCAACTACACAAGCAGTAACTATTCATACAGACCTCTCAGGGTGAAATATGAGATGATGGAGAAGTCCAGTGATTAACGTTGGAAAAATTGTTCATATGTCAGTTCAGGCTGAAGTTGAAGAAAATTAAGACAAGCCTATGAAAGCAAAAAATTTAAACTTGATTTTGAGAACATCTCTAGAAGAGATTGGCTGCAAAAAAACACTAATGAAAGAAGACCTGGGGAGCTTTGGGAGAACAGCAAGACCATCATCCATAAGAAAGGAAAAAGGCAAGAAGTCTAACTTGACCAATAATTATTATGTGTGAAGGAGAAAGATTTTACCTACTGGAAGCCTTGAGTTATGTTCCTGGTGGTGGAATAACTTGGAGAAGGTTATCAATAATGATTTATATAATCAGGAATATAAGCTATGGTGCTGAAATATACATGTAGAACTTGTGGAACTTGAGAATTTTCCTGAGTAATTTTTGCCTGAATTAGAAATGAATAAATACATGAATAACAACAAGTACAAGGACGAGGAAAATTTCTAGAATTGAATGTGGTAGTAATTGTACAATTCTTCTTGACATGATTGAAATACTGAATTTATGACATGCGGCTGAAATGCTAATTAAACATCTTTTAAGAGTCAAATATCATTAAAAAGATGAGAAACACAAGACCAAAGCAGATGTCAGAGAAGACTCTCAAACTTAGACTGAATCGTAGATGAGCCAAGGCAAATAGAAGAAATGAAGTAGTCATAGAGTTGGACATTAAATGTCAAAGGACACCTGAGAAGACAAAGGAAAATATTATAATGAAATTTGTGAAGTTCTAGAAATAAAAACAGAAGGGAAGAAAACACATTGCATATCTTTAACTGAAAGAAATCAAGAAAAATTAAAGCTTTGTTTTGCAGTTTAAAAAGATACAACAGGCAAAATATTGAGTTATACATGAAGCATCAAAAGAAGAGGCAAGAGCTCCTCCTCTCTCCTGCCCTTTCTGCCTGTGCTGTGCATGGACCTGGCTGTTGAGATCATGGCCATCTAGGAGTATTCCCATCGCTAAAAACAGGATCAAAGATAAGTTACAGAGGGACATCCAAGGAGATGGCGATGGAGTAACACAACAGAGAGACTCCGCAGAATTCAGCCCAGGGGAATTGCTTAGAGGGAAATTCAACACTGCTGGAACGCAGGACGAGCATCATAAAGATAAGTAGGAAGAGACCGACGGGGATTTGAGGGGCTGAGGGCTTTTGGCTTACCTCAGTGGAGGCCAGCTGAGGCTTGATCTTGGCCTTGCCACTATCTCTGCCGGAGCCGGGACCATTTGGATCCTGTAGGGCAGCTTGGTCTAAGCACAGCCACAGTTTGCTGCCACCTAGCCCGAGGCAGGGATTGGACCCTTGTGTCTCCACGGGCAGAGATCAGGGTTCAACTGCATTGTTGCTCTTGTTTCCATCTCCTCTCTGTCCCCCCCATGGTCTTGGGGGACTATGTGGGGCCTTTTCTCAGAGCAGCTGCAGCTTGCTGCTGCTGACTCTGAGCATGGACTAAACCCTTGCAGCTCTACTGGCGGGTATCGGACTCAGCATTGTTGCGATTGTTTCCATCTCTTCACTATACTCCCTTCCCCTGCCCCCACAAGCTCAGCGGGCATGCTTTTAAATTTTTTTCCTCCTCTTTGTCTCTTTCTTGGTCTCTCAAACACCACTGCTAACCTCCAGACCACTCCCCTTAGCCTAGGGCATTTATGCCTGAGCCACACCCAGCTAAGGGAGCTCCACCCTATGTAGTTAGCCACAGGCTTAGAAAGGTCCTGCTGACCTCCACACCACAGGATACTCTACAGGGGGATTCCTGCCTGTGTGCCTGGGATCCTAAGCCAGTTTGGCCAACACTCCTCAAAGTTCCAAGCTGCTACAGGAACTTCTGCCCAAACTCCACAACACCAAAACAGGCACCTCACCAGCTTTCTGGGTCAGTCCCCTAAGAGGGAAGCCACAGGAGGATAAAATGATAGGTTAATTCCATAGTGAAATAAGCTGTAGGCAGTTCGAAGAAGCAATCCCACAAGTCTATCAGAGAGAGCCAGTGCCCTCAATTCCGTGGAAAATGGCATCTGGCTCCTCTAAAACAACACAACGCAAACAGCCATCAGCCCCAACGACCTCAACGAAATAATGGGAAAAATAAAAGTCAATGGCTGAAGATTTCCTGAACGTAATGACATGCATAGAAGAAGCAGACATTGGGCTGCCACAAAAAGAAATTTTCAGAATGCTACCTGGAGTCATACAGGATATGAGGGAAACAATCCAGAAAAAGGATAAAATGATAGAAGAGGTAAAATCCATAAACCAAAGGTAAATATAGGAGCTTAGGGAGGAGATAACTAAAACCAGTAGGAGACTCACGGACCTTGAGAAGCGACTGGAGGAATCAGAAAACCACATCAGTGACTTGGAGGACAGCCAAGCAGACACGAACAAAGGCAAACAAAAATCAAATAAGATCATCAGAGAAGCTGAAGAAAACGTGAGAGCTATGTCTGATGCTATGAAGTGGAATAACGTTAGAATTATTGGCTTAATGGAGGAAGACACAACAAAGAAGTCAACTGCAGCAATAGTGAGAGAATTCTTGGAGGAAAACTTCCCCAGCTTAATGAATGAAAATCAGGCAACCATTCAGGAGGCTGAAAGAACACCAGCTAGACTAAATCCCAAGAAGACGTCACCAAGGCACATAATAGTTAAATTATCCAACTTTGAGGAAAAGGAGAAAATCATGAGAGCAGCTGGGGAAAAATAAGTAATGGCATACAAAGGTTCCCAAATAAGAATATGCTCAGACCTATCAGCAGAAACTATGAAGAAGAGAAGTGGGTGGAGTAACATATTCCAAAAACTGAAGGAAAACAATGCAAACCCAAGAATACTATACCCAGCCAAATTACCGATAAAGATAGATGGAGAAGTAAGAGTCTTCCCAGACAAGGAAAACTTCAAAGAATACGTTAGAAGAAACTCAGCCCTACAAAAGATCCTTGCTGACCCAGTATGGGCAGAAGAATAACACTCACCAAGCATAAATAAAAGACTGCCACATAGAACAACCTCACCCAGAGGGCCAAAAAGAGAAAACAGACCTCAAGATAGCATTGACTTAAAGATAGAAAGACTACAAAGGCTGCTGAGGTAAGCTTTTAAAAAAGAGGGAAAAGGGGCATAGGGAAAATGTTATGGCATACAAACATTCCTGGGGTGAGGACCAGGTAATATGGCAGGAACCAGACCAAATACAGGGATACACATAGTAGACAACGAAAAAGGGGTGGGGTAAGGGAAAAACAGTAATAATAAAAAAGGAAAGGGTAGTGGGGGCACAGGGCACTAACCCACCCAAGGGGAGGTTATTGTTTGTATTTCCACAGGGAAAGAGGGACCAGACTTCAACCCGATGCTCCAAGATGTGAATGCAACATGCCGGCATGGAATAGGGAACCAGTGGAGAGGTCTGGGGGTTGGCACCAACCCCAACTAGTAAGTGGACACCTGCCACTCACCTCAGAAGAATTTATTTCAAAGGATGGCACTGAATCTACAGCTCCAGAAGAGGGACATATCTGATCAGAACATATGGGAGCAGATGAAGGTGGAGGAAGAGAGAGTGGAGCACATCATGTCCCACCAAGCCATGAGGTCAATGTTCCCAATTAGAGCAGCCAGTCGACAGAGAGGACCACATGGCCAACCCCACTATGATATATGACACCCCTCACTGACACATAGCCCTACAGGGGACAACACCAGAGACAAAGTGTGGGAATTGCACCCGATCAAATCCCACCACACCAAGAAAAAACATTAAAACGTACAATAGAATAGCAATAGAATGGAGCAGCAAGGTCCCCAGGAAATGCTGAAGGTGGGCTTTGGGGCAAGTTCATGGTACCCCAACAGAATGGATTGGAAAAAAACTCCTAAAAGCCAACAAACAATCCTTGAACTAACTACAAGCTTTTCTTTCTTGTGTTTTGTTTTGTTGTCATTGGTTTGTTGTTGTAGTTGTTTTGTTGTATATTGTTGCTTGGTTTTGCTCTGTCTTGTTTTTGTGCATGTTATTAACTCCGCAGGTCTGTATGAATAAGGTAGGCTGGGTGAGCAATTGAAGGAGAAAACAACGGGACTGACAGTTCCTCGGGGACATGAGAGAGGAGAGGTGGGGGGAAAGGTAGTGGTGTTAATAAACCCAGGGACAAGGGAACAACAAGCGATCCAAATCGGTGGTGAGGAGGGTATGTGAGGAATGGTTGGGCATGATCAAGGGTAATGTAACTAAGAGGAATTGCTGCAACTTTGGTGGGGACTGAGCATGACAGTGGAACAGGAGGAAAGTCAAAGGAAATAGAGGAAAGAGCTTGGAGGCAAAGGATATTTATACAGGTCTAGATAAAGACATGTACATATCAAAACATATTTATAACCTAGGATGGGGAAATAGATTTATGTGCATATATTTATGGGTTTAGTATTAAGGTAGCAGATGGAAGTTGGGCCTCCATTCAAGTTCTCCCTCAATGCAAGAATAATTTCTTCTATTAAATTTGCATTCTATGATGCTCACCTTCCCGACACAACCGCTGAAGACAAGAGGGTGAACAACCAAATGTGGTGAGGAAAGCTCATGATGCACGGCTACCAAAAGATATAGCATCTGGGTTCTTAAAGGCTTGAAGGTAAACAAGTGACCATCTGGCTCCAAAGCAATAAAGCCCATATGGAAGAAGCACACCAGCCTGTGTGACCGGAAGGTGCCGAAGTGATCAGTTATCAGGCATAAAAGTACAAAAAATCATATCATTGTGTGCTCACCTCCCTGATACAACCGCTAAAGACAAATGGGTGCACAAACAAATGTGGCGAAAAAAGCTGATGGTGCCCAGCTTTCAAAAGATATAGCATCTGGGGTCTTAAAGGATTGAAGGTAAACAAGTGGCCATCTAGCTCAGAAGCAACACAACCCACATGGAAGAAGCCCACCAGCCTGTGTAATCAAAGAAATCAGGTATCATCAGAACAAAAAATTCCTACCACAGTGAACGAAGGGGAAAGTGCAGAATGGAGACCCAAAGCCCATTTGTAGGCCACTGGATATGCCCTTACAGAAGATTCTTGGGGAGGAGACAAGCCAGTCAGGGTGCGATGTAGCAATGATGAAAAATACAACATTCCTCTAGTTTCTACATGCTCTCCCCGCCCATCCCCACTGTCATGATCCGAATCCTACCTTGCAAGTCTGGCTAGAGCAGAGGATGTACACTGGTACAGATGGGAACTGGAAACACAGGGAATCCATGGCAGATGATCCTCTCAGGACCAGTCGTGTGAGTGACCATACTGGGAGGGCATAGGGAGGGTGTGTTGGAAAGGGGCCACCAATTTGAAGGATCTACAGCTGACCTCCTCCCTGGGACAGACAACAGAAAAGTGGGTGAAGAGAGACGTGGGACAGAGCAAGATATGACAAAATAATGATTTATAAATTCTCAAGGGTTCATGAGGGAGAGGGGACTGGGGAGGGATGGGAAAAATGAGGGCTTGATGCCAGGGGCTTGGGTGGAGAGCAAATGTTTTGAGAATGATGAGGGCAACGAATGTACGAATGTGCTTTGCACAATGGATGTATGTATGGATTGTGATAAGAGTTGTATGAGCCCCTAATAAAATGTGTTTTTAAGAAGAAATTATAATCAGGCACCATGTAGGTTCATATTTAATCTTCCCCCTGTATTATACTATGACCTTAAAAATGAAAGATGCTGGCTAGTGCCCCTTGCCCCTAAAGCTGCTTCCTCAAATGTATATAACTTTTGACTAAATAAATGCCTAAGTTGTGCTATGAATAATGATTTTAAAAATCAAAAATAGGAAGAGAGAAGAATACACAGAGTCACTGTACCAAATGGAACTTGTCAACATTCCACAATTTTTTGCTCAGCATGTGAGCAAGAAAAATGGTATTAAGGGAAAAGTTCAAGCAGAACTGAAAGCATTAGCTAAAGACAAGCCTCCTGGAATTTATAAAAATATGAACTGAAATGTTTCAATAAACTGATGATGCACTGGAAGGACATATTCATCTGCACTAGGATATTTGGAAGAAAACTCTTTTTCCAACTTACTGGAAGAGATCAATATTTGTACATATTACAAAGAAGGTGACCCAATAGAATGCTCAATATATAGGACAATATCATTGATATTACCTGAAAGTTAAATTCTCCTTAGTTTCATGCAAAATCAGTTGCAGCAATACATTGACAGAGAGCTGCTAGAGATTTGGGCCAAATCTAGAAGTTGTGGAAAAATGATAGTGTTACTGATGTCAGATGAATCTCAGCCAAAATCAGAGAAGAACAAAGGGAAGTTTATGTGTATTTGATTGAATATGACAAGGCACACGACTGTGTGTATTCTAACAAATTATAGATAACATTGAGAGTAGGGTAATGTTGTCCTGTTTCCCACTGGGACAGTTAATTTTATTAAACCTAAAGTGGGTGACTGGTTGCATGTGGAAGGGACTTGGCACAGTGAGTGAGAAGGAGATAACTTGTTGCATCAAGTCAGAATGTGATCATGAGGTCAGAATGTGATCATGTTTGTTAATTATAAACTGTGAGAACAGCTGAAGCATGAAGTTGTGCACTAATTTAGGCCCCGCATATGAACTTTGTAAATTTCCTCCTTTGCGTGCTCCTTTGATGTGCTAAGAAAAACGGGCCAGTGGATGAGCTCAGAAGGTCTTCTCTCACTTGAGTACCTCTGCCTTTCCATCATAACTCCATTTCCTGCTTGCAGAATGCTTCATTGTACACATGTGGAACTTGTACAGTGATCAAGAGACAATTGTGTGGAAAGAAAAAGGAGAGCGTGCACTTTTTAAAATCAGGAAACCTATGCTTCATAGTTGTATCCTTTCACCTACTTATTCACTCTGTGAGATAGTTTATTGTGCCAGCATGGCCAATGAACACATGTGGGATTAATTGAAGGGCGGGGAGATGAATGGTTCGGCAAGCCTAGCCTTTCTTGTAGCTGGTTCTAGCAGGGACTGCAAATCTGTGTCCTAGGTTCCCTAGCAGGTGGCAGGACGTTTATTGCTTAATCTGCGGGCCCTGTGAGTGGTGCAGGCTCCACAGGACGTGGTCTGGGCCAGATCAGACAGCAGAGGCTCTGGGGGGAAACTGAGGGCAATGGCGCTTTTCCTCTACCCAGGCTCAGAGCTCAGAGCCACTGGCCCCTGGAATCCCCGCAGCGCACCAGAGAGGGCAATGCCACTCTCACAGGAGGGCAGAACCCTGTCGCTCATTCTCCCAGTAGGCAGGGGCACCCACTGTTCCTCCTCCCACTGCCGATGCTGGAAAGGTGCGCCCTCAGCAGGCAGATTTAGTTCCCCTGGAGGGGGAGACGGAGGCTACAGGTCTCCACAGGCCAGCCAAATTGGCTCAGGCAGAATCGCAGTGTGGGGGTAGGTGCGAGCTGGTTT
Organism: Tenrec ecaudatus; assembly: GCF_050624435.1. Classification (NCBI taxonomy): domain Eukaryota; kingdom Metazoa; phylum Chordata; class Mammalia; order Afrosoricida; family Tenrecidae; genus Tenrec; species Tenrec ecaudatus. The sequence continues at coordinate 203,928,461 of NC_134531.1, forward strand.
TTGGGGTGACCCTCGCCAGCGGGAAGTGCTCAGTGCATGTTCCTGGGTGGGGACTGGAGCGGGAGCTAAGCTGATGAGGGTGTGCGGCCTGCAAACGGAGTGGCAGTGGAGAGGTCCCAGGCAGCGGTGGGGGTGGATGGTTCCCCGTGGAGGTCACCAGGCAACCCTGGGTGGCCTATAGGTCAGATTCTTGGGCCCAAGGGCAGATCGCTGCCACATGGGGAGAGGGGAACCGTGGGAAAGGGAAGCTTCTCTCCTAGTGGGGTACCGGAGTGGGCAGCTGGTGTAGGGGGATCATGCAACCTGCTACGCATGTCTAGGCAGGATAGGCAAGTAACTCTGGTCTCAGGGTCCAGGTTTGGGGAAGGAGTTGGGCTCTAGCTAGTCGCGGCCTCAATGGCAGCAGCCTAGTGACTGAAGATGCTCCACTATTCGGGTCCTGTATCACCAAGGCCCCTGCTCAGGACAAATGCGTGGGTTGGGAGTGGTGTTCTCTTCCGGGGTGATATTTCACTCACCAGACTCCTACCACTCGGCTACCTGGACACCAAACCCGCTTTGTTTGAAAGAGCTCTGAGTATGCTGGTTCCCTGGTCTGCCATCTTCCCAGACGGTTCTTTTTTAATTTTTTTCTTTTTTTCAATTAATTTATTCTTTTATGGGTCATTTGTTTTCTTTTTTGTTGTCATCATTGTGTTCTCTTTTGTTGCTCTGTCTTGCTGTGCCTTGTTTTTGGGTGCATATTATTTTCTCTGCAGATCTATCTAGATAAATAGGCTGGATGAAGATCCTGGAGGAGAAAACAATGCGAACATTGGTTACAGAGGGACATGGGAGATTGGGTGGTGGGGGAAAGGTGGTCTTGACTAAACCAGGGACTAGTGATCAACAAGTGATCCAAAATTAGTGGCAAAGAGGATGTGAGAAACCTGGTAGGGATTCAGCAAGGGCAATGTAACTGAGAGGAATTGCTGAAACCAAATGAAGGCAGGGCATGATAGTGGGACAAGAGGAAAGTAAAAGGAAATAGAGGAACGAACTAGGAGACAAAGGGTATTTAGAGAGAACTAAATACAGGCATGGACATATGTAAACATATTTATATAGGATGGTGGGGAAATAGGACTATGTGCAAGTGTTTATAAGTTTAGAATTAAGGGAGCAGGTGGACATTGGACCTCCACTCAAGTACTTACTCAATGCAAGAACACATTGTTCTATTAAATTGGCATTCCATGATAATCATCTTCCCAACAAAATCACTGAAGAAAAATGTGTGCTTAATGAAATGTGGTGAAGAAAGCTGATGGTTCGTGGCTTTCAAAAGGTATAGCATCTGAGGTCTGAAAGGCTTAAAGATAAATAAGCAGCCAACTAACTGAGAAGGAATAAAACCCACATGGAAGAACCACACCAGTCTGTGGTCACCATGAAGTGTCGAAGGGATCAGGTATCAGGTATCAAAGAACAAAAAATCATATCATTGTAAATGAGAGTGAGTGCAGAGTGGAGACCTAAAGCCCATTTGTAGGCAACTGGTAACCTTACACCCCCTTACGGAAGGGTCGCGGGGAGATGAGACAATCAGGGTGCAGGGTAGCAATGATGAAACTTAAACTTTCCTCTATTCTTAAATGCTTCCTCCGCTCTATCATGATCCCTATCCTACCTTATAAATCTGGCTTTAACAGAGGGTGTACACTGGTGCAGATAGGAATTGGACACACAGGGAATCCAGGACAGATGATCCCTTCAGGACCTGTGGTGAGAGTGGTGATACCTGGAGGGTGGAGGAAGGCTGGGGTGGAAAGGGTGAACCCTTTACAAGGATCTACATATAACCTCCTCCCTGGGGTATCGACAACAGAAATGTGGATGAAGGGAAACATCCAACGGTATAAGATATGACAAAATAATAATAATTTATAAATTATCAAGGGTTCATGAGGGAGTGGGGAGTGGGAAGGGAGGAGGAGAATGAGGGGCTTCTTTCAAGTGCTCAAGTAGAAAGCAAATGTTTAAGAATAATGGTGGCAACAAATGTACAAATTTCCTGGACACAATGGATGTATGTGTGGATTGTGAAAAGAATTGTACAAGCCCACAATAAAATGATTTTTTAAAATTGTTTCTTTGGCATAAACTACATATCACAAAAATTTAATAGTTCAATTATACTGAGTTGTACCATCTTTGCTGTAATCAATTTTAGAACAGTTTCTTCTTTCATTATTAGCACCTCATTTCCTCCCAACCTTCCTTGCACTACTCCCCAAAACAATGATTCCAGGACTGTCTCTACAGATTTGCCTATCTCAGATTTCATATAGTGAAAAACATACAAAAAAAACCCAACACACAATAATAAAACAAAGTAGGGGGGAAATCTCAATTGAATAGAAAATACTGAAAATTAACACTTTAAATGGGTCATGTGTGAGTTGAAATTATAAAGTATGAAATTCCAACCTATATCTGCCATTACGATCAAGGATTGTATTCTCCAGTATAGGTTAAAGAGAACCCAAACCCACACAGCAGAACTAATAAATATCATTCTAATAAACAGAGCATTTGAAGTTGTCAAAGATTTCACCTTGCTTGGATCCACAATCAATGCTCACAGGAGCAGCTGTCAAGAGCTCAAAAGATGTATTGTATTAGATAAACCTACTGCATAAGACCTCGTTAGAGTATTGAAAAACAGGATGTTACTTTGAGGAGTAAGGTGCAAATGATCCAAATCATGGTATTCAATTGCCCCATGTCCATGTGAAAGTTCAACATTAAATAAAGAAACCAAAGATTCAGTTAAATTGTGGTGCTGGCAAAGAATACTGAAACTACCATGGACTACTTAAAAAACAGAGAAATTTCTCTAGGAAATAGTACTCCCATAGTGCTGCTTAGAGGCTAGATGGTGACACTCTATTTTACATGTTTTGAATATGTATATGTTGGAAGCACACATAAATTCCTGGCGAATACCTCAGGCTTGGTAAAGTCATGGGGTGGCAAAAAGAGTAAGGTCTCAAGATGATGGATTGACGCAGTGGTGGCAACACTGGGCTTAATTATAGGAATAACTGTGAGGATGGCAAGGAACAAGGCAGAGTTTCATTCTCTTGTGCATAATGTCACTATAGATCAGAATCAACCAGATGCCCCTAACCACAACAAAATACCTGCCATCATCCACTTTCTGATACACTCTTTATGAGAGTAAGGCTATTCAGACCCCTAGTCAGAGGGATTCGCTGTAAACTTTACGTCATGACCCTGGAAATGGATTTTGAGCTTCCACTATTATTTCTGACCTTCTGCAAACTAGATGTTCAAAATTTAAGCACATGTGGTAGTTACATAATCTGGTGTCAATTTGAGAGGATTATGATTGAAGAGTCTGGCCTGTCAATGAAGATATAACCAATGAGGCCTCTGTGTGGGCATGGCTTCTGAGAATTGTGGGATTTCCTGTATTTCCTCCTTGGAGGTGAGAGACACTTCTCTTTCTCACCTCAGTCTTTGTGATATATCCTAGCTGACAAGAAACTCTCTTGGCTCACTCCCTGAGATGCTCTACTGACAAGACACATGGCATTACACTGATAGACCCCGTGCCCTGGGAAGAGGAGAAACCACGTGAAGACCCCTGCCAGTGCTGAGATTCTTACAATGACACTGGATCCAAAGACTTTCTACACACTGGCCTGTGATCATCCTGCACTCCGCGCCTTTGCATGTGTTTCGTGAGTCTGAAGGAGACTTTATAAATTGGTACTGGACATATGAACTAATATACAACTTACAGACTTGACCTGGACTGGGTTGGGCTGCTTTCTTAATGTACAATTACCCTTTATATAAAACTCTTTCTTATACACATATGAGTCTCCCTGGATTTGTTTCTCCAATCTACTCAGGCTAACACAGCCGATATTACTTCCTCCTTCAGAATTGGATTTTGTTTACAATCCTTTGATCACACAGGCTGGTGAGCTATTTCCACGTGGACTTATTTGATGCTTACCTTAGATGGCTGTTTTTTTAAGGCAAGTCTTTATGACCACAGGTGTTATTCTTTTTTTTTATGGGAGCTGTTAAACATATAACAATTCAAGGTTTGATTAGATTAAGCATGATTTTACAATTGTTGCCACCATCATTTAAAAAATATTTTATAAGGGGGGAAAGGGGAGGGAGGGGAAAAAAAAGAGGACCTGATGCAAGAGGCTTAAGTGGAGAGCAAATGCCTTGAGAATGAGTGGGGCAGGGAATATATGGATGTGCTTTATACAATTGATGTATGTATATGTATGGATTGTGATAAGAGTTGTATGAGTCCCTAATAAAATGTAAAAAAAGAAAAGAGGAGAGAAAAAAATGATTAGGGCAAAGACTGTACAGATGTGCTTTATACAATTGATGTATGTATATGTATGAACTGTGATAAGAATTGTATGAGCCCCAATAAATTGTTAAAATAAAAATTAAAAAATTAAATAAATGCAAGAGAAAAAAATATTTTATTTTTCCTTGCACTCTTTAGTATCAACTCCCCTATCCCTGTCCGTCCATACCCTAACCCCCCCAAGTATGCTTTTATCATATTAAAAGCTATTATTATTATTTCTCCTTTTACATTTTTCTTTTTTGCCCCTTATCTTTCACCATGCACTGTATCCAGGCACCATCGAGTTTCTATTCAACTCTTTATGGGAAAACTCAGGCTTGAGTAGTTGAGCCTACTTTTTTTACTATCCTCTCCAAAGCATTGGTCAGGGTGTGGTCTAAATTTTATATTAGGAGCTCTATATACTTCAAGAATAGACAGTCTTTCATTCTATTGCTGTCACATTTCAAGTTTATTACTTGTGATTTATCATTAACAAATACTTTGAAGTTGTTTCAGATATTTATGGTGTGTTTCACTGATGTGAGTACATCTATCTTCCTTTCAAAATTCATTCTTACACATATTTTAATATATTTATTCAGTATTTTAGTTTATAAAATGCTGCAACTTATTCTGTCTTTCCTAAGAGTGATTATTCCTATTTTCCAGGGATAAGAATTTTGACCTACAATTTATCTTAGGAAACTTTTGCTTTCTCGTGTTTTACAAAACATCTATTATAGTGTTATCTCTAAAATTTCAAATAATGCATCTGATTAATCTCAATGGATAAGTGAGAATATATATGAAAATAAGTAATTGGAGGGCCTTAATCATTTCTGGAAGCTACAATTAATTACTAGCCTTCCCTGAAGATTTAGAGATATAAGTATATAGCTTCTCCCAAATGTAACTGTATGTCCATTATTGAGGATCAAAGAAATCATGATGTTTGGTTTAGATAAAACTTACATTATGAGAAAGAAAAACATACTAGAGAATATTCATCGAAGGGATTAAAAAAAGCATCTTGTTGGGCCTTCCATAAGAGAGCTCTAAGAGGAATAGTAGTATTAGCAGAAAGAACATAAATATTCAAGCTCTGTGCTCAGGTTTGTTTGTTTTTTATTATTTTATAGATTTATATTTTGAGTTTTAAAGAAATTTTAAAAAGTTAATTGATATAGATATATTGATACTAACATATTTGTGTTTACTATATGGAGAACCTTCATTTTATAATTTACTAACATTTGTTACATTTCTTATTTTCTTACTAAATGAAACAATTATTTAAAAGCACTGGATCAAAGTTTGTCAGATATTTAATGTATTATGAGGATAGCCAGAGTATCCATTTTGGTATGATGCATAACATTATCATTTAATAACAGGGAGAGAAGAGAGTGTTAGCAGACATGGGCAACCTCACCATCATCACAGAATTCCTCCTCATGGACATCACAAGCTCTCGGGAGCTCCAAGTCTTGCAAGGTCTGCTTTTCCTACTGATTTATCTGGGATCCACGGCTGGAAATCTTCTAACTATTACTGTCATTATAACAGACACGCACCTTCATTTCCCAATGTATTTCTTTATAGCCAACTTATCCTTGCTAGATTTTTGCTGTATTTCAGTAACTGTTCCCAAATCGGTTTTAAATTCTCTGATGGACAGTAAAGTGATTTCTCTCAGAGAATGTGTGGCTCAAGTTTTCCTGTTTATCTTATTTGCAGTCACAGAATATTTTTTCCTTGTGGTCATGTCCTATGACCGCTATGTTGCCATTTGTCACCCTCTGCATTATCAGCTCATCATGACCCCACGGCTGTGCATACAGATCTCAGGGGTTTCATGGGCCAGTGGGCTGGTGTATTCAGCAATCCACACAGGCACCGTGTTCAGACTGCCCTTCACAAAATCCAATGTCATTCACCAGTTTTTCTGTGACATTCCTCAAATACTGAGCTTTTCATCCCAGTCTGTGCAGTTTTCTGAAACAGTTGCTATTGCAGTAAGTTCCGGCTTTGTCTTAATCTGTTTTCTTGTCTTACTCACCTCCTATATTAACGTATTTTCTACTGTGCTCCGGATGAAATCTATGGAAGCCAGAAACAAAGCCTTATCTACCTGCTCCCCACAGCTAGCTACAGTTATTTTGTTTGTAATCTCTGCGATATCTGGTTTTTTGGGCTCCAGCTCAAATGCATCAGCCATTCAAAACTTTCTCACATCTGTGTTCTACTCCATAGTGCCCGCCTTTGTGAATCCGATTATCTTTAGCCTGAGGAACAAGGAAATCAAGAGTGCTCTTGGCAAAATGTTTTTTAGAGATTCCAAGTTCCCCTAAAGGCTTGTTGTTCCTTCTGTGCATTTGCGTGCTCCTTTGTTTTACTTGAAATAATATTTCTATCGCATATTCTTTCACTTTGACATTCAGATGAAGTTAAAAATTTGATATATTTTGCCTATTGATAAACAAGGGGGCATATATATATACAGTACTTAATCGTTTGTAAAAGTTTTATTTAAATTAAATGAATTATTATTACAATTAGAAAATTTTGTGAATATTAATTATGATATGTTAAATATTGAATAAATAGTGCAACTTTACTAATCTGATCGTTTTTTCCATAAAGAAATATACTAGAGCATTAAATCATATTCTCATGTGTTCTCTCATTGTTTGGTAAAGCATGCTTGAAAACTCAAGAAGTCTCTAACTGTATTTTTCTTAATTTTAAATATGTAAACATAATAGTATGCTCTAAGTTATTAATTTCTACACAAACGTTCAATAATACTTGTCTGACTTTTTCACTTTGTTTCAATATTTTGGCAATTTTTGCTCAAGTTGTTTCACTCCCATTAATTTAGAGTCACTCACCCAAGACTTCATCTTCTGGTTCCACTTACTTGATGGTGCTCTCTGGTGAGTGTTGGACTGCTCACTGCAAGATTAGTTGGTTCAAACACACCTGAATGATGAGACTAGCTGCTCACACAATGATTTATAATCTCAAAAACCCTACATCGAAACTATTAGTCAGAATGTACTTAATTTTGGTATTAATTTTTACTCATATAGATAATTTTTAAAGTGAAATACTTAATAATGTCCTTCTTCAATTTTTAAAAAATCATTTTATTAGGGGTTCATACAACTCTTATCAGAATCCATACATACTTCAGTTGTGTAAAGCACATTTGTACATTCATTGCCTCATCATTCTCAAAACATTTGCTCTCTACTTAAGCCCCTGGCATCAGCTCCTCAATTTTTCCTCTCCCTCATATACCCTTGACAATTTGTAAATTATTATTTTGTCTTAATATTGTACATGAGGGTCTTTTGTTTCTATACAAGTATATTTTGTTTTTAAAATGTTACAAATTTTCTTGGGTCATAAGACTATGTATTTGTTATGTCATATGCATATGACTATACATTTGAATTGTGATTGTTTATGTCAATAGCCTTCACTGTATGTTCCTGTTTATTTCAATTCACCTGTTTACATTCCTATATATTTCAGTACGGCTGCATTGCAAGCTCCTGTAAGTTATAATTTTTAACAATCAGCAGAGACAAGCACATCAGGAAGAAACTCTATTTCAGGATTCTAAATGTAGATTTAAGTTTAATAGTTGAGATAATAAAATATATTTGTACTCACAACTAAGACTTATTACTGTTTTTCATTTATGGAAAAAAAGAGATGTACCATAAAAGTAAAAACCAATCATTGGAAAAATACTCTGTCAAAGCTGTTATTAAAACTAAATAATTATTCAGGTGGATGACGGACAATAATATTGTATATGGTGTCTACATTAAACACTACTAATGATTCAAATAACTTTTGATTTTTGTGAATACAAATGTCTGATAGCTGGGCCAATCTTGTAGAAAGAAGAGCTCTGGAAAAAAAAAAAAGAAGAAGAGCTCTGATTAGAAAAATACAATTCAGTGTGCTATTCATGATGCCTATAGTACTTTCCTATAGGAATTTCCTTAAGAAGCACCTTTAGAATGCCTGTTTACAGTATCCTAAACCAAGGATTCATTAAACAGTTTTACCCTAAAAATTTTAGGGAATTTATACATAGTTTTAAAAGTTGTCATTGTTTCTTTCACTTTCTTATATAGATAAACTTGAACTTTTAAAACTTTGAATTGAAGAAACAGTAACAGTCAGGGTATGACTTTCTATTTGCAAATCAGAAAAGTAATTCTTCTATATGTATTACTGTTACAGAGGGCTAAATTAATATTCAATAGGGATATCTTTGCATATTTGTCCCAGTGTTTATCTAATTATGATATATGTGAGCAGTATGGATGTCATTTTCTTTTTTTTTTTAATTTTTTTATTTTAACAATTTTGGGGCTGATACAATTCTTTACACAGTTCATACATATACATACATCAATTGTATAAAGCACATCTGTACAGTCTTTGCCCTAATCATTTTTTTATCTTTTCTTCTTTTACATTTTATTAGGGACTCAAACAACTCTTACCACAATCCATACATATACATACATCAATTGTATAAAGCACATCCATACATTCCCTGCCCCAATCATTCTCAAGGCATTTGCTCTCCACTTAAGCCCCTTGCATCAGGTCCTCTTTTTTCCACCCCCCTCCGTCTCCATTCCCCCCTCCCTCATATGTCCTTGGTAATTTATACCTCGTTATTTTGTCATATCTTGCCCTATCCGGAGTCTCCCTTCCCCCCTTCTCTGCTGTCCCTCTCCCAGGGAAGAGGTCACATGTGGATCCTTGTAATCAGTTCCCCCTTTCCAACCCACACACCCTCCACTCTCCCAGCATCGTCCCTCACACCCTTGGTCCTGAAGGTATGGATGTCATTTTCTTTTGTCAAATTCAAATGGATTGTCTAGTCCAGTAAAGCTGAACTGCCTCTTGTAATGATCTAATTTATTTATGTTTTTCCTAATTCAGCAATGCACAAGCCAGTCTATATCTCACTTTACTCAATTTATATAGAATATTCTTCACACATACGGCTTCACATCACTAATCCATCATCATTGTGCTTACTTACATAGTCTGCCAAAGCAAGTTTAATTCCACCTGTCTAGCAATTGACATTCTTATATTTTATACACTGTGTTTCAGATTTGTCTATTTGGAGTTTCCCCAATTACTAATAAATCAGATTGGAAAAATAATCAGGCATTCTCTTCCTTTAAGAACTGCATCCCTGAAAATCTACAAGGGCAGTTCAACCCTGCCCTAGAGTGTTGCTATGAGTTGGAATTGACTTTACAGGCAGTGGGTTTGTGTGCTGGAAGTTATTTCTTGATCTAATTGATTAAAACTTCTCATAATTCATAGTTATGTGGAAATTCTTCACTTTGAAAAATATTTTGTGTTCTCTATATTGAGTTTCTGATTATATTTATTGGATTTGTTATGTAATCTTATTCATATTCTTTGTGTACTCTTTCAAAATTTGAGGGAAGAGAAACAACCCCCTTTGCATGAACTAATTTTATTTGAAGTCAAAAGCAATATTTTATCTGCATTTTCTGGGTTTAGGTATCATTTAGAAAGTTTATACCAACATGAAATGCTAAAGGTATATGTATTTCCTAAATTTTTATCTTTTAAATTATGGTGTTGAATTTCTGTACTTTATACTACTTGAAAGCATGGTAATATTACAGACTTTTTCACTTGCACTTTGGAAACCCATTTCTCTCAGAGTTGCTCTTCAATTCCTAATATGTGTTCGAAGGTTGTGTGGTGAACAAAGAAACGTGCAGAAGAATGTGGCATTTGAGTTATGGCATTGATAAAGAGTATTAAAAGGACCATGGATTCCCATGACAAGAAAGAAAACTATTTAGAAAGAAGTACAACTAGCATGTTCCTTAGGAAGAGGATGATAAAAGTTCAATTTATACCTTTGGAGACAATTCCTGGCACAGACTTCATGCTGGGTAAAGTAGAGGGTTGGATAAAAAGAGGAAGAAAGTGAATGAAGATTGTGAGTCTATCACATTACTGGGCTAAGTTTATAGAGTCAACACACATAATCATGAATTGTACATTTTTCTTATGTTTCCATACTATTAGGAAATACTCCCACTCATCTGACAGTTTGTTCTATTGTGGTAACTTGCACCTTGCTGTGCTGCTGAACAGTATATGCCACTAGTATTTCAAATTCTAGAACAATCACTCATAGTGATATATTCCCCAGAGGTTTCCAGGCTAAGAACAGACTAGGATGAAGAAGTCGGTTGTCCTCTCCTGATGTATTAACCAGTAAAACCATATCAACAGGAGTAAAACATTGTTGGATACCATGCCAGAGGAGCCCTTCATGTTAGATAGCACTCAAAATCTGACTTGACAGATTGTCTTCTAAGAAAGTAGATATTGTTGGAACCAGGAAAAAATGATGACTCGATCGGACTCACCCTGCTGGTGCCCCTGCTGCCAGACCAGAAAATCGGGGATGTAAGGTGGAGGAAACGTGGAGGTGGAGTCCTGAAATTAGAACTAGTGTACCAGGATCTCTTCTGAAACCATTTTTAAAGTGGGATTTCCACTCACAAAGCAAGCGAAGAACACTTTAAAGCACTCTAGGTTTGGTGAGGCTGCAGGTGCAGGTTACAGCCTTGCCAGGAGCAGAATTTTTCAGGCGGACACTCTAGAGTGTACAGAATCCAAGACACAATGAGAACCCCACGCTGGACCTCTCCACACTGTTGGCTGCCTTGAGCTCCCAGCCTGGGGAGTGACAGTGGAGGCTGGTGATAATTTAGAGTAGAAGAAAAAGCAGATTTTTACCTCAGGTATATCTCGGTGTGGGAGAGAATAGACAGAAATTCGGGATTCCAGGAAGCAAATTTAGTTCCAATTGCCAGGAAGGTAACAACCCCCCTTATAAGCTGGATCTCCCCCTCTGGGGTTCAGTCTGATAGTCCCCAAATCAGAGCACATCACAAGCATATTTTTTAAAATGGTGAAATATATATTATTGGTTTAAAACTCAAACCCAAGTCTGGTTGCTCAGCTCCAAGGAGCACATGGGGGGTGGGGTGGGGTGGTAACATAAATCAGCATAAGAAACCTACCTAAGGAATGCCACAACTCAGTTACTGGGCCTGGTGGCTTTTTGCATAACAAAGACCTGCTATAGCAAGTGTCAGCTTCAAACAGCATGGAGTTGTAGCCCTGAGACTGTGGGAGACAATTTAATTTGATTTGATTCTAGCTGGGCCAGGGGGATAAAAAATAAGTATAAAATACTCTGATCTAGGAGGCACCAGCAGACTAGATAGGACAATAAGCCCAGCTTCCCTCTCAGTGATTCTACACATAGCTGGGGAGGCCCTGCCTGTCCTGGGGCCCTAGACGGGGCTGTGGGAACACCCCAGCCTCCACCCCTGCTGCAGTGCTACAAACAGCACAAGGCAGGTACACCAGCGAACTCAAACACTAAACTGAGGCCTGGTCAAGGATGTGATCTAGCCTTGTAAATAATCCCACACAACATTCGTGGAACCCTACATCAAATGGGTAAACCACCCTGCTACACTGAGGAAGAGTTGGAACTCCTCCAGCCTCACGGACAGGTGATCAAATCTCAGTAATCTCCTTACCTTAAACTCTATTTCTTCTCACTTTATTCACTAGCCCTTCTATCTTTGCCATCGCACTCAGTCTCAATTAGCTCAGGTTTGTGTTGGGGTGTTTTCAATTCTCTCTTTCTTTTTTCCCCTCTCTTTTTCTTCTTTTTCTCTATTTCTCCTCTCCCACTCTCGCCTATCATATGCCACTACTGGTTTCCAGGTCACTACCGTCCGCTTAGGGCAACTCAACCCAAATAGCAGGAGGAACTGCAGCCTGCACTCAGTGGGAGTGCTGTACACCACACAAGGCAGCTGAAACAAACATCTACACAGTGCTGCTGAACAAACCTCCATTGGACCTCTAAGGCGATCTCATCAACTAAGGTAATTCTGCCCAGCACTACTGGGTCCCTGAATTAAAAGGGTACACCAACCTGCCATTGTGGGGCAGGGTCTAAACCCCTCTGGCCCCACATTCAAGAAGCAGTAGGCATAATAAACATATATGTACCTTATGATCAACCTGCAGATTTCATAAATCAAACACTCCAAAAGATGGTAAAAGAGATCACAGTCTCAACAATTATAGTTGGTGATTTTAATACACCACTCTCTGAAAACTACACGTTATTGGGAAGTAATCTCAACAAGGAGGCTACAGAAGATCTAAATAGCAGAATTGGACAACTTGACTTGACAGACATTTTCAGAGCTTCTTAACCACATGTAAAAAATTCACATTCTTTTCAAGACCACATGGCACATATTCGAAAATAGACCCCATGCTGGGACACAAGTCAAACTTGAGTAAATTCAAGCACATAGAGGTTATAAAAATATCTCTCTCTGATCATTGTGTCATAAAGCTTGAAATTAACAGAAGGACGGTGAAGAAAACGAGGGCAAACAATAGGAGGATGAACAATTTCCTATTGCCAAAGGAATGGATATTGACTCAGATCAGAGAAGAAATCAGGAAGTTTCTAGAAACCAATGAAAACGAAAACATGACACACCTGAACCTGTGGGATACAGCAAAGCATTTATCAGAGGAAGGCTGATATCAATAAATTCACACAATAAAAAGAATAGAGACTCGTGGATGATATGCGGACACAAAACTTACAACAATTAGAACAGAGTCAACAGAATAACCCTACTAATTTCTAGAGGATAGATATAATAGAAATCAGAGCCGAGATACAAGAGAGGGAAAAGAAGAAAACTTTGGGTAAAATAATGCCGCTAAAAGTTGGTTCTTTGAAAGAATTAACAGAATTGATAGACCTCTGGCAAACTTGTCCATAGAAAGGAAGGAACAAATGACATTTAAAAGGATAAGGGATTTAAAGGGGACATTACAACGGACCCTAATGAAACCAAAAGGATAATTACACGCTACTATGAAGGTCTACACTGTAACAAATTTGACAATTTGGAAAACATGGACAAATATTTGGAAACACAATCCCTCCCTAGACTATCCCAGATGGATATCAAGAACTACAATAGACCCATAGCAATTGAAGAAATAGACAAGGGATTATCAACAAAACATCCCCCTGGCAAGATGGCTTCACAGGAGAATTCTACCAAGCATTCAGGGAAGCACTGACACCAATCATTTACAAATTCTTCCAGAACTTAGAAAAAGATGGAAAACTCCCAAACTCTTTCTATGATGTTAGTATAACTCTGATACCTAAAGCAGGCAAATATGCCAGAAGAATGGAGAACTATAGACCCATATCCCTAATGAACATTGATGCAAAAATCCTTAACAAAATCCTGGCCAACAGAATACAAAAGCATATTAAAAAATAATTCACCATTACCAAGTGGGATTCATACCAGGGACGCAGGGATGGTTCAACATATGAAAGCAATCAGCATTATTCACCACATCGGCAAGAAAAATGATAAAAACCACATGATAATATCAATAGATACAGAAAAAGCATTTGACAACATTCAACAAGCATTCCTGTTTAAGGAAATCAAGAAGTTAGGAATAGAAGAAAAATTCCTCAATGTTATATAAGCCATATATGAAAAACCAAGAGCTAATGTGGTTGTTAATAGAGAAGACTAAAAGACTGCCCCTGGTCCCACTCCTATTTAGCATTGTCCTAGAGGGCCTAGCTAACAACGTAAGACAAAGGAAAGGTATTAAAGGTATTCAGCTGGGGAAGGAAGAGGCAAAATTATCATTATTCACAGATGATATGATTCTATATATCAAAAATCCCTGAAACTCCACAAGCGGAGTGTTGTAAGCAATAGAGGAATACGGCAGCATAGCAGGACACAAAATCAGCATACAGAAGTCTATTGGACTGCTCTACACTTCAGACAAGATCAAAGAGGAGCCGATTAAAAAGGTAGTACCCTTTACAATAGACCAACACAAAGTGAAATACCTAGGGACATACCTGACTTAAAAAATGAAAGATTTGTATGAGGAAAATTATAAAACACTACTTCAAGAAATCAAGAGTGACCTCACCGAATGGAAGAATATCCCATGCTCGTGGATTGGCAGACTCAATATAGTAAAGATGTCCGTTCTGCCCAAGGTATTATATAACTACCATCCATCTTCAAAGAATTGGAAAAACAGATTACCAACTTCATATGGAGGAGGAAGAAGCCCAGAATTAGCAGAAAACTTCTCAAGAAGAAGGATATATTCAGAGGGCTTGCTCTACCTGACTTTAGTACGTACTATACAGCCACAATAGTCAAAAGAGTGTGGTACTGTAATAATGACAGATATTCAGACCAATGGAAAAGAGCTGAAGGCCCAGAAATAAAAACATCAGCATCCAGGCAATTGATCTTTAATAAGGGCCTAAAGTATTAAATGGGAAACATATGTCATCTTCATTAAATGGTGTTGGAAATAAGGGATATCTACCTGCAGAAAAATGAAGCAAGACATTTACCTCACTTCATGCACAGGAATATATTCAAGGTGGATCACAGACCTTGAGATAAAACCACAAACAATTAGGGCCATCAATGAGGGAATTGGGACAAACCTGAGAACCTTGGCACAGGGAATACATAGGCTATCAAAAACAGGGAAGAATACAAATACAAAGGAGTCACAGATAGACAAGTGGGATATACTGAAGATAAGACACCTGTGCACAACAAAAGAATTTACCAACAAAGTAATAAGAGAGTACACTGACTGGGAAAACATCTTTAGCAATGACACATCAGACAAAGGCCTTATTACTAAAATTTACAATACTTTGCAAGCTTACAATAAGAGAAAAACTAATTGCCTACTGAGGAGGTGGGCAAAGGACCTGAACAGAAGTTTCACAGAGACCGAAATCTGAATGGCCGATAAATCTATTAGAAAATGTTCCTGTTCATTGGCCATAAGAGAAATGCAAATCAAAACATCTATGAGATACCACGTAACACACTCAGAGATAGCCCAATTCAAAAAATCAGAAAGCAACCAATGTTAAAGGGGCTGTAGTGAGATAGGAGCTCTCATCCACTACTGGTGGATCTGTAGTTATTTACAGCCACTATGGAAATCAATTTGGCGATTTCTCAGTCAGGTGGAAATTGAGTTACCATACAACCCAGAAATCCCTCTATTGGGCATATACCCAGAAGAGGCAAGAAATAAACCTCGGCCAGACATCTGTGCTCCAATTTTCATTGCAGCATAGTTCACAATATCAAGGAGTTGGAAACAACCTAAATTTCGATCAACAGATGAATGGATTATAAATAAAAACAGACAATGCATAAAATGTATATCATAATAATGCAATTCTTTTAATAATCCTTCAGTGATGAAAAATGTATTAATCATGAACAGATATAGAATAAGGATGTAGCACAAGAGCAGTTGAATGAAGACATTCATTAGCATTTCTATGATACGATATGAGTTAAATGACAGAGAAACTAAACTAATAGAGTCGAAACGAGGTTATGACACATAGAACAAGAACAATGATTTGGACATACACTCAAAGAGGTTGCTGAGAGTCAAAATTGACTTAAAGGCAACTCACAGCAATAAGTTCAAAGCTGTGCATGAGGTGTTCAGCGGCTTCTTCCTCGTAAGTTGGGAGATGAGTCCTTCATTCCACCAATGATGTGTGTTGGGAGAAGCAAGGCCAGAGGCCAAGATGGCAAGACTTCCTCTTATATACTCAGGAGAGAGCAGCCCCTGGAGAAGAACAACACGCTTGGTAAAGTGGGGGTTGATGAAAAAGAGGAAGGCCCGCAGTCAGATGGATGGACACAGCGGCTGTGTCAATGGAGTGGGGCACAGGAACAATGGCGAGGACGGCACAGGACAGAGCAGTGTTTCATTTTTTGTGCATTGGGTCATTACAAGGAGGAGCAAACTCAATACTTGATGGCACTTAACAACTACAACAAGAGTATTCCTAACTATGCAAAAATAATTTTACTCTAAATATTTTAAATAGTTTTATTGAGATATGTTTAACATCATAAAATTCAATCGTTCAATCATATTAAGAAGGGTTAAGCATGCATTACTACAATCAACTTTGGAGCATTTTCATGCTGCTTGTACCTATTACTGTTGACTTCCCATTTCACCCCCACCTCCCCTGCCATGTCCACAGGTAATAAATTTAAATGAATTATAAATGTATAATAATAAATTGTGTTACATTAAATATTATATTTAATATCATCATATAATATATTGTATTATAATTTATAATAAATTATAAATGTATGTGCTATCTTCATATTTACTCATGCTGACTATTTTATACAAAAACACATTAAAAAGAGAATGATCCAGCAAAAATGACCAAATAAAAAAGAGAAAAACCTCAATCAAAAGAAAGCAGAAAATATTTTTAAATGAAAAAAAGTAATTCCAGGTGGGTTAAAGGGGAGATCTAATGATAAGGTGTTACATTCCAGCTTAACTCCAGCTGCAAGACAACATTTGAGGGTCTGTGTCTGATATTAAGTCTATTTATGTTTCTATATTGTGGTCAATGGGGATGCACCAGACTCAATTCACACAGGGACCCTTAACGTTGATATTGGGCTTCCACTATCATCCCTAAAGTTCCCCAAACTGAGTGTTTTGAATTCAGGCTCCGATAACATTCCCTGTCCAGGATTTGGATTTTCTTATTTATAATCATGGGATCACACAGGCTGGTGTGCTTCTTTGTGGATACCTGACTCCTCATTTAGATGGCTACTTTAAGGCAGTAGACACTTTTTTCCCTCTAACAATCAGGTACCAAATGGTCTCTTCTCTATACTTTCTTATAGAATCCATAAATTCATGTGGTCAAGTGCTGAGCAGGTCCATGTCACAAGAACTTATTGTTCTTATATTAGGACTCCAGTCAAGGGGAGCTCAACATTCATTCTTGTATCTATGGTTCACTGTAGAGATTTCATTAATATTTTATTGGAGCATATCATGAGGTAATCCTGCCAATACAATTATTATTTTTGTCAATGGTATGCAATTTAAGACACTTGGTATATGGACTTTATACTGTGTAGGATTTTCTTTAGTATGTCAATTGTTGAATTTTTTTTAACACTTTACTGGAGGATTTGTTAGAGCACAACTTATATATTTCAAATGGACAAAACATTAGTATCATATACAGTGTCTTAAGATAACTTGCCCTTGAATGGGAGCTTCCTGTCCAGTAATTTGAGGTCTACAAAACATTATCTAAAAAATGTACTAGGATGGAAAATGAAGACTGCTTAAATCTAATTGGGGAGGGTAGGGCCTGTGGTTTTTCTTGGTGATTAATTGCTGTAACACTGTCCTTCGGGTGACTGAGGGAGTTTCATGTTTTCTTTAGACATCATTAGGCACCAGAGCTCTTGCAGGACAACTCTGATGCTGTAGGAATTCGGCCATTTTGCTACCACTGATATGGCTCTTTGGTTCACCATTCCATTAGAACCCTTAACTCCATTCACATTAATTCTGTTACAAATCTTACAAAGGGGGGGGGTTCTGGGTATTTAGGTCTACATTCTATTTTAAGGCTGTATTTCTGGTTTTCATAAATTGTTCTTGGAAGCCCTATTATCATCCCTGTCCATCTTGTGTTATGTCTTCATCATCTTCTAGACCCCAGCTAACTGTGCCATCTCCTACTCCTTTCTGGCCTTCTTTGAGTTCTTCCAACAGTCGGAAATTGCGAGGGACCTTTACTCCTGAGCCCATGTGGGCTGCCATCTTGCATCGCTTTAATATGTGAATTGTTAAAGTGTACAGCTTCAGAACTTAGATGACTGACTGACCAATAGTTACAAACCATAAGGGTGGGAAATGTGACAAGGCTTTCAGTAACACTTATTTCAAGAGGCAGAACCATGGCTGGTAGGCTAACATATGTCACAAAAACAAAGAAGGTATAGAGGCAACAAGTATATGATCACCATTTGTTGGGCATTATTGAAACAATAGACCCAAACCAAAGCAAAGTCAGATAACCACTAATTTCCTAACCTAGGGATCGTGATCATCTGATTTTTCTCCCAGTAGGGCATTTCATTTTCTTACTTCTAGGGAGTTCCTTAGATCTACCACAAGTGAATTTAGAGTAAAGAGCAGTCCACTTAGTAGACTTTCCAATTCAGGTCCTTCCTGTGTGGTTTCTAAAAGGTGTTATGCACCTCAAAAGACTACTAATATTATTTCTGTTTAATAATGATTAGGTTATTTTTCAGTTAAATGATCTTATTAGAAATTTGAAATAAAATAATACTTTGAGGGAAATGGGTTTTTTGTTTGTTTGTTTGTTTGTTTTGTTTTTCCACATGTCCAGATATATAACAAACCCTAAATTATTCTGGTAATGAACTAATTCAAGCTATGACAGACCTAGTTTTCTCCTTCAATTGGGCAAAACTCCAAAGAGTTCTTCAAAATATTTGTTGAGTAAGTCAACTTTGCATTGTTAATCATTCGCAAAGGGTGCTCAGGGACATTCTTTGCTTTTGAAGGCCTTTTTATAAGTGAACAAAGTTGAGTGGTGTGTATAATTTCCACACGGTGGCAGGAGGAAAATCTGTGACAGCATTTGCAGTTTTCTCTATTGCGAGTGTGTAGGCACAATCTATCCAGACACTGCCCAGAAAGAACACTAAAAAGAACACCAGAAAGAGGACTAAGACCTAAACATTAGTTTAAGGCGCCTCTTATTGTCTAAAGGAGACCTAGTTGCACTGGGTAATTTCTTGGATAACTTCTTTCTTTGGCTCCATCTGTAATAAATCATCCCTTAAAAGTTCTCTCATAGCCATATTGTCCTTCATGGGATGATCATTCACGAACATATAAGTTTGGTCTTCAATAAAGAGGAATTAGCACTACTCTAAGTAGTATACTCCACAAATATTTGAAGTTCCCAAACAGATATTTCTTTCTCCTTTTTTATTTAAAGCAATCTACAAGAAATTTGATTCTTATTGTTCCCCCAAAAAAGCAATACATTGGCAAATTACACTAATTTTAATCTTTGGATAAAAAGAAAAGACATTCATTGAAAAGAAATGTTGACCTAGCATTAAATGAAGCAAATTTCAATTAAGCATTTCCAATTGTTTCCTTGATTAAATGTACTACTAGAATCAATACGTTTATGCTAATTAACAGAGCATGCCCTCTACTAATTTTCAATCATATTCTAATCAACACTAGTAATAGATTACTATATGCATGCACAAACAATACCAGTTTTAATGTACAAATTTTAAAATATTTTAAAAGTAAGACATGTGTGTATTAATATACATTTAATAATTGAAAATTATGAAATAAAATCCACATTCTACCCTAAATTTTTCCATGTGTCTTCTGTTTTCAATATATTGTAATGCTTGAAAGTCTCATTTATATGTTTTATTATGTTCATTTCTATATAGTTCATGGCATTATTGTTATAATTTTTGAATCTTTACAGATATTTACATATAAAGGAATATCTTAGATATATCCACATCCTTATAAATAAAAGATATTCCCATGAAAAACATTTGTGTTTACATATAAAACAATAAAATAAAGTACAACGGTCAATTGCTACATTTATCAAGAAATTCTCTTGAAGCCTACACCGTCTTGGGTTTGACAATTTCTAATGAGAGTTAACAAGTGATAAATTATGACAATGATCAGCATGGACAATTAGCAATGTATTCCAGACACATATTGAAGTTCCCCTGTTGGCACACAGCATGTAGAGAGCAAGTCTGTAGCTAAAAAAGAAGATGGAAAAATAAGTGAAAACACATTCAGTGACTGAGTGTCACAAAACTTTGGAAAGCCAATACACAAAAAAAATTGTCTTGGAAAAAGTACACAAAATCCTCCTAAGAAACAAAGAGGGAAAGACTTCATTTCACATATTTAAACCAAGTTATCAATAGGGTTCAATCTTTAATGAATATTATGTTAGGCAAAATAAAGAATCATAAATTTTTAAAATATATGAAACTCCTCAATGAAATGGATTGATACAGTGGCCATCACAATGAATTCAAGCATAGCAACTATGTTAAGAAGGAAGGACTGGTCAGCATTCTGACTGTTGTATACACAGTACCTAGGAATGATCCCTAGGCAGAGTTGGCTGCTAACTACAAGATCAGCAGTCTAAAATCACCAGCCGCTTTGTGGGTGAAAGACAGGGTTTCTACTCCTGTAGATGGTTGCAGTCTTAGAAAATCAGAGTCACTTCTACTCTGTCCAATAGGTCACTATGATTCAGTTTTGACTCGATTACACTAATTTGGGAATTTCATGATGGCGTACGTGTTAGTCTGGGTACATTAGTGAAACAAATCCACAGAAACTCATGTATAGAAGAGAGTTTTATGTAAAGGTTAAGTGTGCATCGAGAAAATATCCCAACCCAGCCCAAGCCCACAACTCCTACATTAACCCATTTGTCTAACACCAATCCTCAAAGTCCTTCTCTATCTCACACAATAGTCACAATGATGCCAGCTACAGGGGAAAGCTGAGTCAGTGAACGTGTAGACATGTCAGTGTTGGCAGGGCTCTCCACACAGGTTCTCCAGCACCCAGGTCTGCATTGGGGTAGGTGTATGTGTCTTCTCCTCAGGGATGTCTTGCAGGAAGTGAGACTTGCCAGCTGAAGCAGGGAACTGACTAAGGCAGATGCACCCCAGTCCAACCATCAGAATGCAAGAGACCTGAGAACACCAAAGGTGGGGATCACAGAGCCATTGATGACTCTGCCCTTAATTTAACCCACGTGTTTATTGGCCAGCTTGGCACAATAAACTAACTGCCTCAACACGCAACTGAACCGAAGACACTTAAAAATCATAACATGATACAGCTACATGTATTAACCACAAAATTTTGCAGTAATAGGACAACATTTTATGGAAGCAAATGATTCTGTAGTAATCAACTTATCAAACTCAATATAGAATATAGATATAGAAGACAATACAATTTGGAAAAGTTCTTTTTTATGCATAATTTCATGGTAAAATACTCTTTGATATAGAGAGGAGATAATCCATTGACCTATAAAAATACATGCTGGAAGATTGGCAGAAAGGTCAATAATGAGACTGAGTAAAGAGATTGCAAAGTTTAAATGAATAGAAATTACTTCTTAAAATGCCTTTCCAAAAGTCATATACATCTACCAAGTTCTCTTTTTATTAAAGCACAATATGTGAACATCACTATACTCATATTTAATCAACCCTTTATATTGTGTGCAAAAATATCCTTCTGAAGCATTTATTTTACGTGTTCTACAAATTCTTGTGTTATTTATTCTGTGGATTAACTAAAAACCCCCAGATTTTGTTGCCATGGTGGGATCTCTATGCACACTCCAAATTCTGTGGAGACACAATCAATACACACCCCCTTCGAGGGTTAGTGCCTCGTTACACGCATGCCATCATCTCAGTTTCTCCCTCCACCCTCTCCTCCCTCCTTGTCCTCCCCCACCATCTCCTTCTTAATATTGGATTCACATGTACCTCCTGGGGTTTGGTCTGACCTCCACCTACCTACATGTGCCTCTACCCATATATTGTGAGATAAGTGTCTTCTATAACTTCTGTGCTGATTATACTTTCCTTTGGGGACTCATGTTATACTTGTCCTTTTGTGATTGTCTGACTTCACTTAGCATAATTTCCTCCAAATCTTCCCCTGAAATGACATGTTCCATGTGATCATCCGTGCTGTTTAGTGCTGCATAGTACTCCATTGTGTGTGTGTGTGTGTGTGTGTGTGTGTCAGAATATACTAATCTACTCATCTACTGATAGAAAGTCAGGTTGTTTCCAATTTTTTCAGGTTGTGAATTGCACCCCAGTAAACATTGGGATGCAGACAACAGGTTGTGTTTTATTTCATACCTCTTCTGGTATATGCTCAGTGCAGAGATAGTTGGGTCATAAGGTATATCAATTTCCATTTTCTTTCAATATCGCCGGGTTCCTTTCTACAGTGGCTATACATATCTACAGGACCACCAACAGAGGAGGAAATTTCCTATTTCACCACATCCCCTCCACCATTTGTTGCTCTCTGATTTTCTGATTTGCACTAAACTCAAGCGTGTTAGATGGTATCTCATGGATGTTTTAATTTGCATGTCTCTTATGCCTAATGACAAGGAATACTTTCTCGTGTGTTCATTAGCCATACAGGTCTCCTCCATACTGAAACTCCTTTTCAGGTCTTTTGCCCACTTCCTCAGAGGGTTACCTGTTTTTTCCTTTGTGCAGACCAGGAGGATATTGCACATTTTGTCTGATGTGACATTACTTAAAATCGCCTCCCAGTCAGTGGCTTGCCTTGTTATCCTCTTGGTGAAGTTTTCAACTCGCACAGGTATTTTATTCTCACTAACTCCCCTTTGTCAATTTTCAGTTGCCCTCCACGTATCCCCTGCCCTATTGTGGTGAGACTGTGTATTTACCTGGGCCAAAGATTTTAGGCTAGTCCTCATTACTTGGTTGATGGTCCCATTGTTGGGGGGTCTTACTTCTAGGTCGGTGATCCACCTTAAGTTTGTTCTTGTGAATGGGGCAAGGTAAACATTTTGTTTTATTTTTCTACATGTGGATTTTCATTTTTTCTAGCACCACTTGTTAAAGAGGGCATCCAACTCTGACTGGATGCTTTTGTGGACCTTATCAAAAATCACTTGTCTATATGCTGATGGTTTCACTTCTGAGCTTTCTCTTCTTTTCCACGGGTTTGAGTATCTATTATTATGACACTACCACAGTGTTTTGAGCATTGTGCTTGTGTAGTAGGCGTTAAAATCAGGTAAAGCAAGTGGTCCAACATTGTCCTTCTTCTTGAAGAGTTTTCTGCTAATTCTGGCCTTCTTCCCTCTCCATCTGAAATAGGTGGTCAGTTTTTCCAATTCCTTGAAGATATCATTGGTATTTCAGTCAGAATAGTGTTAAACTTATAAAGAGCTCTGGGAAAGATTTACATCTTCACTGTGTTCAGTCTTCCAAACCACGGGCATGGGATATTCTTCCATTTGTGGAGGTCGTTTTTGGTTTACTGTATCAGGGGCTTGTAGTTTTCCTTGTACAGGTCTTTACATTTTTTTGTTAAATATATTCCTAAGTATTTCAATTTTTCTTGGCTATGGTGAAAGGCATAGTCTTTTTGATCTCCTATTCCATGGTCCTGTCCAATGTATGTAGCAAACCAATAGACTTCTGTTTGTTGATGATGTATTCTGCCGCTCTTCCTTGTTCTACTATTGCTGTAAGTACTCACATTTTGGAGATTTGGGGGTTTTCACTGTACAGAATCATGTCTGCAAATAGCGATAATTTTCATCTCCTCCTCTCCCATTGGGATACCTTTAATGTCCTTCCACTGTCTTATGTTGTTAGCTAGGACATCCGGGATGATATTGAATAGAAGTGAGGACAAGGGTCATCCTTGTCTGCTCCCCTTTGTCATTGGGATTGTGGCCTTTTTTTACCATTAACTATAATGTTGACTGTTGACTTTTCATAGATACCTTGTATTAGCTTGAGAAATTTCCATTCCTTAACTATCTTCATGAGTTTCTTAATTAGGAATGGGCGTTGGGTGATGTCAAATACTTTTCCTGAATCTACCGATAGTATCATGTAGTGTCTATACTTTTTTAAATCAATGTGGTGTATAATATTGATGGTTTTTCTGATGTTAAACCATCCCTGCATCACTGGGATGAATCCTACCTTATCATGTTGGATGATACCTTTTATATTCTTCTGTATTCTATTAGCTAATACAATTTTAAGGATTTTTGCATCTATGTTCATTAGAGATATCAGTCTGTAGTTCTCTATACCAGTGGGATCCCTGTCTGTTCGGGTATCAAAGTTACACTGACTTCATTGAATGAGTTTAGGAGTTTGCCATCCTTTTCTATGCTCTGGAATAGTTTGTGGAGGATCATTGTCAACTCTTCCCTGAATGCTTTTTAGTATTCCTCTGTGAAGCTGTCTGGTCCCGGGGCTTTTTTTGTTGGTAGCTTCTTGATAACCATATCTATTTCTTCTTTCACTGTGAGTTTGTTGAGGTTTTTGGGATAATCTAGGTTCTAAGGGATAATCTAGGGAGGCATTGTTTTCCAAGTATTTATTCATGTCTTCCACATTTTTAATTCATTAGAATATAGTCCTTCATAGTATTTTGTGATTATCCTTTGAATCTTATTGTGGTCTGTTGTGATTTCCCCTGTTTCATCCCCCATCCTGGCTATTGATGTTTGCTTCTTCCTTGTCTTGGATAGGTTCACCAGTGGTCTCCCAAGTTTGTTGATCCTTTCAAAAACCAAATTTTTCATGCATTGCTCTTTTGCATCATGCTTTTCTCTTTTTTTAAAATTTCGTTTCGTTTGCTGTTAGAGCAGTTGCTCTGTTGACTCTGTTCTACTTGCTGGAGGTTTTGTGATAAGCCTCTCTTCTTTTTTCATATATGCATTTATTGATGTCAAGCTACTTTGGATAACTGCCTTCGCAGTATCCCATACGTTCGAAACGTTGATTCTCATTCATATTAGTTTCTAGAAACTTACTAACCACCTCAATAATCTGGCCCAGTAATGATTCATGTCATAGAGGATCATTGTTCATCTTCCAATTGTTTGCTTGCTCTTGCTTTTCTTGTCCTTTGATTGATCTCCTACTTTATAGCGTGATGATGCAAGAAAGATGTTTGAATAATCTCTATAATTTTTTAATTTTCTCAGGCTTGACTTGAGTCCCAGATTTTGTCTATTCTCAAAAATGAGCCATGTGGGTTTGAGAAGAATCTGGATTTTTAGGGTTTGGATAGGAAGCTCTATAAATGTCTCTCAGGTCTAGTCCCTTAATTATAATTTTAGCTCTATAGCCTCCTTGTTGAACGTCTTTCTCAGTTATCTGTGTCTGATAGTGTATTAAAATCACCTACTATGATTGTAGAATCTATTTCTTTTTTTCAATTTTTGAATAGTTTTTTTTGACAAATCTTGATGGTCCATTGTTAGGAGCATAAATATTCAATATACTTACTGGTTTTGAGTTTACTGTTGAGCATTACATAGAGCCCCTCCTGTTCTCTTTTTGTGATTTAAACCTTGAGGTCAATTTTTGTCAGAGATTAAGAATGCCACCTCTGCTTTTATTACCTTCCATTTTTTTGGTATACTTCCCACCAACCTTTTATTCTGTTTATTTTTGTCTGTGCGCTAAGAGGTGTCTCTTTCGGGCAACTGATTGTTGGGTTATATTTTCTGAGTCAGTCTTCTAGCATTTTTTCTGTTAATGTATGAATTAAGACCATTGGTTTTCAGAGGTATCCTCATGATCTGTGAATTCATTTTTGTCATCTTGCGCCTTGTGTTTTGGGTATTTTCATATCTCCCTTCATACCAGCATGCTGTGTTTGTGTTGGGAGCTAAATTCTTGTCTTCTTTTCCATTTGAGGCACTTTTAACTTGATAATTGTTGTTGGCATTCTGGCTTCTCAATGGAGTAGGGCTATATGGTGATTTTCTGCTTGCGCTTGGTGGATGCTGGTCCTCTGACCATATTATTTGGCCAGTATTTTCTACAGGGTTGGGGGTCTTGCAGCATTTTCTTTGAGTTTTTTCATGTCCTGGAATACCTTTATCTCCTCATCTATTTTAAGGAACAATATGGCAAAGTGGAGGATTCTGGGCAGGTATTTTTTTTCTTTCAGCTTTTGGAAGATATAGCTCCACTCTCTTCTCCTCTTCATGGTTTCTGCTGATAGGTCTGAACATATTCTTTCCTTATCTTCCTTTTCTGAGACCATCTTTCTTTCTCTTGCTGGTCTTAACATTTTATTTTTTACCTCAAAAATGTATATTTTAATTATTATATGCCTTGACGAGTTCTTCTTGGGGCTAATCTAGTTGGTGTCCTCTGTGCTTCCTGTATGGGTGTTTGATTTTAACTTCATTAAGATAGGAAAGTTTGTTTCCAGTAATTCCTTCACAATTTTAACAGGTGATTGATTCTTTAATGTCCTGCTCTGGAAGACCAAATATGCAAATATGGTTCCTCTTCATAGCGTTTGTCATTGACCTCAGGTTACCTTCCATCTCTTTTATGATCCCATTTGACTCTCCTTCTCAATTTCTGAGGTCTGTCTTTGTGTCTTCAAGCTTTCTGATATGGATCTCTGCCTCCTCTAGTCTAATAATAAATTCTGTGATCTTGTGTATAGATTCTGCTATCCATCCCTTAGCACCTGTATTGCCCTTTTGTGTGTGGACTTCATCCCCTCTATCATGGAGTTCATCTCCTCAGTTGTGGACTTCATCACGTCTCTCATTGCATCCTTATTCAGCATTGCTTCACTCAACTCCTCTATTACTCCAAGCAGCCCTCCTAAGATTACTTTTTATGGCAAAACCATGTCTGATTGATCTATAAGCGTCATTAACTCTGCTGCTGTGTTCTGTGCCTCTGTTTTTGTTTATTTTTAGAGTGATGTGGTTTGCTGCTGATTTCTTGAGCCCTTTGCAGAGGTAGGTGCTATGTTTCTGGGAAAACAGGGGCCCTGAGCTCTTTCTCTGTGATATTTACATGAGTGCTTTTAAGGGCTGTCTGTAGACCACTATAGTGCTGGGTCAGACTGCCATGTAGGTGGGTTCCAAGGTAATTCAGTGGAGAGCAGTGGCGAGGAGATTCAGTGACTAGAGTGAGGCTGGAGCCTATATATATTTAATTTGCTTAATAAAAGGCAAAAGTGGATGAGGTTTCTCTGCCATGGGTGGGGCAGCTGATTGGTGGTGAAAACAACCCTATTGTCCTTGGTCAAGTACTCAGAGCTTCCACAGAGTAGGGGTGCCTGGAACTAGTGGGGGAAACTGAGGCATCTGCAGGTGAAGAATACCACTCTGACATAGGACTGGCCAATGATGCAATGGATCTTGAGAGTGGTGTATCCCCATGTGCAATGAATATTTTTATGAAGACCTCTCGGTTGGCATGGACCGCCTTAGGATCTTAGTTTGTGGCATGCGAGAGGGGCACAGGCCACTGCTGATGGGGGTATTGATCTAAGGGTGTCAGGAAACAGTGTGGAGGTAGAAGCCCCCCCCCCCCCCCCCCCGTTGCAGGTCACCTAACCTGCTGCACATAGATGGTAGGTCAGTTACGAGGGCCCTGGGTGAATAGAGCGAGAGCCCTGAGCTTGGCAGCAGATCACCACAAAGTGGCGAGCGGGGAACCCGGGAGACGGGAGCAGCTCACCTAGTGGAGTGCTGAAATTTGGCAGCTGCTGCACAGTGGTCCAACCACAGGTATGTGGTTATAGGAAGGGCAGCCAAGGATCCCCTGGCATGGTGAACAGGCCTGGGGGTGGGTTGGCATAATATGTGAGCATGGCAACAGGGGAGGCACACAGGAGCAGCCAAGTCAGCCGAGCCGAGATGTCTCAAGGGTCAGATCTCAGATATCAGAGGCTCAGCTCATGACAGATGCATAAGTGGGTTACCTGGTGGCAAGGAGAAGAACCCAGCCAGGGTTGTTGTAGGGGTCCTCTCATTCGCCCGAATCCTCCCACTAGTCCTCCTGGACACCAGACCCTACTTACGACAAAGAGCTCTCAGTATGTGCTGCTTACATGGGCAACATCTTGACTGTATTTATCAACCATATTTCTTATAAAACAGAATATGTATCATAGTTGTAGCCCATGATATTCCTGAAAGTAAAATCTTTTCCTTACAATACCTTGAAGAGTTCATAGGCAAGAGATTTTCCTAGTGCTATGAATCTCTTGACTGCTACTTTGTGACCATTTATTGAGGATACAAGTAAGACAATATCTTTGAAATTTTATATTTATCTCCTTTCCCCATGATCTATTGATTCAGTTGTAAGAATTTTGACCTTATTTATATTGAGTTGTAATCAATACTGAAGACTTTAATCCTGGATCGTCATCAACAAGTGCTTCAAGTCTTCCTCACTTTCAACAAGCAAGTTGATGGCATCTGTATATTACAGATTGTTATTAGATATTCTTCCAATCCTGTTGCCACATTCTTCTTTATATAATCCAACTTCTCTGATGATTTGCTCAGCATTCAGATTGAATAAGTAGGTGAAAGCATACTACAACTACGAAGCATACTTTTCCTGATCATCGAAACATCATGTGCTCTCTCCTTGTTCTGTTCACGTAACTAATTCTTGATCATTGTAGAACTTCCACGTGTGTACAATGAAGTGTTCGGTAATAGGGAAATTGTGTTATGAAGGTAAGGAGAGGTTCTCAAGGGAGAAATTACCTGAATGAGCTGCGTCACAGGCCAGTTTTTATTACCAGGTCAAAGGAGAAAGTTTAGAAAAGTTCAAATGGAGGGCCTATATCAGGGCACAACAACTTCAGGCTTAAGATGTTCTCATGGTTGATAACTAACAAACATGATCACATTCTGACCTAAGGGAGAGTCCTGTTGCTGCAACAAGGAATATCCTTATCATTCATTGTATGTGCCAAGTTCCTGACACCTGCAAACAGTCACCCACTCAAGGTTTAATAAAAGAAACAATCCCAGAGGCAAACAGGAATCTCTACTCTCAAGGCTATCCATACTTTGTTAGGATACATGCAATCATATGCCTTGGCACAGTCAATGACAACAGTAGTGCTATTATTTTCCACATCTTCTAAATTTAGCCTGATTCTCTAGCAGCTCTCTATCAATGTATTGCTGCAATTGTTTGGGGATAATCTTAAGTAAATTTTCCTTACATTAAATAGCAATAACATTGTCCTATATATTGATCATTCTAATATGTCACTTTCTTTGGAATTGGCACAAATATGCATCATTTCTAGTAAGTTGGTTATGTACATGTCCTCAAAATGTCTTGGTGCAGGTGAAAATGTGAGTCATCCATATTCCAGTGAGTCATCAGCTTATTGAAACATTTCAGTTCGTATTTTCAATAAATTATTGGAGGTGTATTTATTAGCTAATACTTCAGCTTCAACTTTTTCCTTAATATCAATTTTCCTTGCTCATATACTCAGCGAGACATTGTGGCATGTTGACTAAGTTTTTTTGGTACAGTAACTGTGTATTCTTTCCCTCTTCCTTTTATGTTTCCTGGATAACACAATATTTTGCCTGTCCCATTCTGTGATGCTTGATTTCCCAGCACAATTACTGAAGATAAAATGGGTGCATAAGCAAATGTGGTGAAGAAAGCTGATGGTACCCAGCTATCAAAAGATACAGCATCTAATGTCTTAAAGCTTGAAGATAAAGAAGCAGCCATCTAGCTTAGAAGCAACAAAATTCACATGGAAGAAGTACACCAGCCTGTGTGATCATGAGGTTGATGGGATAGGCATATCATGCATCTAAGACCCGGAACAAAAAAATCATATCATTGTGAATGAAGGGGAGTACGGAGTGGAGACCCAAAGTACACTGTAGACAATTGGACGTCCTATCACAAATGGGTCACAAGGAAGAGGCAAGTCAGTCAGGGTGCAGTATAGCACTGATGAAATATACAACTTTCCTCTAGTTCTTTAATGCTTCCTCCCCTTCCAGTATCATAATTCCCATCCTACTTTACAAATCCTGCTAAACCAGAGAATGTACAGTGGTACAGATAAGAGCTGGAAACACAGGGACTACATGAAAGATTAACACCTCAGGATCTAGTGATACCAGAAGGACAAGGGAAATGGCGTGGGGGGGGGCAGGGGAGGAAGTTCTGATCACAATGATTTGTATATAATCCCCTCCCTGAGGTACGGACCACAGAAAAAATGGGTGAAGGAAGTCATCAGTCAGTGTAAGACTTGAAAAACAGTTATAATTTATAAATTATCAAGGGTTGACAACAGATGGGGTGGAGTGGGGGAGGCAAAACAAAGAGCTGATACCAAAGGGCTCCAATAGAAAGAAAATGTTTTGAAAATGATGTTGGCAACAAATGTATAAATGTGCTTGAAACATGAATGAATGTATGCATTTTGATAAAAGTTGTATGCGCCCCCAATGAAAATTATTTTTAAAAACATGAACAAAAATCAAAACATATAATAAAAGTTTCAGGGAACATGAAAACATCTTTTTGTGAATCTATCTATACACCTAGCCTATTGTATCTTTAAAAACAACAACACACGGTTTTATTTTTTCTTGAGTTCTTTTAGCTTATGATATGCTAAGTGTGTTCTTCCTTTGTTTTATATTTCTAGGGTGTTGTACATCTTACTTTAATATTTTAGGCTTTCTTCTCAAGTTCCCTTTGACTTTTACTGTCCACCTCTTTGACTTAATTTCTTCTACTTGCCTTGGCTTATTTAGGATTAATTGTAAGTTTGAGAGTATCCACTAACATACACTTTGATCTTTTTTTTCTTTCTTATTGTTTTAATGATTTTTCACTTTTAAACCAGTTTTATTATCACTTCATTCCCAAGTCATAACATCAATAATTCAATCAAATGTAGAATTGTACAATTTTCACCACACTCAAGTCTACATTTTCTTTTTCCTTGTACTCGTTTTTATTCATGTAACTTTTTTCTAATTGTTACACAGGAAACTTCTCCAATTCCACAACGTCTATGTGTGTAATTCGTTGCCATTGATTATCCTTCTCATTATAGCAATCTGTATTGGTATCCTTTTCCAAATTATTCCACCACCAGTAACATAAACTCAATGTCTCCTAAGGAACAAATCTTTCTCCTTCATGCATAATAACTGCTGGTCAAATTAGACTTCCTGACTTTTCCTTTTTATGAATGATGCTCATGAGGTTCTCCCATGGTTCTCCAGGTCTTCTGCCATTAGAATATTATGCAGTAAATCTCTTATACAGATGTTCTCAAAATCCAGGTGGAATAAACTGAAGATTAAATTTTTACTTTCATGGGCTTGTTTTATTTTTTCAACTTCAACCTAAATTTACATATGAGCAATTGTTCCAGAATTAACTGCTTGCCTAGTTTTAGCTGTTGGGATTAAACTTCTCAGTTACCTCTTACTCCATCTGGAGAGCTCTATGTGTATAGTGACTATATTTTTGGAAAAGAATATTTGCTGTGAGCAAACCTTGACCATCAAAAATCAATCATGGGATCTGCACCTTCATTTCTATCACCAGGTTTTAATTTTCCAAAATGTGTTACTTTTAATGTTTTTTCCAACTTGGTCATTCTATGTACCAATCTTTATCAATCATCTCGATTGCATGCTTGCTCAATTTCAGACTCAAGTCAATAGAATTCTTCAATGTTTTCATCACTAACTTTTGTGGTTGCTGCATAACTTTAAATGATAGTTGCATATCCTTGAAGGGGGTAACATGTAACACAGACAACATTGTATATCATGATTAATTTTGCAATGTCCTTTTGACAACGAATGCAAAATCATTCCGCTTTAGAGTGTCATTGCCTGCATAATATATCTTATGATTTTCTGATTTAACATCAGCTCACTAATGCCTGGAATAACCATCTTGATGTGTTCCATGTCATTTTCATGATTATCAATTTTCCAAGATTCATACTTCACATATTCCAAGTTCATAATTAGCAAATTTTTGCAACACATTTTTTCTTCATTGTCTATTCTTAGTCTGGATGCTCCACTGAAACTTGTTCACTTTGGTTGGCCCTGCTGACATTTAAAATATTGGTGACATAACTTTCAGCATTACAGCAACACCAAAGCCACCACTCTATGACAAATTGACAGACACACAGAGGAGTCTTTTTATAGACTATATATATTTAATGCAGGAGTATTAAATTAATTAATGTGATTTTTCAAGTAAAAGTTTCTAATTCTGACCAAATTACATTTTCCTGCATTGATTTAGCAAGAATGGGGTAGAGATAATGACAGAATTCACCTGTGATTGTGAACAGCATTCGCTGTAATGACAACCTGCTTTTTATAAAATGAACCTTCTGAGAAGTACAAGCTTTACTAGAAGAGCCAGAAGTGGAGCAAGTCTTGTGAGCACTGCATCCCTGCACAGTGAATTTTCTGTATCCAGAAACAACTATAACATCAGAAGAGCAGTAACAGAACAAGGACCCAAGAACATGGAACAGAGTCCAGGCTTCCCCAAATCAGGAGCAAGTAAAAACAAATGCTTCTGTGCTGGAGGCTGGCTTGTGTAGTAGATCGCCTCTTGGTATTTAATTGGGAAATCTGGCCTGTGTACCTTTGTTCTGA
The DNA here is from genome assembly GCF_050624435.1 of Tenrec ecaudatus. NCBI lineage: Eukaryota > Metazoa > Chordata > Mammalia > Afrosoricida > Tenrecidae > Tenrec > Tenrec ecaudatus. The sequence continues at coordinate 203,961,247 of NC_134531.1, forward strand.
GGCTTACTGGAGAGGGGTGCTTCTGTGAACATCATTCAGAGACTGGGATTTGCCCACTCAGGGGCCTGGGCAGAATGCCTTTCAGTTGAGGTTTGTAGTGGGGTGGTATGCTCCTTCGGAAGATCAGAAAGAACTTTGTAACGTGTCCTGATAAACAATTTTCCTGAGCATTTCTCACTGGTATTTCCATGTGGAAACGTCTATAGTAAATTTTAAATCATGGATTGTATCTGAGTTCCACGTAGCCATAGCAATCAATATTGAACTCTAGAGGGATAAAATAGAGGAAATGAATTATTACCAGTTAGTATTAATTAGTCATTACACATTTAAGTTTTAATTACATATAATTATTAATTAAAATTACATCATTGCACATTTAGTACAACCAACTCAAATCACAAAACTATATATGAGAAGTAATTGAAAAGTTGCTTTCATCAGAAAGAAACAAAATCACTGCCATCGACCAATGCTGACACATAACAGGCACCTGAGGATTTCCAAGAACATTATACGTGTAGAAAGCCAACCTTCCTCCTGCAGAACTGCAGGTAGTTTTCAACTGTGACCCCTGTGATCCACAGTATCTAAGAAGTGCATGTCCAGGACCCATGGTGTGATAATGAGGTTAAAGTTAATAAACATAATTAATAAGCGAAAGAGAGTATCAAATCATTCCAATGCATGAAAAAACTACCTTACACTGTCTTCCTTTAAACAAAAGGTTCAGAATGTGTTCATGCAGAATGATTTCACTGGGACAAGAACATTCAGCAGGTCTTTTAAAGACTGTATAGGATGGTTGATAGAGCTCCCCATGTAACACTGAGTTATACCTTTGCGCATTCACATTAGGTAATAGTTGAAGCTCTGTATCTACAGAGCTATATTTTTTCTTAAATAACACATATTAATAATTTATTATGATTTTAAACATACAAGCTTTTTACAAAATCTACTTATTTTCCCTATATGTTCATAGTTCTCTTAAGTATTACATGTTTATTCATTGTGTACACTCATGTCTCCCTTTACTCTTTGAAGACTTGTATTGAAATTATTCACCCATTTCTTCTCATTTTGCGCAGGTGTCTCTGGGATCTATGCACTGAGATGTAGCATTTATCAGATTACTTTCTTTGGATTTAAGATCGCTATTTGTTTTTATTCAATCATTTTTAATTTACCTTTATCAGAATGATCCTTTTTCAAAATTGTTTCCTGGGCACAAAAACCACCTATCATACAATTTAATAGTTCAATTACATCAAGTTGTACAATATTTACTGTAATCAATTTTAGAAGAGTTTCTTCTTTCATTATCAACACCCCATTTCCTCCCAACCTTCCCTGCACTATTCCCCCAAACAATGAATCCAGTACTGTCTTTATAGATTTACCTCCTATTTGAATTTCATATAGAGAAAAATATACAAAACAAAACAAAAAATCCTAAAAACAATAATAAAACTAAGTAGAGAGAAAAAATATTAATTGAATAGAAAGATTGAAAATTAGAACAACTTTAAAATGGGTCTAGAGTGAGTTGAAATTCTACAGTGTGAAAATTGAACCTACATCTGCCATTAAGATCAAGGATTGTATTTTTCAGTAGAGGTTACAATTCAATATAAAGAGATCCAAGACCCACACAGCAGGAGAATAGATATTATTCTGATAAACAGAGAAGCATTTGATGTTGTCAAAGATTTTGGTCTTGCCTTGAATCCACAATCAATGCTCACAGGTCAGCAGTCAAGACCTCAAAAGACATATTGTATTAGGTAAATCTACTGCATAAGCTCTCTTTAGAGTATTGAAAATCATAGATGTTACTTTGAGGACTAAGGTTCAACTGATCCAAGTCATGGTATTTTCAATTGCTACATGTCCATGTGAAAGCTCAACATTAAATAAAGAAGATCAAAGAAGATTCAGATAAATTGTGGAGCTGGTGAAGAATATTGAAAGTATCTTGGACTACTTAAAGGACAGGGAGATTTATCTAGGAAGGAGTACTGCTTAGAGGCTGGATGGTGACACTCTATTTTACATATTTTAATATGTATATGTTGTGAGCAGACATAAAATCCTGGCGAATACCTCAGGCTTGGTAAAGTCATGGGATGGCAAAAAGAGTAAGGTCTCAAGAAGATGGATTGACTCAATGGTTGCAATAATGGGCTTAATTATACGAATAAGTGTGAGGATGGCAAGGAACAAGGCAATGTTTCATTCCCTTGTGCATAATGTCACTATAGATCAGAATCAACCAGATGGCCCCTAACCACAACAAAAATACCTGCCATCATCCACTTTCAGATACACTCTTTATGTGAGTAAGGCTATTCAGAATCCTAGCCAGAGGGGATTCACTGTAAGCTTAATCTATGCCATGTGATCCAACAAAAGAATTTTGGGCTTCCCCTGTTATTTATGGCCTCCTGCAAACTAGATATTCACAATTTAAGCCCATGGGGTAGTTACATAATCTGGTGTCAATTTAAGAGGATTATGTGTGAAGGGGTGGAGAGTGGCCTGTCAACCAAGATATAACCAATGAGGCCTCTCTGTGGTCATAACCTTCTCCTGAGAATTCTGGTAACTCCTGTATTTCCTTCTTGGAGGTGGGAGACACCTCTTTCTCTCAGCCTAGCCCCTGAGACCTCCTAGCTGACAAGAATTTCTCCCTCAGCTCACTCACTGAGAAACTCTACTAACAAGACTCATGCTATTATTATGATAGACCCTGTGCCCAGGGAACAGGAGAAGCCACGACGAAACCTCTGCCAGTGCTCAGTGCCACTGGATCCAATGTTTTCTACCCACTGGCCTGTGATCATCCTGCACTCTGCCTCATTACATGTGTTTCATAAGTCTGAAGAGACTTTATAGATTGGTATTGGACACATGGACTAATCTCAAACTTATGGACTTAATCTGGACTGGGGTGGAATGCTTTCTTAATGTACAAAAACTCTCTCTAATACACATTGAGTTTCCCTGGATCTGTTTCTCTAGTCTGCCCAGGCTAGCACAGCTGGTATCACTCCCGGACTGTATTATTTACAATGCGTGGATCACACAGGCCGGTGAGCTATTTTCATGTGAATGGTTCAATTAGATTAAGCATGATTTTACAATTATTCCCACCATCATTTTCAAAACATTTTATTTTTCCTTACTCTCTTTAACATCAGCTCCCCTATCCCTGACTATGCTCACTCTAACCCCCAAGTAACCGTGTTCTTATATTAAATATTATTACCGTCACTCCTTTTATTATCTTCCTTTTGCCCCTTATCTTTCACTCTGCACTGTGTCCAGGCACCACCTATTTTCTATGCAACCCTTGGTGGGAATCCTCAGGCTTGAGGATTCAAGCCTTTTTCTTTTAATATCCTCTCAGAAGCCTCGGTAAGGGTGTGGTCTAAATTTTATATTAGCAGCTCTATATAGTTCAGTAATAGACAGTATATATCTTTCATTCTATTGTCATCACATTTCAAGTTATTTCTGGTGATTTACCATTAATAAAAACTTTCAAGTTTTTTCAGACACTAAAGGTGTGTTTGACTGAAGTGAGTACATCAATCTCCTTTCAATAGTCATTCTTACACACAGCTTCAATATATTTATTCAAAGTTTTAATTTATAAAATGCTGCAACGTATTCTAACTTTCCTAAAAGTGATTAATCCTATTATCCAGAGATAAAAATTTTGACCTACAATTTATCTTAGGAAACTTTTGCTTTTACATTTTTACAACAACCTATTGTAATGTTATCTCTAAAAATTCAAATAATTCATCTAATTAATGGCAATGGGTAGATGAGAATATATATATGAGAAATAAGTCATTGAAGGGCCTTTATCATTTTGGAAGCTATAACTAATTATTACTAGTTTTTCCTAAGGATTTAGAGATAGAAATATATAGCATTCTCCAAAAGGAATTTGTATGTTCATTACTGAAAAAGAAACACATCACGTCTAATGGCTTACATGAAAACTTACGTTATAAGAAATAAAAATATACTGGAGAGAATTTTCATTAAAGGGATAAGAAAAGCATTTTATTGAGTTTTACATAAAAGAACTCTCAGATGGATAGTAGTATTAGCAGAGAGAAGATATATATTCAAGCTTTATGCTTAGGTTTGGTTGTTTTTATTATTTTAGTCATTTATGTTTTGATTTTTAATGAAAAATTTTTAAGCAAATTAAAAAAGATATATTGATATTAATGTTAACATGTTTGTGATTACCATATGGAGAATATTCCTTTTATCACTAATTAATATTTGCCGATTTTATTATTTGCTTACTAAACAAAACAATTATTTCAAAGCACTAGATCAAATTTGGTCGACATTTAATTAATTATGAGGATAGGCTGAGTATCCATTTTGTTACATTGAATAACTTTATCACTTTATCATTACATTCCAGGGAGAGAGGAGTGTGTTAGCAGACATGGCAGCCTCACTATCATCACAGAATTCCTCCTCATGGACATCACAGACTATGACAAATAGACTGCCTTACCTTTTCCTGAATGGAATTAGTAAGAATGGGGGCAGTTTGGGGCGGCAGAGATAATGATAGATTTCACCTGTGGTTAATTGTGAACAGGATACCCTGGAATGACATTCTGCTATGTATAAAATGCGCCCTCTGAGAAGCACTGGGAGAGATCTCATTAGTAGAAGAGCCTGAAGTATAGCAAGTCCTGTGAACCCTGTACCGGGAAACAGCTATAACACAGAGAGCAGAAACAAAACAAAGAGGCAGAGCATACAACAGATTCCTGGGCTTCCCTAACCACGACCAAGAAAGGTGAATGATTTTCTGCTCGACACTGGCTTGTGGCTTGGAGTGTATCTCAGCGTTTAATTGGGAAAGTTTGGCTTCCTAGCCCTCTTAAGTAGAACAGAGTGCCTTTGACCAGAGGCTAACAGGAGCAGGTTTCTTCTGTGCACTTAATTACGGGACTCAGTTTACTCACCCAGAATGGCTTACTGTTGACTTGCAGTGGAATCCTAAGCTCCTTTGGGGATTTGTCAGCAGATCTTAAAAAAACCAACTTTGTAACGTCCTGAAAACCAATTTTCCTGGGTATTGCTCACTGGCATTTCTATGTGGAAACTTCAATAATAAACATTTAAATCATGGATTTTAGCTGAATTCTGTGTAGCCAGTTCAACAATATTGGTAACTACAGGGGTAAAATGAGGACATTAATGATTAGAATTAGCATTAATAGGTATTACACATTTAATTATGAACTACATATAATTCTTAATCAAATTGCATTAATTATTACACATTTAATGTCACCAATGGACTTCACAAAACCTCTATATAAGAAGTTAGGAGAAGCTGTTGTCATAACCAGAGAAAAATAAATTCACTGGCATCGAGTCAGTGCTGACATGCAGCAAAAGCACGTGGGTTTCCAAGATGGCTTACAGGAGTAGAAAGCGTGAACTTTCTCCTGTGGACTCAGGTGGTTTTGAACTGCAGACAATGTGATCCACAATGCACAACACCCACCTGTTCAGGGATCCTAGTGTGATGAAGAAGTTAAAGTTAATAATCATAATTAAAATGCAAATGAGAGTACCAAACCTTTCCAAGATCAGTAGAAACTACCTAAAATTTTCTTCCTTAATACAAAAGATTCAATCCGAGTTCCTGCTGAATAATTTCACTGGGGCAAGATCTTTCAGCAGATCTTTTAAAGACTGTACATGATGCCGTGTTGGAGCGCCCCATAGAGCACTCAGTTACCGCTTTGCTCATTCACAATAAGTAAGAGTTGAAGCTTTGGGGCTAAAGAACTTCTTTATTCTTAAGTATCAACATTAGTTAATAATTTATGATGATTTACCACATGGAAACCTTATAAATGTTATTTATTTGGCCTTATGTGTTCAAAATTCTCTTCAGAATTTCATATGTTCCTTCGGTTTACTCAACTCTCCCTTTACAGGCTAACATCATGTATTGGCCTTTCAAAGCCATCTCTCCTCATTTTGCACATGTGTATTTGCATCAGATTACCTTCTCTGGATTTACTGTCCCTTCTTGTTTCTATTCAGTTCTTTTCTATTTACCCCCATCAGCATTAAGCTTCTTAAAATTTTGTCTTATGGGCACATAAACCACATATCACACAATTCAATATCTCAATTATATCGAGCTATATAATCATTATCTTATTCAATTTTAGTACACTTTCTTCTTTCATTGTTATTAGCACCTAATGTCCTTCAAACTCCCCTGCACTACTCCCAAGAAACAAATAATCCAGTGACTGCCTTTATAGATTTACCTATCTGGGATTGCATATCCAAAAAACTTAAAAAAAAAAAAAACCTACCAATGTTATAAATCGGAGGGGAAAAAGTCATTAGAAGAGAAAGTAAAACGTGTTAAAATTAGAACAACGTTAATATGCGTCAAAAATGAGTTCAAATGAGTTGTGATATTTGAACTTATCTACATTTGCCATGAAGATTGAGGATTGCCATCTTACGTAGGGATTACAAATAAATTTAAAGAAGACCTAAGCAACCACAACAAGACCAATAGGTATCATTATGGTAAGAAGCATTTGAAGTTGTCAAGAATTTTGTCTTGCTTGGATCCACAACTAGTGCTTGTGGGGACAGCAGTCAAGTGATCAAAAGACGCATTGCGTTAGCCAAAGCTATTACAGAGGATCTCATTAGAGCCTTGAAAAGCAAAAATGTTGCTTTGAGGGTTAAGATGCACCTGAGCCAAATCATGGTATTTTCAACTGCCACGTAAATATGTGAAAGTTGGACAATGAATAAAGAAGATATATTTGTATCGTGGTGCTGGCAAAGAATATTGAAAGTGTAATGGACAGCTAAAAGGGCAAACAGATCTGTCTTGGAAGAGATGTTGCATGATGCTCCTTAGAGGAAGGATGTTGACACTTTGTCTTCCACACTCTATGTTGTCAGCAAAGATCCATCCTTTTAGAATCCATCATGATTGGTAAAATGGGGTGGCAATGAAAAAAAAGGAAGGCCCTGAGGAGATAGATTGACTCGGTGGCTGTAACAATGTGCTCAAGAATGGGAGTAATTGTGAGGATGTCAACCATCAAGGCAGGGTTTCATTCCTGTGTGCATCATGTGACTATGATGTGAATAAAACATATGGACCCTAAAAATAACAAAGGCACCTGCCAAAATCCACTTTCCAATGCGCTCTTCATGATAGCAAGGCTATTCTGACACTACTCAGGGGGGAATCAATGTGAACTTCATCTATGTAATGACCCTGGATATGGAGTTTGGACTTCCACTGCCTCCTAAGGCCCTCTGCAAACCAGATGTTCACAATTCCAACTGATACCACTCCATTCTTCAGGTTGGGATTTTATAATTTACAATCCTTGGATCACACCGGCTGATGTGCCTTTTCCACATGGACGTAGTGCATGACTCACTTAGATGGCTGCTTGTTTGAAGGCAAGCATTTGTGAGCCCAGGCCTTCTTATTACTGATTGCCAGGCTCCATCTGGTGTCTGCTAAAATCATGTTGGGATTCCTCAAGACCATCTCTGGTTGGAGACCATTTACTACTTCTTTTACTATGATCTCAAAAGCTTCAGTCAGGGTGTGGTCTAAATTTTCTATTAGGAAATTTATATAGTTCAATAATAGACTGTATATGTTTCATTCTATTGCTGTCACCTTTCAAGTTTATTGCTGGTGATTTACCATTAATAAACACTTCATAGTTTTTCAGATACTTATAATGTATTTGACTGAAGTGAGTACATCAATCTTCTTTCATTAGTCATTGTTACACACATCCTTCAATATATTTATTCAGTATTGTAGTTTATAAAATCCTACAAATTATTCTAACTTTCCTAAGAGTGTTTTATCCTATTATCAAGAGAGAAGAATTTCAACATAGAATTTATTCTGGAAACTTTTGCTATTTCATGTTTTACAAAAAGTCTATTAGAATGTAATCCCTAAAAATTCAAATAAATGCCTCTAATTAATCTCAATGGATAGGTCAGAATTTATATGAGGAAAGAGCCATTGAAACACCTTAATCTTTCCTGGAAGCGACAATTAATAGTTTTCCCTGAGGATTTAAAGATATAAGTACTCCAGATTACTTCAAAATAGAATTAGCGTAAGTGAATATCAGATGCATCATTTCTTGGGGTTAAGATAAACTACGCCACTATGACAAAGAATAATCTTCCTGAGAGAATTTTCATTGAATGGATTTAAAAAAAACATGGGGTTGGGCTTTACATCAGTGAATTTTATGAGGGATAAAAATATTAACACAGGGAGGATAAAACTTCAAGTGTGGTTTAGGTATGCTTGCTTTTTATTATTTCAGAGATTTATAATTTGGTTTCTAATGTATTAGAAAAAGGTCTGCAAATAGATATATTTACCTTGCTTTGTTTACTATATGGAGAGTCTTCATTTCATTATTTACTAATATTTGTTATTTTCTTATTTAATTACCAAATAAAACCATTATTTTAAAACAGTAGACAAAATTTTGTGAAAGATGTAAATTCCGTACGAGTACAGTCAGAATATCCATTTTGGTTGGTTGCATTATTTTATCATTTAATTCCAGGGAGAGAAGAGTGTGGTAGCTGAAATGGGCAACCTCACCATCATCACAGAATTCCTCCTCATGGACATCACAAGCTCTCGGGAGCTCCAAGTCTTGCAAGGTCTGCTTTTCCTACTGATTTATCTGGGATCCATGGCTGGAAATCTTCTAACTCTTACTGTCATTATAACAGACATGCACCTTCATTTCCCAATGTACTTCTTTATAGCCAACTTGTCCTTGCTAGATTTTTGCTGTATTTCAGTAACTGTCCCCAAATCGGTTTTAAATTCTCTGATGGACAGTAAAGTGATTTCTTTCAGAGAATGTGTGGCTCAAGTTTTCTTGTTTATCTTATTTGGAGCCACAGAGTTTTTTCTCCTTGTGGTCATGTCCTATGACCGCTATGTTGCCATTTGTCAGCCTCTGCACTATCAACTCATCATGACCCCACGGCTGTGCACACAGATCTCGGGTGGCACGTGGGCCAGTGGGCTGGTGTATTCAGCAATCCATACAGGCACCGTGTTCAGTCTGCCCTTCACAAAATCCAATGTCATTCACCAGTTTTTCTGTGACTTTCCTCAAATACTGAGCCTTTCAGCCCAGTCTGTGCAGTTTTCTGAAATAGTGGCTCTTGCAGTCAGTTCTGGCTTTGTCTTAATCTGTTTTGCTGTTTTATTTACTTCCTATGTTCACATATTTTCTACTGTGCTCCGGATGAAATCTATGGAAGCCAGAAACAAAGCCTTCTCTACCTGCTCCCCCCAGCTAGCTACAGTCATTGTGTTTCTAATCTCTGGGATAGTTGCTGTTTTCAGCCCCAACTCAAATGTATCTACTGTTGAAAACTTTGTCACATCTGCGTTCTACTCCATAGTGCCTGCCTTTGTGAATCCGATTATCTTTAGCCTGAGGAACAAGGAAATCAAGAGTGCTCTTCGCAGAATGATGTTTAGCTATTCCAGGTTCCCCTAAGGGTTTTTGCTCTTGTTATGTGTCTGTGTGCTCCTTTGATTGACTGGAAAGAACATTTCAATCACATAGTCTTTAACTTTCACATTCAGATAAAGTTAAACATTTGAGGCATTTTGCTATTTAAGAAACATGAGGAGTATATAAATAAACAGTACTTATTTATTTGAAAAAAGCTATACTTAAATTCAATGAATTATTACTAGTGGACACTTGTGAATATCAATTTATTATACATGAAATAATGCATACATAGTGCAATTTTAATAATCCAATAGTATTGTCCATGAAGAAAAATACTGGGGCATAAAATCATACTCTCTTGTGTTCTATCATTGTTTGATAAAGTTTGTATGAAAACTTAAAATTCTTTAACTTTTTTTAATTTTAAAAAATGTACACATCAAAATATGATGTAAGTAACTATTTGTACACGTAACATTCATTGATATTGGTCAGCTATTTTCACTTTGTTTTTTCATTGTGGTATTTTTGCTCAAGTTATTTCACTCTCTTTAATTTAGACTCACTCAAACTTCATTATCTGGTTCAGCTTACTTGGTGGCGCCGTCTGGTGAGTGTTGGACGGATAAACCACAAGATTAGTTGGTTCAAATAACAGAATGATGAGAGGAACTGCTCACATAAAGATTACAGCCTCAAAAACCTTTTATGGTAGCCATTAGTCAAAATGTACTTTTCAAAATTGTTTTAGTTTGCATTTTACTGTCATATATAAATGTTTTAAAGTGAAATCCTTATTATTGACCTTCTTAAATAGTTTATTAATATTTATTTTTGCCTGCGAAGCTGTTTGGCTTGTTTCTATGCATGTATTTTATTTCAATGTTACACTTTTATTGTGTCATATTTATTTGATTATATATTTGAATTTTAATCTTTTTTCAATATGCCTGCACTGTGTATTCCTGTGTATTTTAATACATCTTTGTATATTCTTGTTTATTTCAATATGCCTGCATTGGTGTTCCTGTAACTTATTATTTTCTTTACATAACTACAGAGAGAAATATGTCATCAAGAAACTCTATTTATTTCAGAATCCTAAATGGAGATTTAAAGTTCAACATTTCAAATCAAAATTTAATACTGGAGATAATAAAAGATACTCTGTGTACAAAAAAGGAAGGCAGAGTATTGGTTTGCATTCATGGAAAAAAAAGAGATGTATCATACATATAAAAAACTATTATTGGACAAATGCTTCTGACAAGTTGTATATTAAAAATAAATAATTATTTAGAAATATGAAGGACAAAAATATTGCATATGATGTTTAAATTAGATACTAATAATGTTTCAAATATCTTGTGATTTTGTGAACATAACAGTTTGACAGCTGGTACAAGGTGGAAAAATGAAAACTGAAACTAGAAAGAACTATTTACTAGCTTATTCATGATTCTATGTTAACTCTCATATAGTAATATATTTAAGTACTTTAAAATGCCTGTTCACAGTGTCCAGAGCCTAGCATTCAGTTAAACAACTTTATCTTAAAATTTAAGGGAATTTCTACATAGCTTTGAAAGTTGTCATTATTTCCTTTATTGTCAGTTATTGTTAAACTTTTGAACTAATATAATCTTGAATTGACAAAACAGTAATAGCTGGGACAAACAGGAGCTCTATTTACAAATGACACCTGTAGTTCTCTTATAAATATAACTGTTACATAAGGCTGGGGTTATGTTCCGTGTGGATATTCATGCACATTTGTACCTGTCTTTTAACTAATTGTAATAAATATAAGGAGACATAAATTTCATTTTGTTTTCTCTAATTTAAATGGATTAGTAAAACTACACTGTCTCGTATAACAGTGAAATGTATGTATTTATTTATTAATTAATCCAGGAATGCACGAACCATTATAACCCCAGTTTTCTAAATTTATTCTCAATCTTTTATACTCATGAGTGTTCACATCAGTCATGTATTACCATTGTGCACACTTACATTTTCTTCAAAGGAAGTTAAAACCCAGCTGTCAAACTATTGGAATTCTTATAATTGAAATTATGTGTCCCATTTGTCTGTGTTGCATTTTGCCAGTTACTAATAAATTAGATTGTAAGAATAAGGAGCCTCTCTCTTCCTGTAGAGAACTACTCCCTTGAAAACCCACAGGGGCAGTTCTTCCCTGTCCTATAGTGTCATCATGAGTTTGAATTGACTTTACAGGCAGTGAGTGTGAGTTTTGGAGTTTACTGAAATATAAGTTCTAATAAATAATAGTCATGTGGAAATTTTTCTGTTTAAAAATATTTTGTATTTTCTTTTAAAAAATATTTTCTATGTTCTATATTGAGTTGATGATTATATATTTATTTGAGTTGATATGTATCTGTATTTAATTCTTACTGTAATATTTATAAATTTGAAGGAAGAGAAATAACCACATTTGTAAGAATTAATTTTTTGAAGACAAAATAAAATTATGTATCTGCATTCTGGCTTTTCATATCATTTAGAAAGTTTACATCAAAATAAATATTTAAGGGTATTTCTATTTTCTGCATTATTATCTTTAAAATGTTGCCTTTGAAATTCTCTACTGCATATAAATTTAAAACAAAATAATAATGCATGTTTTTTTTCACTTGCCCTTTTGGATATCCATTGTTCCTATCAATAGGTGTTGGATTTTTTTTCAGTCCCTAATATGTATGTTAAGGGTGTATAATAACCAAGGAAAGCTGGAAAAGAATTGTGTAATTTGGGTTATGATATTGTTGTAGAATACAGAATGGACCATGTTTTCCTGGGGAAGGGGGATCTATCTTGATGAAAGTACAACTAGAGTGCTCCTTGGGAATACAGGTGACAAAACTTCAACTTAGACACTTTGGAAACCATGTCTGTTTAAATGTGTTCATCACTACGTTTTGTGGTTGGTACAAGTATTTGAAAAATAGTGGTATTGATTGCATATCCTTGAGGGGGAAAGACATAACACAGAACTCATTGGACGTCAAGACTGATTTTGTAATGTCCTTTCGACAATGACTGCTACATCATTCCTCTTTATAGTGTCACCTCCTGCACAGTATACATATGGATGTCTGATCCAAAGTGGCCAATACCAGTATTTCAGCTCACTAATGCCTAGAATAGATGTCAGGTTGTGTTCCATTTCATTTGGATGACTATCAGTTTTCCTGCATTCACTTCCCCCATTTGAAGTTCTGATAATCAGTAAATTTTTTTCAGCAACTTTCTTCTTCATTGTCTCCTCTTATTCTGGAAGCTCCACTGAAACTTGTTTATTTTGGGTGTTCACGCTGACATTTAAAACATCAGTGGCATTGTTTCTACCATTACAGCAACACAAATGCCGCCACAGTATGACAAACTGACAGACTGACATATAGATGGTGGAGTCTATTTATAGACTATAAATATTTAATGCAGGAGTGGTAAATATTTAATGAAAAATTTCCAGACAAATCCTCTAACTCTGACGAAAGTACCTTTTCCTGAATGGCGGTGGGGTGTGGTCGGTAGTGATTATGATAGATTCACCTGTGATTAATTGTGAACAGGATTCCCTGGAATGACATTCTGCTGTGTATAAAAGGAGCCCTCGGAGAAGCACTAGGAGAGATCTCATTGCTAGAAGAGCTTGCAGTGGAGCAAGTCTTGTGAACCCTGTATCCGGAAACAGCTATAACACAGAGAGAGCAGAAACAGAACGAAGAGGCAGAGCAAACAACAGATTCCTGGCGTTCAGTGGTTTGCTTCAGTGCTGTCCTCTAAAGGAAATTCTTCTGGGAGGAGGGGCAGTTGTCCACATAGGTGTTATGGGGGGCAAGCCCACAGGCCCCTCCATTGGCTCCCCGCTCCTTGCCAGCACACTGCATTTGCCTGATCCATCTTTCCTTGTGGAGACTCAAACAATACCCTCCCCTTAGGTGGGTCAGTGCCCTAGTCCCCTGCCACACATAATTTTATTTCCCCTTTCCTCCACCCCCCACCCCCTTTTTAGTTGGTCATCATATGTGCCCCTGGATTTGGTCTGTCCCCTGCCATGCTAACTGGACCTCATCCCTGGAGTGTTTGTATACAGTAGCTTTTCCCCTATGCCTCTTTTGCATGTACTTTTCTGTTCTTTCATATATATATATATATATATATATATATATATATATATATATATATATATATATATAAACTTACCTCAGCTGATTCACATTATACTTGTCCGTTTGTGCTTGATTTACTTCATTTAGCGCAATTTCCTCCAGTTCTTCCCATGTGGCAATATGCTTCGTGCATTCATCAACGTTTTTGAGCAATGCATAGTACTCCATTGTATGTATGTACGACAGTTTTTTAATCCATTCGCCTGTTGCTGGAAATTTGGGTTGTTTCCAACTCCTTGCGATTGTGAACTGTGCCGCAATGAACATTGGGGCACAGATGTCTGGCCGTGGTTTGTTTCTTGCCTCTTCTGGGTACTTGCCCAGTTGAGGATTGCTGGTGCTGGGTCCTATGGCAGCTCAATGTCCATCTGTTTCAGAAATCGCCAAATCGATTTCCATAGTGGCTGTTCATACCTACAGGTCCACCAGCAGTGGATGAGAGTTCCTATCTCACGACAGCCCCTCCAACACTTGTGGCTTTCTGATTTTTTTAATTGGTCTATCTTTGAGTGTGTTAGGTGGTACCTCATAGTTGTTTTGATTTGCATTTCTTTTATGGCTAATGATTGGGAACATTTTCTCATATGTTTATTACCATTTGGATCATCAATTTGGATTTCAGGCTCTGTGAAACTTCTCTTCAGGTCCTTTGACCACCTCCTCAGTAGGAAATTAGTTTTTCTCTTATTGAAGGCTTGCAAAGTATTGTAGATTTTAGTAATAAGGTCTTTGTCTGATGTGTCAGAGCTAAAGATATTTTCCAAGTCAGTGGACTCTCTTATTAATCTTTTGGTGCATCCTTTCTATGTACACAGGTATCATCAGTATATACCACTTGTCTGTTTGTGACTCCTCTCTATATGTATCCTTCCCTATTGCTGATAGCCTATGTATTCCCTGTGTCAATGTTCTCAGGTTTGTCCCAATTCCCTCATTAATGGCCCTAATTGTTTGTGGTTTTATTTTCAGGTCTGTGATCCACCTTGAGTTTATTCGTGTGCATGTAGTGATGTAAGGGTCTTGCTTCATTTTTATGCTTGTAGATATTAATTTTTCCAGCACCATTTATTGAAGATGACATATGCTTCCCATTTAATATTTTGGACCCTTATTGAAGATAAGTTGCCTGTATGCTGATGTTTTTATTTCTGGGTCTTCAGCACTTATCCATTGGTCTGAATATTTGTCATTATACCAGTACCACACTGTTTTGATTACTGTAGCTGTATACAATATTTTAAAGTCCAGTAGAGCAAGCCCTCCCACTTTGTCCTTCTTCTTGAGGAGTTATCTGCTAATTCTGGGCTTCTTACCCCTCCATATGAAACTGGTCATCTGTTTTTCCAATTCTTTGAAGAAGGGTCATGATATTTATATCAGATAGCATTGAACTTATATGGTGCCCTGGGGAGAGCTGACATCTTTCCTATATTGAGTCTGCCAATCTATGAGCATGGGATAGTCTTCCACTTGTTGATGTCACTCTTGATTTCTTGTAGTAGTGTTTTATAATTTTCTTAATACAAATAATTTGGGTTTTTTTAGTCAGGTATATCCCTAGGTATTTCAATTTGTGCTTGACAAATTTAAAGGTTACTACCTTTTTAATCGTCTCGTCTGTGATCTTGTCTTATGTGTAGAGAAGTTCAATAGACTTTTGTTTGTTGATTTTTGTATCCTGCCAGCCTGTCATATTCCTCTATTACTTCCAACACTCTGCTTTTGGAGTTTATGGGATCTTCAATATATATAATCATATTGTCTGTGAATAATGATAATTTTGCCTCTTTCTTCCCCAGATGAATTCCTTTAATATCTTTTCTTTGTCTTATGTTGCTAGCTAAGACCTCCAATATGATGTTAAATAGGAGTGGGGACAAGGGACATCCTTGTCTGGTGCCTTTTTCATTGGAATTATTTTCATCTTTTCTCTGTTAACTACCACATTGGCTATTGGCTTTTCATATATGGCTTGTATAATATTGAGGAATTTTCCTTCTAGTCCTATCTTCTTGAATGTCTTAAACAAGAATGCGCCTTAGATGTTGTTGTATGTTCTTTCCACATCTGTCGATATAATCATGTGGTTCTTATAATTTTTCTTGCCAATGTGACGAGTAATGCTGATGGTCTTTCGAATGTTGAACCATCTCTTAATCCCTATTATGAATTCTCTTGGTCACGGTGAATGATTTTTTTTAATATACTTTTGTACTCTATTGGCCAGTATTTTGTTAAGGATTTTTGCATCAATGTTCATTAGGGATATTGGTCTATAGTTCTTGATTCTTGTGGTATTTTTACCCACTTTAGCTATCAGAGTTATACTAGCTTCATAGAAAGTTTGGGAGCTTTCCATCTTTTTCATGTTCTGGAAGAGTTAGTATAGGATTGGTGTCAGTTCTTCCATGAATGCTTGTCTACCAATATGATGGCTTGTCTTCTACAGCCATCTGGCCCAGGGGTGTTTTTTGGTTGCTAATCCTTTGATTACATTGTTTATTTCTTCCATTGCTAGGGGTCTGTTGAGGTTCTTGACATCCACCTGGGATAGTCTAGGGAGGAATTTTTCCAAATATTTGTCCATGTGTTCCAAATTGTTGAATTCATTAGGATATAGACTTTTATAGTACTGTATAATTATCGTTTTGTTTTCATTACAGTCTGTTGTCATGTCCCTTATTTCATCCTGCATCCTTTCAAATGTCGTTTATTCCTTCCTTTCTTTGGTTAGGTTTGCCAGCAGTCTATCAATTTTGTTAATTCTTTCAAAGAACCAGCTTTTAACGGCATTGATTTTTTTCATAGATTTCTTGTTTTCCCTCTCCTGTATCTCAGCTCTGATTTTTGTTATATCTATCCTCTTGCTACTAGTAGGGTTGTTCTGTTGCTTTAATTGGTGTAAGTTTTGTCCCAGCATATCATCCATGAGTCTCTCTTCTTTTCTCATGTGTGCATTTATTACTAGCAGCCTTCTTCTGATAAATGCCTTTACTGTATCCCAAAGTTTTTGATATGTCTTCTTTTAATTCTCAATGGTTTCTAGAAACTTCCTTATTTCATCTCTGATCTGGGTCAATACCCACTCCTTTTGAAATAGAGAATTGTTCATCCTCCAATTGTTTTCCCTTGTTCTCTTCACCTTTCTTCTGTTAATATCCAGCCTTATGGCACAGTGATCAAAAAGAGATGTCTGTTTAATCTGTATGTGCTTGAATTCATTCACGTTTGACTTGCGTTCCATCAAGTTATATTTTTGAATATGTATCATGTGGGCTTAAAAAGAATGTGAATTGGTTGCATGTGCATGGAAAGCTTTGAAAGTATCTATCAAGACGAGTCATCTAAATGTGCTATTTAGATAGGTAGTCTCCTTGTTAAATTTCTTTCTCAATGAACTCTCCTTCTCAGAGAGTGGTGTATTAAAGTCATCAACTATAATTGTTGAACCTGTGATTTCTTTTTTCCTATTTTAGAGTGTTTGATTTACACATTTTGTAGGTCTCTGTTTAGGTGAACATATGCTCACTGGTTCTTGGTCTACTGTTCCCTTGAGCATTATATAGTGCCACTCCTTGTCTCTTGTTTTGGCCTGTATCTTGAGGTCAATTTGGTCATATATTAAGATGGCTAATCCTTCTTGTTCTGCATTACCGTTTGCTTGGTATATTTTTCTCCAGCCTTTAATTCTCAACCTGTTTTTCTCTGCAAGCTTGAGATGAGTCTCCTGGAGGCAGCAGATCAGTGGTTTACATTTTCTGAGCCGGTCTGTTAGCCTCTGCCTTTTAATGCCTGAGTTCAGGCCATAGATATTCAGTATTATTATATAGATCAGTGGACTCTGTGAGGTCATCTTGTACCTTTTGTGTTGGATATTTCCTACCTACCTATCTTATTTCCTTGTGTTGTGTGTGGTTTATGTTTGCCTTCTTTCAACTATTGAACTGATGCTATCCTGGGGCCTCTTTCCTCTTTCTTGCCCTATGGGTGGAGTTGTTCAATGTGATGGTCTCTTATTTGCCCTGGGTGAGTGTTGATCTCTGCCAATACTGGATCTGCAAAGATCTTTTGTAGGGCTGGGTTTCTTTTTATGTATTCTTTGAGTTTGTCCTTGTCTGGGAAGACTCTTCTCCATCTATCTTAATAGACAATTTTTCTGGGTAAAATATGCTTGGGTTTGTGTTGTTTTCCTTCAATATTTAGAATATATTACTTCATTCCTTCCTCTTCTTCATTATTTCTGCTGATAGATCTGAACACAGTTATAGTAGAATACCTTTATACGTGGCTGTTTGCTTTTCCCCAGCTGGTTTTATGATCGTCTATTTTTCCTCATTGATGGATAATTTGACAATTATGTGTCTTGGTGAATTCTTGGGATTCATTCTGGCTGGTGTTCTTTCAGCCTCCTGAATGGTTGCCTGGTTTTCATTTATTAACCTGGGGATGCTCTCCTCTAAGAATCCCCTCTTTATTTTCACTGTTGACTTCTTTGCTGTGTCCTTTTCTGGTAGTCCAATTAGTCTAATATTGTTTCTTTCATAGCATCAGACATAGGTCTCAAGTTTTGCTTCATCTTCTTTGATTGTCTTATGTGACTGCATTTCTCATTTGATGAGGTCTGCTTGGTTATTCTCTAGGTCACTGGTGTGATTCTCTGCCTCCTCAAGTCTGTTGGCAAGACCTGTCAATCTGTCACTTGATTTTGCTATTTCATCCCTTAACTCTTGTATTTCCCTTTTGCGCGTTGCCTTTATATCTATAATTTCATCTTTTTTTCTGCATTGCTTAACTCATACACTTTATGATTCCAAGCAGCATTCTGAAATTTTATTTTTGTGGCAGGTCAATATCTGCTTCTTCAATGACCATAGTTAGGTTCATGACTTCTTCTGGCATGGTCTTCTGTATCTCCTGCTTTTTAATTGAAGCTATTGAAACTGGTTACAGTTTGTGTGTTGTTTTAGAGGATCCTGGAGCCATCTTCCTGAGACAAAGAGCCCAGATATCTCTCCTGAGGAATTCATATGAGTACTTCTACGTACTACCTGCCTGTAGCAATACACAGGGCTCTGGCTATCACTATATCTTCCTGTGGTTTCACTCTAACCCTAGCCATCCAGTATTTTGTTGTCTGGAATGTGTGTTGGATATTCCTGTCATGTGATGCTGGTCAGTTTGTTGTGGGTCCATGAGGGCGTTGCTTCCTTGTCTGATCTCTAAGTAGGCTTCACCGTTCTTGGAAAATGTCAGCTGACCTGTGGTGTTTTCCTTTGCAACTGGAGTGCTGAGGAGGGCATGTGGGTATATCCTCCTTGGTGTAGAGCTCTGGAGCTGGCAGAGGAATTACCAGAGGCAGAAATATTGCATTGTAGATTGGGTAGATGTTCCCAGAGTAGCGTGGAGCCCTGCCAGTGGTGGTCAGGTATTTTCCCCAGGCACGTGTAGGGCCTGGAGTTTAGTCTGGAGATGACCCCACTCTTTTCAGGGGAGAACCCCCTGCTGCTTGGTGTATGGAAGAGGACCGGCGTGATTTCCCAGTTACTTTCAAAGACAATAAATGCGGGTGGGAGTTACCCTGTTTGGGCCTTCAGTGTTGCCCAGACTGAGGAGAGTGGCCCGGAGGCCGTTAGGTGTTTTTGACCCGAAAGAGGAAAAGGAGTGGAAAAAGAGATAAGGAAGAAGAGAAGACTAGAACAACAATGCCAAGCAATGTAACACCCACTCACACACATACAACTAAAATACACAGAGTAAACAAAAGTGAAAAAGTTAAAGGAAGGAAAAGAAAACAACAAAAACGCAGAACAGAATCTGCTATAGCTGTGGTACAAAGAGAGAAGAGCTAGGAGAAGAGGAGAAAAGAAGAAAAAGTGAATGAAGAACAAAAAGAAAGAAAGAAAGTAAAAGAAGGAAAAAAGAAAGTGAATGAGAGAATTTAAAAAAATAGAAAAAGAGATAGCTGACCTTGTGCTGTGCTGTGTGTAGCACTGACTCATGCTTTGTCCAGCACTGTCTTAGTGGGCAGGCTGCCCACTGGGTGAGCAGAGTTGCTCTAAGCAGAGTATAGTGTTCTGTGAACCAGCAGTGGCATGTGAAAGGAAAGAGAGGGAGAAGAGAGAATCATATAAGCAGAGAGAGAAACTAAGAGAACAAAGAAGGAGAGAGGAAAGAAAGAAAAAGAGAAGAGAAAGAATGGGGGGAAATCAACTGTGTTCACTAAGATTGCTGGTGATGGTCAAGAGGGAGGAGAGAGAGAAGGAGGAAAAACTGAAACTAGGGAGATATCTGATTCCTGATTGTTTGAGTGTGGGTTCGGAGCGGTTTAGACCCTGCCCCACAATGGTAGGTTGTTGTGCCCTTTTAATGAAGGACCCAGTGGTGCTTGGCAGAATTGCTGTAGTTGACAAGATTGCCTTAGAGGTCTGACGGAGTTTTCCTCAGCAGTACAGCATGGTGTAGATAGGTGTCACAGCTGCCTTGTGTGGTGTACAGCACTCCCACGGAGGGCAGGCTGGGGTTCCCCCTGCTATTTGGGTTGATTTGCCCTATGCAGAGGGTACTGATATGGATCCCAGATGTGGTGTATGATAGGAAAGAGTGGGAGAGAAGAGGAGAAAGAGGGAAAAATTAAAAAAAATAATAATAGAGGGGAAAAAGAAGAACGAGAAAAAGCAATCTAACACAAACCAGAACTTGTTGAGACTGACTACAGTGGGAAAGATAGAAAGACAAGTAAATAAAGTGAAAGAAATGGTAAGTTAAAAAAAAAAGAAAATAAATGGTAAGGAGATAATTGAGACTTAATCACCTATCCATGAGGCTGGAGGAGTTCCAACTCTTCACCAAGGTGCCCGTTTGATGTAGAGTTCCACAGATGTAGTGTGGGATTACTTTCAAAGGCAAGATTGCACCTGTGTCTTGGCATCAGTCCCTCCACGGTACTGATTGCTGGAAGTTCACTGGTATACCTACCTTGTGCTGTATGTAGCACTGTGGCCAGGGTGGGGGCAGGGTGTTCCCACAGGCCCGTCTAGGGCCCTAATACGGGCAGGACCTCCCCAGCTGTGTGAAGAATCAATGAGAGTGAAACTGGGCTTATTGTTCTATCTAGGCTGCTGTTGCCCTACTAGATCAGAGGATTTTATATTTTATCCCCATGGCCAGCTAGAATAGAATCAAATTAAATTGTCTCCTTCAGTCTCTGGACTGCAGCTCCATGATCTGTTAGAAGCTGAGACTTGCTAAAGCAGGTGTTTATTATACAAAAATTTCCAGGCCCTGTAGCTGAATACTGGAATTCTTTAGCTGGGCTACTTCTTATGCTGATTTATGTTATGGCCCCCTGTCTATGTGCTCCTTGGAGCTGAGCCACAAGGCTGGGGGTTCAGTTTTTAACCGGTAATATGCATTTCACTCTTTTTTATGTTATATTTGTGATGTGCTCTGATTTGGGGACTGTCATGCTGACCCCTAGATGGGGAGATCCAGCTTATCAGGGAGGTTGTTTCCTTCTCGGTCAATTGGAACTAAATTTGCTCCCTGGACTCCGACTATCTGCCTGTTTTCTCCCACACCTCAATCTACCTCAGGTTAAAAACTCTGCTTTTTCTTCTCCAGATTATCGCTACCTGCTACCCCCACTCCCCAGGCTGTGAGCTCACGGCAGCCAACAGCTTGGAGAGCTCTGGTGTGGGGTTCTCCTCATATCTGTAATTATGTCCCCTTAGGGCATCAGCCTGGAGAAATCACTCCTCTCAGCAAGGGCACGAGGAGCTTTCCAGCTGGCGCCCGTAGGCTTGCCAAACCTAGAGCTCTTTAGAGCATTCTCCGTTTGCTTTGTGAGTGGAAATCGCACACTAAAAAGGGGCTTCAGGAGAGACCCTAGTACTCTAGTTAAATTTCAAGACTCCACCTTCCCATTTCCTTCACCTTACGTCGCAATTTTGTGGTCAAGCAGCAGAAGCTTCGGACGGATGAGTCCTATCAAGTCACGATTTTTCCCGTCTCAGTTTGTTTCTATAGAAGTACTTTTTTCAGTGTTATACTTTTTATTGCATCATATTAATTTGATTGTATTTTTGAATTGTGATCATTTTTTCCATATACCCACATTGTATGTTCCTATTATGATAAATAGGTATATTGTGCCAACCTGGCCAATTAACACAAGTGAGATTAAATGTAAGGCAGAGAGATAAATGACTCCACAAGTCCCAACTTTATTGTCCCTTGATCATTGATAATTGCACCAGTGTATGACTGCCTTAGCTGGTTCTCCCCCTCAACTTGCAAACTATCCTAACTGTGGGACACCTAACCTGTGGGCTCTGTCACTGGAGTTTGAGGTTCCTTCAAGAACTGCTTCGCCATGCTACTGAGCTTGAGCTGGGGACTTCCAGACCCTGTCATGTGGCTGACAGTTGGTGACCTGCCTTGCTCTGTTGATTGTGGCTGGATAACCTGAATTGCTCTACAGCGGACTATCCAGAGGACATTGAGACTTAATAGACTGCCAGTGTCTCACAGCTGTTTCATGGAAGTGAGTGGCATTGAGTAATTTGTACTGCTCTATTGATCAACTGTTTATTTCTTATGTTATATATGTGTATATATGTGTCTATATAAATATATATAAAGCCATAAGTGTCCTGGTTTTGTTTCTCTAGAGAACCCTAACATAACTATATATTTCAATATGCCTGAATTTTATATTCCTATGTTCCTGTAAGTTACATTTGTTTTTAGTTAACTACAATTTCATTACCAAGAAACTCTACTTATTTCAGTATTCTGAATAGAGATTTAAAGGTCAAAATTTCCCATGCAAAATCTAATACTGGAAATAGTGAAAAAAATCTTGGTTTACACACTAGGGAGACAAGTTACTGTTTTACATTCATGGAAAAAAGAGATATATCATACATATACAAACCTATTACTGGACACTTGCTTTGACAAAGTTGTATATTAAAAGTAAATAATTCTTTGTGGAGTTGAAGAATAGAAATATTACAGATGATGTCTAGATTAGATAATAATAATGATTCAAATAGCTTGTGGTTTGTGTTCATGTAAAGACCTGACAGCTAGTAGAAACTGGTAGAAATGAGAGCTATAATTAGAAAGTACAATTTATTATGGTATCCATGATTCCCATATTCACTCTCCTATAGTAATATCTTTAAGATCATCTTTAGAATGCCTGTTTATTGTATACTGAACCTGGCATTAATTTAAATAGCTTTATTCTAAAGTATGAGGGAATTTATACATAGTTATAAAAGTCATTATTTCATTTTTTTCAGATATTGCTAAATAGGAACTAATTACAATTTTGAATTAAAAATTATAACAGTCAGGATAAGAGTATTTACAAATCACACAAGTGTTCTCCTATTAATATAACTGTTACATAAGAATTAATACATATTCAATTTGGATATCTGTGCACATTTTTTCAGTATTTTAACTAATTATAATAAATGAAAATGGTATAGATTTTATTTTGTTTTGTGTAATTCAAAAGGATCAGTAAACCTGCACTGAATCTTATAACAATGCAATTTATTTATTATGTCTTAATCCAGGAATGCACAAGTCATTCTGAATCTGTTTACTAAATTTACATTCAATATTTATCACACATGTGGATTTACATTAGTAATTTTTCATCATTGTGCTTACTTACATTTTCAGTAAAAGCAAGCTAAATTCCAGCTAACTATTGACATTGTGATGTGAAAGCTGTGTCACATTTGTCTATGCTGCATTTTCCCAGTGACTAATGAATCAGATGGAAGAAAAAGGAGGTTTCCTCTGCAGTACAGAATTGCACTCTTGAAAACCCACGGAGCAGTTCAACCCTGTCTCACAGTGTCGCTATGAGATGGACTTGACTTTACAGGCAGTTTTAGAGGTTGTTTTTTGAGTTTGTGTATTAGAACTCATATTTGATATTCATGTGGAAATTCTCTTTCAAAATATTTGTTATTCTCTATATTGGGTTTCTGATTATATTTATTGATTTGATATGTATCTATCTATATTCATATTCTTTATGTATTCTTTGTATATTTGGAGAAAGAGACACAGCCCCTGTGTCAAATCAAATTTATTTGAACAGCAAATAAAATTATGTTATGTGAATTTTCTGGGTTGAGATATCACTTAAAAGGTTTGTACAAACAAAGTTTATGCCAACATGAAAGTTTAAGGGTATTTATATTTTCTGATTTTTTATCTTTTAAAATTTGGCTAGGAATCTCTCTACTGCATATTAATTTAAAGCAAAATAATAGTACAGATTTTTCACTTGTGGTGATCCTTTTGTACTCTCATACCTGTTTTTCCAATTCCTAATATGTGTGTGTAAAGGTGTATAGTGAATAAGGAAAACCGGAGAGGAATTGTGGCATTTGAGTTACAGTATTGATGTAGAATATGGAACAGACCATGGATTCCCAGGGAAACAAACCAATGTATCTTAAAAGTACAACTAGAATGCTCCTTAGGAATAAAGATGGCAAAACTTCAACTTATACACTTTGGATACCAATTCCTAGGACAGACATCATGTCTGGTAAAGTAGAGGATCAGTGAAAAAGAAGAAAGTCAATGAGATGAATTAACACAGTGGATGAAATAATTGGCTCCAACAAAAAGATTGTGAGTATGTCACATTATATGTCAATGTTTTATTCTATGGCACATAAAGTCTCTATGAGTCAGATACAACTTTATGTCACCTTACAATAGCAGTAACATCTGCTAAACAAATAACTTTCTTTGATATCTGGCCTCCTTGGGAAACAGTACTGGGGCCATGATACTGGTGGATGAGGAAGTCTCAAGGTACCAGAGGTGTATTGCACGATCCATCAGTGCTCTATTGCACACTGATTGACTCATCCCTTCCCTGCAACCCCTCTGTAGGGGAATGTTCCATCCTACAGATGGGATTTGGGTCTCAGTTCCAATCCCCTTCATTCTCACCAACATAATTATGTTTGAATGTTTTTTTGTTTGTTATGAATCTTCTGATGCCTGTAACTTGGTCCTGGTGACACCTCATGATCACAAGGGTAGTGTGCTTCTTCCATGTGGGCTTATTGCATCACTGTTGGATGGCCACTTGTTAAACTTCAAGGCTTTAAGATCCCAGATGCTCGATGTTTTAATAGCCGGGCACCAACTGCTGTCTTCACATCTCCTGATAGAACCATTTTGTCTTCAGCGATCATGTCAGGAATGGGGTGGGAGGGAAGGGTGAGCATCACAAAATGTCATTTTGTTAGAACAAAGTGTTCTTGTATTGAGGGAGGTTAGAGCAGAGGCCCAAGGCCCATCCACAGCTTCAGTGTGTACACAGGCCAATGCCTTTATTTTTATGGATTAGTGTACTTACATAAGTACACACTTCTGTTAATACCTCTATCTCTAAATTTGCCTCCTGGAGCTTTCCTCTGTTTCCCTTTGCCTCCTCCTGCCCAACCATCATGTCCCCCTTTCTTTGTACTCCCTCTCAGCTAGACTGGTGTTTCTCTAGTACCCACAGGATCTCTACAACCTCCTAGATGTTGGTTTTAATTCCTTAGTTGTTCCCCTGTCTCTGGTGTTGTTTGCTCACCACACATTTTCCCCCACCACCTTCTCTCTCACCAACATTCTGGAACCACTGACCCCTTTGCTTTCTTCCCGAGCTTGCTTCCTGTGTCTGTCTTATATAAGTAGGCAAATCAGCAATGTCTTAGTCCACACAATAAGAAAACAAAAGATTAAAAAAATAAAAGGTGAGAAGAAGGGGAAAAAATACATAGTTCCAGGTCTGTTTGCTGTCTTTTATGAATCTCTCCCACATGGTCCTATGAGAGTTCCATGGTCTGTCCCCCCTAACCCAAAGTCCATTTTGGGGGCTTTATAGGAGTTTTGTGAATTGGCTTTGCTCCAATTGCTGATATGTTATGCTCCCTTCTTGGTTTGTCCACCTGAGGGGAATCGGCCCACATTATCTCCCTGTCTTGTGTTCCCATTATTGTTGTCTGTCACACAGTATACTCCAGTTAGGGGAAAACATGTCTTGAGTTGTTGGTGGCCCTACAGTCCTCTCTGTCCCTTAGCAGCTCATAGAAGGACATCGTCCTCTGGGTTTGGTGTTCCAATATGGAATCTAGCCTGACTGTCCCCCTTTTTTAAATTCCTTCTTGGTTTGCTTCCATGGGGGTGTAGTACATCCACTCTTTTCCTCCAGCTGAAGGTTTAGTGTTGCTCTCTACTACTATACTTCTAGGGTGGGGTCAGATTGGTTCTGGTTGGGACTGGTCTTATAACCCAATCTTTTAATGCACTCCTACATGTGGTTACGTTGCCTTCCTGGTTTGGTGTGCTGTGGTGGAGTCTGAATGCACACTCCCTAATCTGGGGAGACACAACCAATACTCTCCCCTGGGTGAGTTAGTGCCTTGTTACCCCCATGCTATCATCTCAGTTTCTCCCTGCCCCCTTTTCTCCCTCCTCTTCCCCCCTACCCTTTTCCTTATGTTGGATTCACTTGTACCTCCTTGTGTTTCATCTGACCTCCAGCCAACTACATGTACCTCTACCCGCATATTGTGAGATAAGTGTCTTTTCTTCTATAACTCCCTCAATACAAGAACACTTTGTATTATACTTACCTAAGGATTATACTTACCTAAGGAGAGTCATGTTATACTTGTCTTTTTGTGATTGGTTGACGTCACTTAGCATAAATTTCTCCAAATCTTCCCATGAAATTACTTAATTCATATGATCATCCATGCATTTTAATACTGCATAGTACTCCATTGTTTCTGTGTGCCAGAGTTTACTAATCCACTCATCTATCGGTGGAAATTTAGATTGTTTCCAACAATTTGCAATTGTGAATTGCGCCGCAGTAAATATTGGAGCACAGACAACTGCTTGTGTTTTATATCTTAGCTCTTCTGGTTATGTGCCCAGTAGAGAGATAGCTGGGTCATATAGTAGACCAATTTCCATTGTCTTTCAATATCTCCCAATCACTTTCCACAGTGGCTATACATATCTGCAGGACCACCAGCAGTGGAGATTTCCTTTTTCACCACATCACCTCCACTGTTTCTTGCTTTCTGATTGTGCAAACCTCAAGGGTGCTAGATGGTTATTTTACTTTGCATGTCTCTTAGAGCTAATGCTCAGGAACATTGTCTCATGTGTTTATTGACCATACAGGTCTCCTTCTTAATGAAGCTTCTTTTCAGTTCTTTTACCCACGTCCTCAGGGGGTTAACTGTTTTCCTCTTTTTGAAAGCCAGGAAGATATTGTACATTTTAGTTAGGAACCCTTTTCTGATGTGACATTGCTAAAAAAAATCTCTTGCCACCTGTGGGTTGTCTTGTTATGCTCTTGGTGAAGTCTTTCAAGTCGCACAGGTGTTTTGTTCTTATTAAATCCCATTTGTCAATCTCCAGTTCACCTGTGTGTATACAATTCCCTATTTCAGTGAGACTGTCAATTTCCCTTGGCCAATGACCGTGGGCTAGTCCCAATTGCTTTGTGGATGGTTCTGATGGTTTGGGGTTTTACTTCTAGGTTTGTGATCCACCTTGAGTTTGTTCTTGTGCATGGGGCAAGGTAAACTTCTTGTTCTATTGACATCTTTACTGTGTTGAGTCTTATAGTCCACGAGCGTGGGTTATTTTTCCATTTGTGGAGGTTGCTTTTGATTTTCTGTAGTAGGGTCTTGTATTGGTCCTTACATAGGTCTGTAGTGTTATTTTTTTTGGTTAAATATATTCATAGGTATTTCAATTTGTTCTTATTTATTTTTAAGGCTACTGCCTTCTTGATCTCCTCTTCCATGATTCTGTCTAATGTATAAAGCAAACCAATAGATTTCTGCTTGCTAATCTTGTACTTTGCCATGCTCCCATGTCCTCTATTGTTGTATGTACACTCATTGTGGAGCTTTTGGCATTTTCTATGTGCAGGACCTTGTTGTCTGCAAATAGCGAGAGTTTTATCTCCTCTTCTCCAAGTAGGATACATTTAAGATCCTTCCCCAGTCTTGTGTTGTTAACTAGAACTCCAGTATGATATTAAATGGAGGTGGGGACAAGCAGCATCCTTGTCTTTTCCCCTTTTCAGTGGGATTGTTTATATCTTATCTGCATTGACTATAATGTTGGCTGTTGGCTTTTTATAGAAAACTTGGATTAGCGTGAGGAATTTTCCTTCCTTTCCTATCTTCATGAGTGTTTTAATTAGGAATGGGTGTTGAATGTTGTCAGAAGCTTTGTCTACATCTATCAATATTATCATGTGGTTCTTAAACATTTCCTTATCAATGGGGTGTATAATATTGATGGTTTTCAGATGTTACACCATCCCTGCAACCCTGGGATGAAACCTACCTAATCAAGGTGGGTGATATGGTTTATATCCTTTTTTTATTCTCTTAGTAATATTTTGTTAATGATTTTTGCATCTATGTTCATTTGTGATAACAGTTTCTAGTTCTCTATACCCGTGGGATCCTTGTCCTGTTATACTGGCTTCAAGAATGAATTTGGGAGTTTTCCATTCTTTTCTATGCTCTGGAATACTTGTGGAGGATCAGTGTCAACTCTACCCTGAATGCTTTATGGAATTCCCCTGTGATGCTGTCTTGTCTGGGCTTTTTTATAGGTAGCTCCTTAATAAACATATCTATTTCTTCTTTCACTATGAGATTGTTTAGGTTTTCGATTTCTGTATTGGATAATCTAGGGCGGGACTGCTTTTCAAAGTATTTATCCATGTCTTCCACTTTTTTGAAATCATTACTATATAGCCCTTCATATTACTTTGTGATTATTCTTTTAATCTCATTGGGGTCTGTTTTGCTTTCTCCTATTTCATCCCTCATCCTGGCTATTGATGTTTATTTGCTCCTTCCTTTCCTTGGTTAGGTTCACCAGTGATCTGTCAATTTTATTGATCCTTTCATAAAACCATCTTTTTGATGCATTATTCGTTTGCATCTTTTTTTGTCTTTCCACTATTTTATCTCTACCTTGATTTTTGTTATTTCTATTCTTTTGCTGTTAGAGGGGTTGTTCTGTTGACTCTGTTCTACTTGCTGGAGGTTTTCTCATAATATATCAGACATATGCTTCTCTTATTTTTTCATATATGCATTTATTAATATCAAGCTAACTCTAATAACTGCCTTCGCAGTATCCCATAAACTTTGATTCATTGATTCAAATTCTCATGTTTCTAGAAACTTCCTATCCTCCTCTCTAATATGGACCAGTACTGATTCATGTCACAGGACATCATTGTTCATCCTCCAATTGTTTGCTCTGGCTTTTCTGATCGTCCTCTTATTGATCCCCTGCTTTCTAGTGTAATGATGCAAGACAGATGTCTGAATAATCACAATGTGATTGAATTTACTCAGGCTTGACTTGTGTTCCAGCATGTGGTGTATTCTCATAAATGAGCCATGTGGACTTCAAAGAATGTGAATTTTTTCACATTTGGATTGAAATCTCTATAAATGTCTATCATGTCTAGTTGCCTAATTGTATTATTTGACTTTATAGCCTCCTTGCTGAGCTTCTTTGTCAGTGATTGTTCTCTGATAGAAGTATATTAAATTCATCTAGTATGATTGTTGAATCTGTGATATCTGTTTTCATCTTCTGAATAGTTTGTTTGTTAGGAGTATAAATATTCAATATGCTTACTGGTTCCTGGCTTACCAATCCTTTGAGCACTACTTAGTGCCACTCCTTGCATCTATTTTAACGGTGTAAACTTAAGGTCAATTTTGTCAGAAATTAGGAATTCCCCTCCTGCACTATTTTGCTGCTCTTTCTTGGTATTCTTTCCATCAACCTTTTTATTCTTATTTTCGTCCATGCACTTAAGATGAGTATCTCTTTTTTTAAAAAAAAAGATGTGTCCGTTGCAGGCAACAGATTGTTGGGTTACGTTTTCTGAGCCAGTCTTCTAGCCCTTTTATCTTTATATATTAATTGAGACCATTGGATTTCAGAGTTATAATCACGATCTGTGGATCCGCTGTTCTCATCTAGTCCCTTTTGTTTTGGGCGTTTTCATATCTACCTTTATATCAGTGTGCTTTGCTTGTGTGGGGAAGTGCTTTCGTGACTTCTTTTCCCTTTGAAGCCCTATTATTTTAATAATGCTTGTTGGCTCATTGGCTTCTGGATGGAATTGGCCTATATGGTGGTCTCCTGCTTGTGCTTCGTGGATGTTGGCCCTCTGACCGTGTCAGTCAGTTGGTATTTTCTGCAGGTTTGGGTATCCTGCAGCATAGTCTTTGAGTTTTATCATGTCTTGGAAGACCCATATCCCCCCTCTATCTTAATGGATAATTTGGCAGAGTAGAGGATTCTTGGGCAGGCATTTATTTCTTTCAACTTTTGGAAGATATTGATTCACACTCTCCTCCCCTTCATGGTTTCTGCTGATATGTCTGAGAATATTGTTACCTGAGCTCCCTTGTCTGTGATCATCTTCCTTTCTCTTGCTGCTCTTAAAATTTTCTTTTTCTTCAAAGTTGGATAATTTAACTATTATATACCTTGGTGAGTCCTTCTTGAGGTCCTTTATGAGTGCTTGATTCTCATTCTTTAAGAAGGGAACTTTTGCTTTCAGTAATTCGTTCACTAGCTGTTGCCTTGTTTGTAGTGTCCTGCTCTGGTATGCCAATTATTCAAATATTGTTTCTCTTCATGGCATCTGTCACTGATCTCAGCTTATCTTCCACCTCTTTTATTAACCTTTCTGACTCTCCTTCTTATTTGCTGAGGTCTGCCTGAGTGTCTTCAAGATCAATGATATTGTTCTCTGCTACCTCTAGTCTAATAATAAATTCCATGGTCTTCAGTGTAGCTTCTCTTCCCTCATCCATTAGCACCTACATTTCCCTTTGATGCGTGGACTTTATCCCCACTATCATGTAGTTCATCTCCTCAATTGTGGACTTCATCTCCTCTATCATTGCAAACTTATTCTGCATTGCTTCTCTCAACTACTGAATTACTCCAAGCAACCCTCTGAAGATTTCTTTTTGTGGCAGATCCATGTCTGATTCTTTTATTAGCATCATTAACTCTGCTGTTGTGCTTTGCCCCTCTGGTATTTTGAGAGTGACTTGGTTTGCTTGACACTTTGGTAAAGGTAGGTGCCATATTTATGGGAAACCAGCGGGTCCTGAGTGCTTTCTCTGTGTTAATGAGAAGAGTGCTTTTAGCGGCAGCCTATAGCCTACTATAGAGGTTGGTTCAACTACCGTGTCGGCAGGATTCACGGAGATTCATTGGTCAATGGTGGTGAGGAGTTTCAGTGACTAGAGTGGGGCTTGAGCATTTATATGGTCTTAGGCTGCTTCCAACTGGGGCTGTCAGGTCAAGATTAGCAGCCTTTAACCTTTTTAAAATTTTAATTTTTTAAAGTTTGCCTAATAGAAGGTAAAGGTGGGGGAAGCCTCTCTGCCATGCGAGGGATAGCTGACTAAGGGTGAAAAGAAGCCCACTTCCCTAATGTGGGTACCCAGAGAGAGCTTCTGCTGGGTAGAGGTGAATAGCACTGGTGCGAACAGCTGAGTCATCCACAGGCAGGGAGCACCATACTGGCATGGGACAGGATGCTGCTGCAGTGCATGGTGAGTATGGAGGAATGCTGTGTGCACTTAAAAGGTTGACGGAGACCAATCAATGGGCATTGGCAACATTGAAGTCTGAGATTGTGTGGTCTCCATGAGTTGGAAAGTCCTAGGACGTAGGTCTCTTATACCCTGGGCTCCAGAGTCAGACTATATGTATAGAATGTAATGCTCTTCAGACCAAGAATGCACTCTCCTCTGTTCACTGTGGCCAGGGACACTAGGGAAATGACAAGCTGGTGAGGGCAGGAACAGTGCTGCAAAAAAACAGGGAGTGCTCAGGTAACCATGGGATGGGTTGTGTAGCTGTCACGGGAGCGGCCTAGGCCACCGTGACGGGGTAACGGATTGAGAGGTCGGGGTCAACAGTGTGTGGGGAGGTGCCATCTGTTATAGGTCACCTAACTTGCTCCACATAGATTGCAGGTAAGTTCCAAGAGCTCTGGGGGAATAGAGTGAGTGACATGAGCTTGGCAGATTGCCACCACGTGGAGAGAGTGGAACCATAGGAAAAGAGAGCACCTACTTAGGGATGTACTGTATTTGGGCAACTGCTGCTTGGAATTCTCACCACAGCTCTGTGGGTCTTGGAAGGACAGCCAAGCATCTCCTGGCATGGTGAACAGGCCTGGGGTGGGGTGGGGAAATAGGTGACTGTGGCTGCAGCAATGGCTTGCAAGAACAACCCAGCCGGCAAGGCTGAGATGTCTCAAGAGTCAAATTTCATATCTCCCAAAGGTCCAGCTAAGGGCAGATGTGTGTGGGTTGCCTTGTCACCTGGGTAAAGCAGGCAGAGCTGTCCCAGGGGTCCTCTCACTCACCAGAATCCTCCCACTAGTCCTGCTGGACACCAGACCTTCTATACGTGAAACAGTTCTGATCATGTGCTGCTTATATGGGTGCAATCTTGACTCTATTTGTCAACCATAATGCTTCTAAAACAGACTTATATGTCTTATTGGTAGCCCTTTAGACTTTCAATATTCTTTACCAGCACCAAAATTCAAATACATCAATTCTCTTTCAGTCTTCCTTGTTCAATGTCCAACGTTAACATGCCTATGAATCAATTGAAAATACCTTGGCTTGTGTCAAGGGCACTTTAGTCCCAAGAGTAACATCACTGTCTTACAAAACCCCGAAGAGGTCCTAGGCAACAGATTTCCCCAGTGCTACAAATCTCTTGACTGCTATTTTGGGGACCATTGATTGTGAATGTAAGGAAGAAAAAATCTTTGAAAAATTTAAGGTTGTCTCCATTCCACATGGTGTTATCTATTGGTTCAGTTGTGAGGATTTTGACCTTCATTACATTGACTTCTAATCAATACTGAAGGCTGTAATCTTGGCTCTTCATCCACAAGTACTTCAAGTCTTTCTCACTTAAAACAAGCAAATTTATGACATCTGTATATTGTAGGCAGTTGATAAATCTTGCTCCGATGCCGATGCCACATTCTTCTTAATATAATCCAACTGTGGTGATGATTTACTCAGGATTCAGATTGAACAAGTAGGTGAAAGGATACAACTACGAAGCCTGCTTTTCCTCATCATCAAAACATCTTGTTCTGTTCACACAACTTGTTCTGTTCTCTCTACTTGTTCTGTTCACACAACTACATCTTGATCAGTGTGCAAGTTCCACTTGTGTACAATGAAGCGTTCTGCAATCAGGATATTGATTTGTCATGGTCAGGGACAGGTACTCAGGGGAGAAATGACCTGAATGAGCTGCTTCACTGGCCAGTGTTCTCACCAGGTCAAAGGACAAAGTTTAGAAAAGTTCAAATATGGAACCAATACCAGGGCACAGCAACATCAGGCTTAAGATGTTCTCGTGGTTGATAACTAACAAACATGATCACATTCTGACCTAAGGGAGTTTCTGTTGCTGCAAGAAGTAATCTCCTTACTACTCACACTGCCAAGTTCCTGACACCTTCAAACAGTCACCCACTCAAGGTTTAATAAAAAGAAACTATCAGAGAGGGAAACAGGACAAGGATTCCCTACTCTCAAGCTATCCATATATTGTTAGGTTACACACAGTCAAATGCATTGCATTGTCAATGAAATTAAAATAAACATATGTTGGATTTTCTGTGCTTTAGCCATGATCCATCTAACAGAAATAATGCTATCATTTGCCCAAATCTTCTTCTAAATCTGGGCTGAATCTCTTGCAACTTCCTGACAATGTTCAGTTATGTAATCTGCTGTCAATTTAAGACAATACAGTGTATAGGGGTGGAGTCTGGACTGTCAATCAAGATATAACAAATGAAGCCTCACTGAGGGCAAGGCCTTCTCCTGAGTATTCCTGGAACTCATGCATTTCCTCCATGGAGGCAGGAAACACCTCTCTCTCTCAGCTCAATCTCTGTGAGACATCCTAGCCATCAAGAAACTGTCCCTTGGCTCACTCCCTGAGATGCTCTACTGATAAGATAATTGGCACTCAGCTGATAGACCCCATGCTTTGGGAACTGGAGAAGCCACGTAGAGACCCCTGTCAGTATTGAAATTCTTACAACGCCACTGGATCCTGCACTCAGAGTTACTGCATGTGCTTCCAGAGTCTGAAGAGGAATTTATACATTGGTATCGGACAGGTGGGCGAATATCTAATTTATGGACTTGATATGGACTCACTTGGGATGCTTTCTTCATGTACAATTACCCTTTATATAAAACTCTCTCTTATCCACATATGAGTCTCCCTGGATTTGTTTCTCTAGTCTACTCAGACTAACACAGCTGGTATTACTCCATCCTTTAGATTTGGATTTTATTATGTACAATCCATGGATCACATGGGCTGGTGAACTATTTCCATGAGAACTTAGCTAATGCTTCACTTAGATGAATGCTTACTAAAGGCTAGACTTTGTGACCCCAGGTGCCACTCTTATTTTTATTTTTTTTGTTCTATTGGGTGCTTTAAAACAGTCCATAATACAAGTAGATTTAGCATGATTTTACAATTGTTGCCACCATCCCTTTCAAAGCATTTTATATTTCCTTGAATTCTTTGGTATAAGCTCCCCTATCCCTGCCTGTCCACACCCTAACCACCCATGTACCCTTGTTCTTATATTAAATATTATTACTGTTACTCTTTTTATTTTCTTATTTTTGTCCCTTATCTTTCACTATACACTGTATCTAGGCACCATCTAGTTTCTACTCAACTCTTGGTGGGAATCCTCAGGCTTGAAGAGTCAAGCCTACTTTTTCTACTATACTCTCAGAAGACTCGGTAAGGGTGTGGTCTAAATTTTATATTAGCAGCTTTATATAATTCAATAAAGACAGTATATGTCTTTCATTCTATTGCTGTCACATTTCAAGTTTATTGTTTGTGATTTACCCATTAATAAATACTTTGAAGTTGTTTCACATATTCATGGTATGCTTCAATACATTTATTCAGTATTATAATTTATAAAATGCTACTATTTATTCTATCGTTCCTGAATGATTAATCCTATTATATAGAGATATGAATTTCAACCTACAATTTATCTTAGGAAATTTTGCTTTTTCATAGTTTACAAAAACCCTACTATAATGTTATCGCTAAAAATTCAAATAATTCATCTAATTAATCTCAATGGATAGGTGAGAATATATATGAAGAATAAGTCATTGAAGGGCCTAATCGTTTCTGGGAGCTAAATTAATTACCAGCTCTCCCTGAGGATTTTGAGAAAGAAGTACATAGCACTCTCCCAAATGATATTGCATGTCCATTAGTGAACATCAAATACATCACATCTTATAGTTGAGATAAAACATAACAGTATGAGAAGGAAAAATACATTAGAGAGAATTTTCTTTGAAGGGATAAGAAAAGCATCTTATTGGGTTATACATGAGAGAATTCTAAGAGGAATAGTATTATTAGTAGAGAAGATACATATTCAAGCTTTGTGCTCAGGTTTGGTTGTTTTTTATTATTTTAGTGATTTATATTTTGATTTAAAATGAAAATTTCAAAACTGAATTGAAACAGATATATTGATATTAAGATATTCATGTTTACTATATGGAAAATTCCATTTTATTATTTATTAATATTTGCTACATTTATTTTTTACTTACTGAATGAAATTATTATTTAAAAGCATTAGATAAAATTGTGAGATATTTAATTTATTAGAGGATGGTAATAGTATCTACTTTTATGTTGTATAATTTTATCAGTTTATCATGTAATTCCAGGGAGAGAAGAGGGTATTACAAATATGCACAACCTCACCATCATCACAGAATTCCTCCTCATGGATATCACAAGCTCACGGGTGCTCCAAGTCTTGAAAGGTCTGCTTTTTCTAGTGATTTATCTGGGATCCATGGCTGGAAATCTTCTAACTCTTACTGTCATTATAACAGACATGCACCTTCATTTCCCAATGTATTTCTTTATAGCCAACTTATCCTTGCTAGATTTTTGCTTTATTTCAGTAACTGTCCCCAAATCGGTTTTAAATTCTCTGATGGACAGTAAAGTGATTTCTCTCAGAGAATGTGTAGCTCAAGTTTACCTGTTTATCTTATTTGCAGCCACTGAGTTTTTTCTCCTTGTGGTCATGTCCTATGACCGCTATGTTGCCATTTGTCACCCTCTGCATTATCAGCTCATCATGACCCCAAGGCTATGCATACAGATCTCGGGGGGCTCATGGGCCAGTGGGCTAGTATATTCAGCAATCCATACGGGCACTGTGTTTAGGCTGCCCTTCACAAAATCCAATGTCATTCACCAGTTTTTCTGTGACCTTCCTCAAATACTGAGCCTTTCATCCCAGTCTGTGCAGTTTTCTGAAACAGTGGTTCTTGCAGTCAGTTCTTGCTTTTCCTTAATCTGCTTTGTTGTCTTGTTCACTTCCTATGTTAACATATTTTCTACTGTGCTCCGGATGAAATCTATGGAAGCCCGAAACAAAGCCTTATCTACCTGCACCCCACAGCTAGCTACAATTATTTTGTATGTAATCTGTGGGTTATTTGGTTGTTTGAATCCCAATTCAAATGCATCAGCTGTTCTAAAATTTTTCACATCTGTGTTCTACTCCATAGTGCCCGCCTTTGTGAATCCTATTATCTTTAGCCTGAGGAACAAAGAAATTAAAAGTGCTCTTAGCAGAATGATGTTTAGATATTCCAAGTTCCCCTGAAGACTTGTTGTTGCTTCTTTGAGTTTGTGAGCACGTTTGTTTTACTTGAAATAATATTTCAATCATGTATTCTTTAACTTTGACATTCAGAGAAAGTTAAAAGTTTGCTATATTGTTCTAATTGAGAATCAATTTGGTATATAAATATACAGTACATAGCCATTTGTTAAAAGTTGTACTTCAATTCAATGAATTATTATTACTAGTAGACACTCTTGTGAATATTAATAATTATATGTTAAATATTGGATAAATAGATTTATTTTACTAATCCAATATTGTTTTCCATAAAGAAATATACTAGGATGTTAAATCATATTCTCCTGTTTTCTCTCGTTGTTTGATAAAGCTTGGTTGAAAACTCAGAATTCTCTAACTATATTTTTTCTTAATTTTTAAAATGGGAACATCAAATGGTGCTCTAAGGTATCAATTTACACGCAAACATTCAAGAATATTTATCTGATTTTTTTCACTTTGTTTCTACATTGTGGTTATTTTGGCTCAAGTTGCTTGACTCTCATTAAGTTAGACTTAGTCAAGACTTCTTTTTCTGGTTCTGCTTACTTGGTGCCATCTGGTGAGTGTTGGACTGATTAGTTCATTCAAACACCAGAATGATGAGACAAACTGCTCACATAAAGATTTACAACCTCAAAAAACTTTTATGGTAACCAAAAGTCAAAATGTATTTATTGGCAGTATTTTGTATTCATATTGTTCTCATATAGATAATTTTTAAAGTTAAATATTTAATAATTTCATTGTTCAATTTTTTAATTTAAAATGTAATTTTTTAGGTAAAGTGGTTTGTTTCTCTACAGGTATGTTTTATTTTTTTCAGTGTTACATATTTTATTGCATCATATTTATTTGATTTTATTTTGAATTGTGATTGTTTATTTCAATATGTCTGCACTGTATGTTCCTGTGTATTTCAATTCGCCTGTGTAGGTTCCTATATATTTCAACATGGCTGCATTGTAAGTTCCTGTATGCTACAGTTTTTTTAGCTAACTAAAGAGAGAAACCCATCACAACAAACTCTATTTCAGAATTCTAAATATAGATTTAAGTTCCATATTTACAATCCAAAATTTAATAGTGGGGATAATAAAAGATAATTGTACACACAACTAATACAATTTACTGTTTTTCATTTATGGAAAAAATAGGTGTACTGTACATAGAAAAACTTATTATTGAACAAATACTTCTGTCAAGGTTGTATATTAAAGCCAAACAATTAGGGGATGAATGATAATAATATTGCATATGATATCTAGATTAGAGATTACTAATGATTCAAATAGCTTTTGATTTTTGTGAATATAAATAACTGACAGCTGCTACAAGCTCGTAGAAATGAGAGCTATGATTAGAAAGTACAATTTACTATGATATCTATGATTCCTATATTGACTTTCCCACAGTAATATCCTTAAGAATTACCTTTAGAATGCCTGTTTAGAGCATCCTAAACTTGGGATTCATTCAACAGCTTTATCCTGAACATTTTAGGGGATTTATACGTAGTTTTTAAAGTTGTCATTATACCTTTCATTTTCATATGTAGGTGAATTTTAGTCTATAAAACCTTGAATTGAAGAAACAGTAACAGTCTGGGTATGACTTTCAATGTAAAAATCAAAAAAAGTAGTTATTCTATAAATATTATTGTTACAGAAGGATAAATTCATATTTAATAGGGATGTCTGTGTATATTTGTCCTAGTGTTTATCTAAGTATAATGAATGTGAGCAGTATGGATATCATTTTCTTTTGTCTAATTCAAATTGTCTAGTTCAGTAAAGCTTAACTGCCTCTTATAACAATGCGATTTATTTTTGTTTTTCTTAATCCAGGAATACGCAAATCATTCTAAATATCAGTTTAGTAAATTTATGTTGAATCTTCTTCACACATACAGCTTCACATCACTAATGCATCATCATTGTACCTACTTACATATTCTGCCAAAGCAATTTAAATCCCACCTGTCTAGCCATCAACATTCTTATGTTTTATAAGCTGTTGCAGATTTGTCTATTTTGCATTTTCCCAGCTACTGATAAATCAGATTGGAAGAACAATGAGGCATTCTCTTTCTGTAAGAACTGCACCCTTGAAAACCCACAGGGGCAGTTCATCCCTGCCCTAGAGTGTCGCTCTGGGTTGGAATTGACTTTCCAGGCAGTGAGTTTGTGTGCTGGAAGTTATTTCTTGATCTATTAGATTAAAACTTCTCATACTTCATAGTCATGTGGAAATTCTTCTGTTTGAAAAATATTTTGTGTTCTATATATTGAGATTCTGATTATATTTATTATATTTATTTAATCTTATTCATATTCATTGCATACTCTTTGTAAATTTGAGGGATGAGAAACAACCCCCTTTGTAAAAACTAATTTTATTTGAAAATAAATGTAATATTTGATCTGCATTATCTGGGTCTTGATATCATTTAGAAAGTTTATACCAACATAAAATGTTAAGGGTATCTATATTTTCTTAATTTTTATCTTTAAAATTTTGGCTTTGAATTTATGTACTGTAAGGTAACTTTACAGGTTTTTTCATTTGCACTTTTGGAAGTCCATTTTTCTCTCTGAGTTGCTTTTCAGTTGCTAACATGTGTGTTTGAAGGTTGTGTGGTGAACAAAGAAAAGTGGAGAAGAATGTGCATTTGAGTTAGGGCATTGATAAAGACCATTAAAAGGCCCATGGATTCCCATGACAAGAAAGAAAACCATCTTGACTGTGGTTTCAACCATATCAATTGTGAGTATGTCACATTACTGGGCTGGCTATGTTTTATTCTGTTTTACATTGAATCTCTTTGAGTCAGACACAATTTATGTCACCTTACAACAGAAACATCTGCTAAACAATCAAGCTTCTTTGGCATGTGGCATCCTCTTTAGGATGTAGGATGGCATTAAATTATTTGGAGGGGCATGGAGAGTTACATACATATTTCCCATTTCATGGGTGAGGAGAGTTGACAGAGTGAGGACCGGGGCTTTGTGCAGCCCACTTGAGTTAGCGTTGCAATAGGAAGCAGTGAAGGAACCTTTCAGAAAGGTTTAGAGTGAGCACATTGCAAAACAATGTTGTGGGAATCCAGTCTAGTGTTGCAGGCTGCTAGCAGTGGTTCCCTGGATTTTCTTTCCAAACAGCTTTTCCAAAGAGTGCATTAAAGAACAGTTTGTCATCAATATCAAAAATGAAAAGAGAAAAACTAAAACAATACCAACCATATTATAAATAATTTAATATTAATATTCTCCACATATTTTAGAGATCATAAATATTGCCCACAATTGTAAATATTTTTTCATTGACTTTAAATCTATGTGCATAACTCAAGATAGAACTTAAATGATAATAATTAGTATAATCAACTGAATTAACTTTATGAATTCTCTATATTCTCTTATGGTTTTTTTTTAGAAAATAAGCACAATAAACATCAAATAATTTTAAATAGCATCCCTTTCCTCATTCTATTCTTTATAAAGTGAAATAATCATGAAGCTCAACATACTCTGGGAGAGAGCTAGAGGAGGCTGGACTAAGGCTATGTAACTGTACTTGGTATGGCAGAGAGGCAGTTAAAAAGAGGATGATCCTCA
Organism: Tenrec ecaudatus; assembly: GCF_050624435.1. Classification (NCBI taxonomy): domain Eukaryota; kingdom Metazoa; phylum Chordata; class Mammalia; order Afrosoricida; family Tenrecidae; genus Tenrec; species Tenrec ecaudatus. The sequence continues at coordinate 204,001,529 of NC_134531.1, forward strand.
AGGAAAGGATTCACACTGTGTCTGCAACAATTGGTTCACACATGACAACAATGGTGTGAATGGTGCAAGATTAGGTGTTGCTTTGCTCTGGGGTAAAATTTGGTGGTATGAGTTAGAACCAACTGAATGGCCCTAAAAGGAACACCAACACCTGTGTAGGGTAAAAGCAAAACCAACCAAAACACTGGAGTTACAAATAGTAACTCAGAGTAAATTGAAGCAGAACACTTTTTAGTAGCATAAGTTGTAGAAGAGTCTGAATAATGTTTTAATTAACATCAATCAATACTGAACAAATTGTGTGTCTATAGGACAGGACAGAATATTATTATTATTATTAGCTATATCTTACACCATCTAATGTATCCTTTCACCTGCAATTCTGTTATTTGTTTCCCTTGAGGAGGGATATACTGTCACCATTGCAATCAGCTCCCCCTTTCTTGTTAGTGGTTTGGGTTTAGAAAATCATTTTATTGAGAGGTCATTCAGCTCTTATAACTGATATGGTAACAATTGTAAAATTATGCTTGATCTGTTATATATGTAAAATCTGCCAATCAAATGAATAATAAAAGTAAAATAAAAATAATGAGATATGTACACCTTAAAATAACCAAACATCTATGATCAAAAGGGCAGTAATTACTTCAGGACAATGTTTAGAGTCTTAGACAAGATGCAGAACTGGAAATAGGAAACATTGAGAGGAAGCTGGATAAGTGATGCTGCGTTGAGGGAACTACAATTAATGAAATGAAACAAAATGTGCATAAATAGTTTAGAGTAAAAATAATCGTCTTCTTTGTAAATGTTCACCCAATTCACAGTTTTAAAAGTTACTACATTGAAAACAAAAAAGAATAAGCAAAATAAAAGAAAATATGTTAGTGTAACAGGGACAGGTACCATGAAGAAGGAAGTTTTGAAATCATAAACATCTAGGGATTTCACGTGTTAGGACTTTCGGGATTTTTCAAAGTGTTTATAGGGTCAATACACATAATCATGAATTGTGCATTTTCTTACATTTCCATTACTATTGGAAAATATTCCCATTTATCTGACAGGTTGTTCTACCGTGGTGACTTGCATATTGCTGTGATGTTGAAGGATATATTTCAGTAGTATTTCAAATTCTAGCATGATCACTCATAGTGATATATTCCCCAGAGGTTTCCAGACTAAGAACAGACTAGGGTGAAGTAGTAGGTTGTTCTCTCCTGATGTATTAACCAGTAAAACCGGATCAACGGGAGTGATAATTTGTCAGATACCGTGCCAGATGATACCATGCCAGGTTGGACGAAACTCAAAGTATGACTTGACAGATTGTTCGCTAAGAAAGATAGTAATGATACAAATAAAACTAAGATATGGGGACAATATTTGATGAGGCACAAATATCTGAAAATAGGAAGAAACATCCACACATATGCATTAATAATAAAAATGGAATATATAAAGAATTACTGTTTGAAATTTAGAAGTTATAAAATAATATATAATGTATAATGGTCTATATCTATAAAAAAGATTAATATTAAAGGCATTTGTAAGATGCAACACACTAGTTTTGCTATTTTGTTCATGCTATCCATATGGTTTACTCTGCTGAGAATGACAAATTAAAATGAAATTCAACATCAGAAAAAACATTTCTATCTCAAACCTGGTCATAGAATATTATCTACTTGCCTATGATTTTCATATAGCCTTCTCCTTCTATTTTATGTTGGCAAGTTGGTTTTTTTTTTTAGCAAAACTTCATCCCACCTCCTTTGGTTATTTTACCAACAGAGACTAATCTCTGGAAAAGGACATTATACTTGGTAAAATTGGGGGTTATCAAAAACAGAAGTCCTTCCAGAAGGATTTTGGACTCAAATATAACAGCAATTGTGAGAAAGACACAGCTGACTGCAGTCTTTATTGTTTTGCCTCGTGTGCCAATGAGTTGGAGCTGACGGGTGGCACCTACAGCATAAGCATGGGCTCTCGGAGGAATAAATAATCAGTTTGTTTTGGAATAAGTACAGCCAGAATGCTTCTTAGAAGTGAGTATGATGAGACTTCTCGCATACTTTTGACATGTTTTCCGGAAGGACATAAAACTCACTGAAGTGTATGGTTAACTAAAATGAGGATGGTGCTAATGGAAATATATGGACAGTGTTTCAGCAAGTTCAAACATAGCAACAAATGTCAGGATGACTCAGGATTAGGCACTGTTTCATTCTCTGGTGTAAAGACTTGCTTTGTTTTAAAACCAACTCAAGGAAACTGAACGATTACAAAATGAGGTTAGGAAGGTAATTCATTTATTTTTGTATTTGTGAGTTAATATGGCTGTGGATACAAGAATGTTGGGCACTTACAGGAAGTTAATATCAGATGGTGTAATTGAATCTCAGAGACTAGAAAATCAAGAAGTTTATTAATCTCATGTACACTTAATAATATCTTAACTTTAGATTATAATTACTGTGTGAGTTGATCAGTGGAAGAAGGTCTAAGAAATGAGAGATTAGTAAAAACAAGGCTCAAAGGTACTGTTTTCTCTCACTGCTAATGCATTGATTTTGACTCATAGTGACCCTGTATGACAGGGCAGAACTGACACTGTGGATCACTGAGACTGTAACTTTTCATAGGAATAGAAAGCCTCACCTTTCTCACAGCATGTCAAGTAGTGTTGATCTATTTTTTGTTTGTTTTTTAATCATTTTATTTGGGGCTCGGACAATTCCCATCAGAATCCATACATCCATCCATTGTGTTAAGAACATATGCACATTTGTTTCCATCATCATTCTCAAAATATTTGCCTTCTACGTAAGCCCTTAATATCTGCTGCTCATTTTCTCCCTACCTCCCCACTCCCCCCTACCTCATGAACCCTTCATCATTTATACATTATTGTTATTTTGTCATATATTACACTGTCTGATGTCTACCCCCGCCTTTTCTCTGGTGTCCCTCCCCAAGGGAGGAGGTCACACATAGATTCTTGTAATAAGTTCCCCCTTTCTACCCCACATTCTCTCCACCCTCCAGGCATCACCACTCTCACCACTGGTCCTGGAGGAGTCCTCTGTCCTGGATTCCTTGTGTTTCCAGTTGCTATCTGTACCAATGTACATCCTCTGGTCTAGCCAAATTTGTAAGGTAGTATTGGGTCCATGATAGTGGGGTGGGGGAGGAAGTATTTAAGAACTAGAGGAAAGTTATATGTTTCATCATTGCTACCCTGTACCCTGCCTGCTTCATCTCCTCACCACACCTTTCAGTAAGGGGTGTCTGGTTGATTACCATTGGGTTTTGAGTCTCCCTCTGCACTCACCCACATTTTTTGTTCCTTGATGCTTGATGCCTGATCCCTTCGACAACTTGTGGTCACACAGGCTGGTCCTCCATGTGAGTTTTGTTGCTTCTGAGCTGGATGGCCACATGTCTATCTTGGAACCTTTAAGACCCCAGTAGCTATATATTTTGATAGATGGGCATCATCAGCTTTCTTCACCACACTTGCTTATGCACATGTTTATCTTCAGTGGTCATGTCAGGAAGGTGGGCACCCAAGTGATATGGTTTTTAGTTCTTTGATGTCTGAAAATTGGTCCCTCCTGCACCTTGTGGTCAGACAGGCTTGTTTGCTTCTTCCATGTGGGCTTTAATGCTTCTCAGCTACATGGCCACTTGTTTATAGTCAAGCCTTTAAGACCCCAGATGCTATATCTTTTGATAGCCGGGTACCGTCAGCTTTCTTCACCACATTTGCTTATGCACACATTTAGCTTCAGCAATCATGTCAGGAAGGTGCACATCCTTTAATTCCAATTTAATAGAACAAAGTGTTTTTACATTGAAAGAGTGCTTGAGTGGAGGCCCAACGTCCATCTGCTGCCTTAATACTAAACCTATAAATATATGCACATAGATCTGTTTCCCCACATTCCTATATATATTTACATATGCACATTCCAGTCTTTGGACCTCTACAAATACCCTTTGTCACCAAGTTCTTTCCTCTATTTCCTTTTACTTTCCTCTTGTCCCACTATCATGGTCAGTCTTCATTTGGGTTTAAGTCATTTCTCTAGGTTACCTTGCCCTTGCTGAATCCCTACAAGACCATTCACACCCTCCTTGCTACTGATTTTGGATCACTTACTGCTCTCCTCTCCCTGGGTTGCTCAGTACCACCTCCTTGCCCCCTCCTCCCCCTTCCACATTTCCCCCTGGAACCATTGGTCCTGTTGTTTCCTCCTCCAGAATATTCATCCAGTCTATCATATCTAGATAGATCTGTAGAGATAATAATATGCACCAAAAATCAAGTCACTGCAAGATAGGCAATGAGTGAAAACACAGCTATGATAATTAAAAGGGAAACCAATTACCCATAGATGAATAAATTAATTAAAAGAAAAAAATTTGAGAAAGAAAAACCTGTAAATAGATAAAGGTCTGTTTTTTGATCTCTAGGTGTGTCCTTCAGTCAGGTCCAATGGTATACCTTTCTCTGGCCCTAGAGTCTGTCCTGTGTACTCCCTTGGGGGCTCCCTACTCTGCTCCCACAGTTGCTGTGTGGCATACTTTTAGTGTTTTGCCTCATTGTCACAGGGTCAGTCTTAGTGGAAAACTTATCCAGCTTAATAAATGAAAATCAAGCAACTATACAAGAGGCTGAAAGAACACGAGCCAGACTTCATCCCAAGAAGTCACCAAGACACATAATTGTCAAACTATCCAAATATGAGGAAAAGGAGATCATAAAAGCAGTTAGGGAAAAGCAAACAGTCACGTATAAAAGTACCCCAATAAGAGCATATTCAGATCTATCAGTGGAAACGATGAAGAAGAGGCAGGATTGGAGGAACATATCCCAAAAATTGAAGGAACACAACGCAAATTCAAGAATACTTTACCAAGCTAAATTATCTATTAAGATAGATGGAGAAGTAAGAGGCTTCCCAAACAGGGACAACCTCAAAGTATACATAAAAACAAACCCAGCCCTACAAAAGTGCCTCGCCAATCCAATATGGGTAAAAGATCAACACTCACTGAGGGCAAATAAGGGACCATCACATAGAACAACTGCACCTATAGGGCATCAAAGAGGAAACAGCCCCCAGGATAGCATCAGCTCAATAGTGGATGAAGGCAAACATAAACCACTCACACAAAAAAAGCAGATAAGTCAGGTAAATAGAAAAATATCTATCACAAAAGGTACAATATGACATCACAGAGCCACAGATAGATATAATAACACTGAATATCAATGGCCTAAACTCAGACATTAAAAGGCAGAAGCTAACAGACTGGCTCAGGAAACATAAGCTATTGATCTGCTGCCTCCAGGCAACTCATCTCAAGCTTACAGACAAAACTAGGTTGAGAATTAAATGCTGGAAAAAATATAAAAAGCTAATGGTAATGCAAAAAAAGGCAGGAGTAGCGATCTTAATATCTGACCAAATTGACCTCAAGATACAGGCCATAAAAAGAGACAAGGAGGGGCACTATATACTGCTCAAGAGAACAATAGACCAAGAACCAGTGAGCATAATAAACATATATGCACCTAATGAAAGACCTGCGAAATTCGTAAATCAAACACTCCAAAAGATGAAATAAGAAATCACAGGCTCAACAATTATAGTTGGTGACTTTAGTACACCACTCTCTGATAACGACAGACCATTGAGAAATAAACTCAACAGGGAGGCTATAGATCTAAATAGCACAATTGGATGGATGACTTGACTTGATTGATATTTTCAGAGCTTTCCACCTACATGGAAAAAATTCACATTCTTTCCAACCCCATATGGCACATATTCAAAATATACCACATGCCGGGACACAAGTCAAACTTGAGTGAATTCAAGCACATAGATATTATACAGACATCTCTCTCTGATCATTATGCCATAAAGCTGGAAATTAACAGAATGACAGTGAAGAAAACAAGGATCAACAATTGGTAGACAAACAATTTCCTATTGAAAAAGGAGTGGATATTGACCCAGGTCAGAGATGAAATTAGGAAGTTTCTAGAAACTAATGAGAACGAAAATACGACGTACCAAAACCTGTAAGATACAACAAAGGCATTTATCAGAGGAAGGCTGTTAGCAATAAATGCACACACTAAAAAAATAAAGAGTCTCGTGGATGATATGCTGACACAAAACTTACACCAATTAAAGCAGTCAACTGAATAACCCTACTAATAGCAAGAGGCTAGATATAATAAAAATCAGAGCAGAGATACAAGAGAGAGGAAACAAGAAAACTTTGGGAAAAAGTAATGCTGCTGAAAGTTGGTTCTTTGAAAGAATTAACAGAATTGATAGACCTCTGGAAAACCTAACCAAAGAAAGGAAGGAATAAACGACATTTGCAAGGATGAGGGATGAAACAGGGGACATTATAACAGATCCTAATGAAATCAAAAAGTAGTGTTGATCTTGTAGATAGCAGCCAAATGGAAAACCACTACGCCATCCAGGAAGATTTTAGAGAGGGAGAATTTGATTCACAACTCTCAACCCAGATATTGTTTTTAGTCAGTCTAAGAGTGATGGAAACTGGAAGAAATTAATGATAGAAAGAATGTCCCCAATATTCTATTCAACAATTTCTCATGAGAAAATCATAAAGGAATTATTCTTTCTAGCTGTTCCAAAGTCAAATGATGAAACTAGTTTGCTCTTTGCAAGTGTGGTAGAGGTGGGAGTGGACATTTGCTTTCTATTGAATGGTTTTTTAGGGTACATAATTCCTGGTGAAAACAGGGCAGTTGTGGGCCCGTGGACATTTTTTTGTTTTATCAGCAATGTCCTTGTCTATCTGTGTTGTATTTTTATATACCTTTCTACTTCTATCTTCTCAAATTCTGTTGGCTATAGAATAATAAATTTGTAATTTGTGGTTAATTCTATTTTACTACTATACTCAAAGCTTTGGAATATGCTTGTAACATTAAATAACTTCTTCCATGTCAGATTTAAAGTCATTAAAATGGTGATATTATAATTGTAGTATATGCATTAATATCCAACTTTACATATTTCTTTTAAGTAGGTTATAATCCATTCCTAATAGTGTTGCTAGGTACAGTTGAGCTTTGTTTCAATTCACAGCGACCCGATGTACAACACAATGAAATTTTGCCTCTCCTTTACTGATCTCACAATATCTGTTATGTTTAATTGGATTGTTGTTGCCACTGTGTCATTCTCTCTTGCTAAGGGTCTTCTTCTTTTTTGCTGACCCTATACTTTAGAAAGTGTGATGTCCTTTTCAATGGACTGGTCTCTCAATATATGTCTAAATTATGTGGAAGAAGTTTCCCTAGTATAACTTCTTTGAAGCATTCTGGCAGAACTTCTTTCAAGACAGGTTTGCTCATTCTCGTATGAGTTCATATTAATCACAGTATTCCTTGTGATACTCTAAATGAAAATCACCAATCTTTTTTTATTGCCTTTATTCATTTTCCAGCTTTAGCTGCTTATGAGGCCACTGAAAATACCATGTCTATAGTCAAGTAAACATTAATCTCCAGAACACTCTTAGATTTTTTACATTTTAAAGAAATTTTTTAGTTTTCTGACTGTTGCTTCCATGAACATTGATTGCGAATACAAAAGAAATCTTTGACACTTTCTAAGTTTTCTCCATTTAAAATGGCATTACATATTCATCCATTTGTGACTTTTTTATGTTCCTTATTTTGAAATATAAATTATACTGAAAAGGTTACATCTGATCTTCATCAATAGCTGCTTCAAGTGTTCTCTTTCATCAAAAAAGTTGTGTCAACTCCATAATGAGTCTTTGGCCTGTCCTGATACCAGGTTCTTCTTTACATAGTACTGTTTCAAAGATTATTTAATCAGAATAGGTAGTATAAATACTGAAAAGGGATATCACCATATCTATCTCTCCCGATTTTAAGGCATACAGCAATTTACTGTTTTCTATGTATATCTTTTCCATGAACACTAGTGAGTAGTCTGGAATTCTCAGATTTTTGCAAACTTACCCCTAATTTGTTATTTTAAAGTGCTTTTTCACAGCCAATAAAATTGAGTTCAACATATTTCTGGTATTCTCTGCAGTCAGCCAAGGTCTATCTGATATCGGCAATGCTAGCTCTCATTCCATGCCCTCTACTGAAAAGCATCCAACACCACAGCATTGTCCAGCTCACCACAGTACAACAAACTGAAAGACTAGTGCTATAAGTTTATCTGGGGGAGATAATTAACCCCAAATTCCATTTTAGCACATTTTAAATTTTGTTCATACTAATCCTGGTCTTTCTTGAATAAACCTGGATTATTTATTCATTTTATTTTATTAGGATTATTTATTTTAGATAAAAGAAAGTAATTATTATAGCCGATACACAAAGAAAGACCATTCATTGCTTTTACATTGAATGTGTTCCAAAGCCTATTGCTAAATGTCTACTAAATCCATTCATAAGACCCACCTAATGAAGATAAGCCTTTACTTCATTGCTGGCAGAAACACTGTCACCATCGATGGACCTTAAGGAAGAATCCTGGCAGTGTTCCCCCTAATGTTACTGTAAACTATTTATGACCTTCTTTTAAACTATCTCAGGCACTTGTATCCTTTATCAATCACTCATAAAGTAGGATCTGACTCCAGGAAACATAAATTAATGTGCTTCAGGGAGCGAGTTCTGCTATGAGCTGTAGGCAAGATTCTGCTTTTGGAACGAAATGCCAGTGTCCTTGACCGTTCACTTTTCCCACTTGAGACCATGTCTATATTGATTCCATTATTCTTCTTTGATGAGCTCTGCCCTCAACATATACATAAGAGGACTTAAAACTATTTGTAAATAAAGTCCATCATTGAAAATGATTTTTTTCATAAGCATTTTGAAGCCCCTTCATGTTCACTTTCTCAGGTTAAAAATAGAAATAAATTTGTCTTTTATAATTTTTCCCCTTGAAAATGTGCTGCGAGTGATCCCTTTAAATTTTTAAAGAGCAGATATCATTGTAATAACAAGTTGCATCTGACTAAGCCTTGGCCTTTTCAATCATCTATATATTTCATATATATGTGAAAGTTGGACAATTAATTCTATGTACATATTCTATTTTGTAAAATATCCAAAACAAAATATATTTATGGTTTTATTTCCAAATCGCTCAGTAACTGCACTATATTACAATATAATAGGACAAAGTGGGAACCTTATGGCTGACATTAGTCTTTGAATTAATTTACTTGGGTTGCCAAAATAAAATACCATATTTGTTACCTTAATACAATAGTTCTAGTCTCCCATAGTTCAGGAGACTAGAAGTTAGAAATCAAGGTATCTATAGGGAGGGTTCCCTCTGGAGGCTTTGAGACAGTAGCTACTTGGTTTAGAGTTTTCTTACTCAAATACGCTTTTGTGTTTGCGAATTCTCACACCCCTTCTTATAAGGAAACTGGTCATTGAAATAAAGACGAACCTTAATCCAGTCAGTCCTAATGTATGATCACTTCTTAACTAATTACATCTGTGAAGACACATTTTACAAAGAGTGTTATATTCTTAAATTCCAGTTTGACATAATATTTTGAGATACCATATATACTTGTGTATAAGCCGAGTTTTTCTGCACATGCTTAATGCAGTTTTTGTCGTAAAATTAGGTGACGCGGCTGATATTCAGGTCGGTTTATACTCAAGTATATGCGGTAAATATGATTTAAATCCATCACAATGCTTTATTGTTAAGCCCTACATGAAGTGTTTTATACTTAATATTTTGTTTCTAATCCTATTGTCACTTGGATTTCAAAGATCTAGAGGACCTACATCCCTGAAATATAAAATATACTGTATCTCATTGAGGAAATCACATCTGATATCTTCCTGAAATTCAGAGAAGAAGGCAAATCCAACTGCATATCTGTCACAGGCTAATTCCTATCAGGCAGAGGTCAAACAAGTTACTTTACCCTCATCTGAAGTTATTTTACCAGCCATCTGTTCCCACAACACTACTTCTCTTCCAGGTTCACGAAGCTATTCCAATGGTCACACAGAACTCAAAGACAGTATTCATTATTCTGGAGGCTTATTAGAGAAGTAAACAGGTTAAACCCAATCCTAAGAAAACATTAAGGCTACTGTTATTCTGTCCACAGCAGCATACTGCACCTCAACCATGCCAGCAGGCACATTACTTGGTGGTTCTCAGTCTCGCAGATGTATCACTCTTTAGCCTCTCTTCTGCTCTGGCAATTGTTTTAAAACTCCTTTACCATTTATAAGGGTCCAAAGGGCATTCAACACTGCAAGTCAGCCATGTGCCCAATAGCACTCAGCTTGATTTGTCTGGGCTGGAAAGTCCACTGTTCTGCCTCATGATATCTATTGCTGCTATAGATCCTTCTTTGTGGTCTCTGCTGCTGCTGCTTCTCCATGAAGAAATCATGGATGTTCCTGATGCCTTTTGTCGTTTGTGTGTTTCTCTATTTTGCTTCTGAAGTGGCTCAGCCTGTGCCCAGTGAAATGACAGAACTAAACAATTTTCTCTATTACAGTTTCACATACCATTTTTGCACAGTTCCACAGAATCTTTTCCCTACTTGTTCATTGTTTTGTAATATCATGACTTGCGTATTGCTGTAATGTTTGACACTGTGTCATCAATATTGAAAATACCAACAGGTTCACCCAAAGTGGACAGGATTTTGCAGAGCTTTCGAGTGAGATTAGATTGTGAAGAAGAAATAGGTTGACCACTTTTGATAGACTGGCCACTGGATATCATATGAAAGTACTGGAATATTGTCTGAGATCCTGAAAATATTACTAATATTTATAGAACATTGTCATAAATAGTGATAGGAGATCCAAACTTCATGTTAGAAAGCACCCAAAATATAACTGAATAAGAATTCTAACCTTCTCAAAGCAGAATTAATTGAGCACAGCTCAAAAACATCTGCAAACATCTGTTAATAAAGGGAATGAAGAAAATGTGAAGCCATCAAAAAGGAAATAGAAAGTATAAAGATCAATATTCTAGGTGTTAGTGACTTTAAATGGACTAGTAATAACTGTTTGACTTAGACAATCATAGGGTTTTCTATGTCAAGCATAAATAATTCAAGAGTATTGATGTCACATTAATCTTCAAAAAGTACTTTTCAAAATCTTTCTTGTAATACAATACCATAATATCTGTACATATACAAGGAAATCCATTCAAATGTATTATTCAAATTTGCACACCAACCACCAAAACCAGGGTGATATTTAGGTGTATTATGCCAACTAGGCCAGTAGGAACATGTGGACGGGTTCAATCAGACTGCAACTTGATTGAAGGATGACCAAAATAAATAAAGACAGCCAGCATCCCATCTTCCTCTTGTTCCCTGCTGATTGAACCAGTATGCTTCTGCTTTAGCTTGATCTCTGCCTCAGCCTATGTGCTACACTACATTTGGGCCAAGCCATGTGGGTAGAGCTTGAGGCTTCTTCGAGACCTGCTTTGCCATGCTGCTGGTGTGTACATTGCCTGAGCTTGAGGATAGTGGATACCAGCTCCAGAGCTACTGACTGTTGCTGACACCCCCTTCTGTCTTCTGCCTAGGGCAGACCCTGCCTGTTTTAACTGATAAGACTCTGCTATCTGTTTCCTTGACCTTGGGTCATGTAATCCATTTGAGTCAATGGACTTCCAATATCTTCACTGTTCCATTAAAGTGAGTTTAACTGAGCCCTCTGTACTGATGTGTGAGCTAATTAGCTTTTATATTCCTTGTCACTATATAAACTTATCCTCTGCATATATTAATTAGTATCCTGGTTTTGTTTCTCTAGAGAACCCTGCCTAACTCAGGTAGTAATGAAGAAAATGAGGATTTTCTTACTAACTTTGTCCATCTGAAATTGATCTAACATGCAACCAAGATGCACTGATAATTATTGATGATTGTAATGCAAAAGTTGGAAACAAGGAACAGTAATTGGAAGATACAGATGTGGAGCTGTCGACAGGATCAGGTATCAAGCATCAAGGAACAAAAAATCATATAATTGAAAATGTGGGTGAGTACAGAGTAGAGTCTCAATGCCTGTTGGTAGCCAACTGGACATCGTCTTACTGAAGGGTTGTGGGGAGGAGATGAACCAGTCAGGGTGCAAGGAAGCAACAATGAAACATATAACTTTACTCTAGTTCTTAAATCTCCCCCCCCCCCACTATCATGATCCCAATTCTACCTTACAAATCTGGCTAGACCAGAGGATGTACACTGGTACAGACAGCAACGGAAACACAGGGAATCCAGGACAGATGACTCCTTCAGGACCAGTGATGAGAGTGGCGATGCCTGCAGGGTGGAGAGAATGTGAGGAGAAAGGAGGAACTGATTACAAGAATCTACGTATAGCCTCCTCCCTGGGGGAGGGACAGCAGAGAAGAAGGCAGGGGGAGACATTGGACAGTGTAATATATGACAAAATAATAATCTATGAATTATGAAGGGTTCATGAGGTAGGGGGAAAGTGGGGAGGGAAGGGGAAAATGAGCAGCAGATATTAAGGGCTCAAGTAGAAGGCAGATGTTTTGAGAATGATGATGACAACAAATGTACATATGTTCTTGACAAATTGGATGTATGTATATGGATTGTGATAAGAAGTGTATGAGCCCCCAATAAAATGATTAAATTAAAAAATGAATCTGGGGGTATCTTTTTCCAAAAACACAAAGACTATACAAGTGGGCCTCATGAGACAGAATATCATAAATCAAATTAACTACATCTGAAGCAAAAATAAAGGAGAAGCTCAATATCAACACTCAAAAAAAAGTCCATGAGTGACCGTGGAACAAACTGTCAATTGTTCATATGTAGTTAAGCTTGAAGATGAAGAAAAGTGAAACAGGTCCACAAGAGAAAATGCACAACCTTGACTATGTCACCTTGAATTTCAAGAACTTCTCAAGACTAGATTGGACTCATTGAACACTAATGACAGGTAAACACTAATGAGTGTGGGATTATAACAAGAGCATCACACTTGAAGGAAACAAAATGCCATTATTAAAAAAGCACAAACAATAAAGAGAAGATCAACTTGGATGTCAGATGAGGCTCTGAAATGTTCTCTTAAATGTAAGTAACTAAGTCAAAGTGATAGAAATAATGAAGTAAAACAGCTGAACAGATATCTTTAAAAATAGCTGGATAACAAAGTAAAGTATTATAATGAAATGTTTAAAGATCTAGAGTAAAAAAGTCAAATGAAGAATATGTTTAGTACATCTTAAGTTAAAGAGTTGAAGAATACATCCCAGTTGTCATCTTCTATTTGAAAGATTCTACATGCAAAATATTGAATAATGCAGAAGAATCAACAGAAGATGGAAGGGCTATACAGCCACTGTAGCTAAAAAGAACTAGTAGCATTCCACCAGTACAGTAGAGATCCATATGAGCCAGAACCAATGGAATTAAAGGAATTAGTCCAAGATGCCATGAAGGCAGAAGCCAAAGACAAGTTTCCAGTAATTGATGGAATATCAACTGAAATGGTTTAGCAAGCCGGCTGATGAAGCACTAGACAAAATCATTCACCTATACCAAGAAATTTGGAAGACAGTTACTAGGCCAACTGAATGGCCCAAATCCTGGTTTTTACCCATTTCAAGGAAAAGTGACTCAACAGAATGTGGAAATTATTGAACAATACCATTAATATAATGTGGCATTATAATTTTCCTGAGGACAATTCAACAACAGTTGCAGCAGTTCACTGACCGAGAGCTACTAGAAATTCAAAGGGATTCAGAAGAAGACATGGATTTAGAAATATCATTGCTGAGGTCAGTTGGATATTGGCTGAAAAGAGGATATCAGAAATATGTTCATTTGTGCTTTATTAATGACAGGAAAACCTTCCACCGCACGTTGTTATAGCAACACACTAAACAGGCTGGGTTCTGCACCGACCTCACAATTGTTCCTCTTCTTGGGCCCATTGTTGCCTCCACTGGGCTGTCACAGCAACTAAGGACAGCACAGAAAAAATGCGATTTCCGGAAAACTGCATTTTGCTTACGTGGAAATTACACATGGACAAAGAGGTAGTCTTTCAAATAAAACAACACCCTACTGAGTACTTTAAAATTGGGACAGATGTGCATCAGACTGGAATCCTCTCATATTTATGCAATCTGTATGATGAGAACATGTGGTCTGAGAAGCTGTACTACAGGAGGTTTAGAGCAGTGGTTCTCAACCTTAGTCATGCCTTGACCCTTTCATACAGTTCCTCATTTTGTGGTGACCCCCAACCATAAAATTACTTTTACTGCTATTTCATAATGTAATTTTGTTAGTTATGAATCATGATATCTGATATACAAGATGTATTTTCACTGATACAAATTGAACATAATCAAAGCATAGTGATTAATCACAAAAACAATATGTAATTCTATATTGTGAAATACTTCTAATTACAAATCAATGAAATTTTGTCTTCAAGCATGGTGTAGCATGCTTCACTCCAGGTACTCCTATGTGGGCTTATCCGCATATGGGCGGTTTTGCCTGAAGACAGAGAGAGGAGTGGTGTCTCCGTTTCTAACCCCATCAGAAATATGTGTTTTCCAATGGTCTAAGGCTACCCCTGTGAAAGTGTCATTCAACCCCTACAGGAGTCCCGACCCACAGGTTGAGAACCGCTGGTTTAGAGAAAGGCTTTTTAACAACCAGCAATATGTAGATGGTACAACCTTGCTTGCTGAACGCTAGGAGAACTTAATTGTAATTGAAACCCCACATCTCCTGTACCAGTAGGTAAATCAAACTGAACTCACTCCTACTCAGTCAATTTTGACTCATAGTGACCCTATAGGACAGAGGAGATCCAGCCCTGTGTGTTTCTGAGACTGAAACACTTTATGGGAGTAGAAAGTCTCATCTTTTCCCCAAAGATCTGGCTGGTGGTTTTAAACTGCTAACCCAGCAGTTAGCAGTACAACACACAATCACTATACCACCATGCCTTCTTCTGGATCATTAGGCAACATCATGATAAATGGAGAAAAGTTTGATGTTGTCAAGGATTTCCTCTTGCTTGGATTCCAATTCAGTAGTAATAGAAACAGTAGTGATCTCAAATGTTGCTTTATATTGGGCAAATCCACTACATAAGACCTCCCTAATACAAGATTGTGCCTGAGCCAAGCTGGGGTGTTTTCAACCAACTCAAATGCACGTGAGGTGTGACATTGAATAAAGAAGATCAAAGAAGGATGTATGGATTTTGATTATGGTGCTGGAAAAGAATTCTGAAAATACCATGAACTGCCAAAGGCGAACGGGGCTAAATCAGAAGAGCTTCATTCTGTTGTACATAAGCATTTTGAGTTGAAATAAATTTGCTCTCACATAACAATAACCTAAAACCCATTCCAATCATTTGACTGGAGTTAGAAAACCTATGGATACTAAGTAATAACACTGCAGTGCATTACTACATTAGTGGTGCATAGAAGTAATACAAATTGAAAAAGAGTTTTAAAGTCTTGGAATTTTGAGATAAAGGAAAGCATTTAAAATATTTTCATCTTTTACCACAACGAGTAAGTAATTCTGACAAGTACTGATGTGTTAGATAGCTGGTAATTAAGATATTTAGGAATGCACTCTAATTTAACACGAGCTTTGGTGTTTATTCAGTGAGTTGCATGGTTTCATGTGAGTGTTGACCTTGGAAGGTAAAAAATCATGGTTTCTTCCCACTTATTTATAACATCCTTAAATTAGTGCATAACCCGAATTCCATGAAAATAAACACTCATGCAATTTCTTAGCATGCCCTCGACAGAAGTAAAATAAACTGATGGCATTGAAATTAATTATTAATAATGAATAGATCATTCTTAAATATTATAAATTATTACATGTAAATTTGCATAAAGTTATTTTAGAGACAGCATACTGAGTCTTTCTAATAATTCAGGAATACAAATATTCTCATGGGAATTGTAAAATTGGGCAGTAATATGTAATTATTATAAAAAGTTATGTATACAAATAAATTTTAGGAATCAGTGCCATACCAACAACAAGCTGATAACAAAGTTAGATTGAAGAAATTATTGAAGAGCTGCTTTTATAAAGGAATCTAATGTTAATAAATTCATAAGCACAAAAAGCATTTCCAGGGTAGGTAGAAATCACATACCACTTTCCTCCCTACAGCTCAATGCTCAGATGGTGCTCCTTCAGAGTAACTTCATTGGGCAATAACGTCCATCAGAGCTTTGAAAGCTGTGTGTGTTGTTGATGACGGAGCTCCACATGTAGCGCAGGGTCTATTCCACAGCACATACTTACCAAGTAATGATTGAAGGCTTATATCTTTAGAGATCCTTTGTTTTTAATTAAAATGAACCCCGTAATTAAAGTTTTCAGGCTGTTCAGTACATAAATTCTCTTGGCAAGTTTCTATTTCATTTATGTGTTAGTTGGTTTTTCTTCTCATCTTACACATGTTTTCTTATTCTTTTCTCTCAGATCTCACTTCCATGTTTTGAAGTAACATATTGGTTTTTCATAGCATTTCTACACATTGTGCTCATCTTTCTCTGAGATACGATGGCTCAGATGTACAACTTTTTTTCATTTTTTTAAATCGTTTCATTAGGGGTTCATACAACGCTTATCACAATCCATGCATACATCAATTGTGTAAAGCACATTTGTACATTCATTGCCCTCATCATTCTCAAAACATTTGCTCTCCACTTAAGCCCCTAGCATCAGGTCAATGTGCAACTTTTTAGAGTGATTTCCCTGGATTTACCCCTAAGTGTTTCTATCAACTTCTTGGTAAATGTCTCATATCATTTCAGGGTCGTATCTGTTTACCTCCTTTCCTAAGTATGATTTCAGATTTTTAGATCCATAATTCAGGGCATGTTCTCAATTTTATGTCAGGAACTTTACTCGTGGAGGACTGAGAGTGTGAGGCGGCTCCGTACCATGCTGTCATCCACTGGTTAAGGCCTCTGGAAGTGAAGGGTCGCCAGGGCAGAGGATGCCCCTCTGCCACCTTCAGAGGGGCAGTGTCGTCTGGCCAACATTGTGGGGGGGGGGGGAAGAACTTTACTCATTTCAGCAATCGAAATTATAGGTCTTTGAATCTAGAGTTGTCACTTAGCACGTTTACTGTATTTTAAATAGGAGTACTGTGGCATAATTGTTGACAGTGTCATATACTTTTGGTTAGTTTAGCATAGACTTGAGTAAAGTAAGTACATCAGTGTGTTTTACTTCATTATCGTTATCCATATGCTAAGATCTATTTGTGTAATTTTGTAACTAAAAGATCCGTATCATTTACTTATCTTCTCAAAAGGTTCTTAATCATTTCATCAAAAGGAAAAAACTTTGAAATATTATAAGGCCAACAAAATCACAGGATACACTTTGGGGGAAATATTTGACATTGTTTTTTTGTGTATTTATTTTAAATTTTATTATATTACCTCTAAAACTTCTATTATACATCTAATTAATCTCAATGGACAGGTGAAATATGTCTACAAGTTAGGCATGGAAGGGCTTTAATCTTTCCTGGAAGATGCAACTACTGGTAGCCTCTGAGGACTAACAGTTATAAATACACTAATGTTCTCCAAAAATGAATTGTCAAATACATCACCAGCCATGAAGTATGCTCCTTCATATGATTTAGATAAAATATGGCACTGGGACAAGGGCCTCTCTACTAGAGAATGTTCAATGAATAGATTAAAATTTGGAATGGTGTTAGGCTTTACATAAGTGAGATTTTATGAGAAATACTAATGTTAGGAAATGGACGAGAAACTTCTCTTTGTTTTCAGGTATGCTTGTTTTACTTTCATCATTTTTTTTCCTTTTAGGTATTTATATTTTTAGAACAAATGGAAGAAGATTTAATTTATTGTGATATATTCAGATACAAACAAAATGTTATTAAAATATTTTAGCTTCACCGGTCTCCTTCAGCTTAGTATTTCCCACTTAAGAAAGCCTATCTTAGGGGATATGAGGTCTGTATCCTTCAGAACAATATACCAATATTGTAAGATGATACTTGAATGCACCATTTTGGTCAATATCACTATCTAATCATTTAACCCTTTGCCTCGACTCCAGGGAGAGCAGAGTGTATTAGACATGGACAACTTCACCATTATCACAGAATTCCTCCTTATGGATATCACAAGCTCCAGGGAGTTTCAAGTCTTGAAAGGTCTGCTTTTCTTACTAATTTACCTGGGAGCCATTGCTGGAAATCTTTTGACTGTTACTGTCATTGTGACAGACACACATCTTCATTCCCCAATGTACTTCTTTATAGCCAACTTATCCTTTTTAGATTTTTGCTATATTTCAGTAACTGTTCCTAAATCAATTGTGAATTCTCTGATGGACAGTAAGTTGATTTCTCTCAGAGAATGTGTCGCTCAAACTTTCCTGTTTATCCTATTTGGAACCACAGAGTTTTTTTTCCTTGTGGCCATGTCCTATGATCGCTATGTTGCCATTTGTCACCCTCTGCATTATTCGCTCATCATCACCCCCCGGCTGTGCACACAGATCACAGGGGCCTTGTGGGCCAGTGGCCTGGTCTATTCTGCTATCCACACAGGCACCATATTCAGACTGCCCTTCACAAAATCAAATGTAATTCACCAGTTTTTCTGTGACATCCCTCCAATCCTGAGCATTTCCTCCCAGTCTGTGCAGTTTTCGGAGACAGTAGCGCTGGCTGTAAGTTCTTGTATGATCTTGCTCTGTTTTGTAGTCTTATTCTCCTCATACGTCAGCATCTTTTCTACTGTGCTCCAAATGCAGTCTGTGGAAGCCCGGAACAAAGCCTTATCTACGTGCTCCCCTCAAATAGCTATTTTCATTTTATTCATAATTTCTGTATTGTTTGCTTGTTTGAGCCCCATATCCAATGCATCAACTCTCCAAAGCCTCTTCACAGGCATGTTTTATTCTATGGTGTCCCCCTTTATCAACCCTGTTATCTTTAGCCTGAGGAACAGGGAGATCAAGAGTGCTCTCTGCAGAATGTTTAAGAGACCTTCATGGACCTTTTAGGGAGTTTTTTTATTATTATCTGTTGTTGTTTTTTTAAACTGGAAATAGTATTTCAATAACCACAGCGAAGGAAATAATGTGTGTACAATATAACCTCAAAATTCAGATCAAGTCAAATGTACTAATTTTGTTATTTTGATTAAATCTAAAGGCAAATAATTTAGCCATGCTTATTCATTATAGCAACAAGTTTACTTAAGTAAAATGAATTTTTGCTTCCTCTACCCACTGTTTTACAAAGCTAGCTATTATGTATTATATGCTAGATGTGTGATGTTGACTTACTGGGAATTTTTGTAAGTGCAGAAAAATCAACAAAAGTTCATTAAGTTTTCATGTTCACACTGATTTGGCTGGCAAAGATGGAATGAAAATGAATGTATTTTAATTGAAAATGTATTTCTTAAGTGCTTTTATTTTTCACCATGTAGTATCATTTGAGTTTTTGTTGCGGGAGAAAAATGACTTTCTACTCTGATACATATTTCCAGTCGGATCCCCAGGAACAGTTCCTTTCTGTCCTATAGGGTCACTAAGAGGTGGAGTCAATGAGAAGGTAGTGAGTTTTTTGCTGTTGTTGTTGCTGCTTTTCAGTTTGAGAAACTAAGTTATTATTTTTGCGATTTCAAGTTAATTTTGACACACATACACTTGAATCTATTTATCTGTACTTCAGATGAACGTGTACATATGTATATAAAATGGATAATTTTTTAGGTTATCATGTTGAGAAATAAAGTTATAAAATGTCCATCCATATTCAAAACTATATGATCACAATTTCTTTCTGTGTGATAGTCTCTTAAACAGATAACAGTGCGGGAAAAAAAGCAGTTGTTACTAACATCAGGAAACATACTTAATGTCTTTAAAATATTCATAAAACAAATAAATACAAATAATATAAAATATATTTTAATAATGAAATACTTTTAAGAATCCTTCAATGATGAAAAATATATTAATCATTAAGAGATCTAGGATAAGGACGTGGTACTAAAGCAGTTGAATGCAGACACTCATTACCATTTCTAAAGATGATATGGGATAAATTAAGGGGAAGCAACAACTTTAATAGAGTCAAAACTGGAGGTTATGACACAAAAGACAAGAACAACCACTCGAACATACACTAACAGGGGTTGCTGTGAGTCAAAATTGACTTAATGGCAACTCACAGCACAAGTTCAAAGCTGCACATGAAGTTTGCAGCAGCTTCTTCCTCTCAGTGGGGAGATGAGTCCTTCGTTCCAACAATGATCTGTGTTCGGAGAAGCAAGGCCAGAGGCAAAGATGGCAAGACTTCCTCTCATATACTTTGGAGATATTGTCATGAAAGAGCAGCCCCTGGAGAAGGACATCACGTTTGGTAAAGTGGAGGGGTGATGAAAAAGAGGAAGGCTCTCAGTGTGATGGATGGACACAGCGGCTGCACCGATGGGCTCAGGCACAGGAACGATAGTGAGGACTCCACAGGACGGAGCAGTGTTTTCATTTGTTGTGCATTGGGTCGCTGTGGGTTGGAGCCAACTCAGTACTTGATGACACCTCACAACTACAACAACAGCATTCCTAACTGTGAAAAAACAATTTTACTCTAAATATTTTAAATCGTTTTATTGAGATATGATTAACATATCACAAAATCCAATAATTCAACCACATTAAGAAGGATTATGCATGCAGCACCACAATCAACTGGAGCATTCTCATGCTGCTTGTACCTATTACTGTTGACTTCCCATTTCACCACCACCTCCCCTGCCATGTCCACAGGTAGTTATTCATTTAGTTGCTGTCTTCATAGATTTCCTAGACCACCAGACCTCCTACAGATTCACTCATCCTATTTCATACCATACAAAAACATGTTAAAAATAAGAAAAGTATCTAACAAAAATTACCAAATAATAAAGAGAAAAACCTCAATCTAAAGAAAGCACAAAATATTTTAAATGAAATAAAAATTCTAGATTGGTCAAAAGGGAGCTCTAATGATAAGGTGTTACATTCCAGCTTAAGTACAGCTTCAAAAACAACATTATGATGGTCTGTGTCTGATCTTATGTCTATTTATGTTTCTATACTATGGTCAATGGGGATGCACCAAACTCAATCTACTCTGGGACCCCCTAAATTGATTTTGGTCTTCCACTAACCTCCCTAAAGTTCCCCAAACTGGGTGTTTTGAATTTAGGCTCTGATAGCATTTCCTGTACTGGATTTGGATTTTCTTCTTTATAGTCTTGGGATCACACAGGCTGGTGTGCTTCTGTGTGGATACCTGACTCCTCGCTTAGATGTTTATTTATTTTGAAACAAACTTTAAGTTAGTACACACTTTTCCCCTCTAATAATCAGGTAGCAAATGATCTCTTCATAATACTTTCTTATAGCATCCATATATTCATGTGGTCAAGTACTGAGCAGGTTCATGTCACAAGAACTAATTGTTCTTATATTAGAACTCCAATCAAGGAGTAGCTCAACATTCATTCATGTATGTATGGTTCACTGTAGAGACATCATTAATATCTCATTGGAACACATCATGAGGTAATTCTGCTGATGCTATCATTATTTTAGTCAATGGTATAGTATTTAAAACACTGTTGATATGAGGACTTTATACTGTGTAGGACATTCTTCAATATGTGAATTGTGAAGGTGCACAGCTTCAGAACTTGGGTGACTGATTGGCCACAAACCAGTTACAAACCATAAGGGTTGTAAATATGGCAACACTATCAGTAACACCTATTTAAAGAGGCAGAACCATGGATAGTATGCAAACATATGTCACAAAAACAGAGAAACTATGGAAGCAACATGTATATGATCACCATTCGTTGAACACCCTGAAAACAATAGATACAAACCAATGCAAAGTCCAAAGACCGCTGATTTCCTAACATTGGAATCATGGTCATCTGACTCTTGTCCCAGGAGGGCATTTCATTTTTAACTCCTAGGGAGGTCCTTAGATGTACTACAAGTGAAGTTACAGTAAAGACCACACCACTCAGGAGAATTTCCAATTCAAGTCCTTCGGGCGTCGGTTATAAAAGGTGTTGTGCGCCTCAAAAAACTCCTTATATGATTTCTGTTTAATAATGATTGTTATTTTTCAGTTAAATGATCTTATTAGAAATTTGGAATAAAACAATACTTTGGGGAAAATAGTTTGTTTTCCCTCACATGTCCAGATATATAACAAACCTTAAATTATTCTGGTAGTGAAATCATTCAAGTTATGACAGCCCTGGTTTGATTCTCCAAGTGGTCAACACTCCAAAGAGTTCTTCACAATATTTGATGCTTAAGTTCCATTTTCTATTAATTGTGCATATCAGTATGGATTTGTGTGTTTTGTTAATATGTTAAATGATTCTGAGAAAAAATCTATCATTTATCTTTCTTCAGAATAAGTACATATATAGTCTCTTCCGGTCAGTTGGCCATGGAGCTGTTTTCCAAGTGTCTTGGCATAAGCGAGTGAGTACTTCTGGTACTTCATCACCTTGTTGAAACTTTCCCATTGAAATTAGTCAATTCTGGTTGCCTTGTTTTAGGAAAATGCTTTCGGTGCAAATAGAATTTAGTTTTTCAGTAAATTTAGTTTTCAGTAACATTGGTCCTTGATTACATGCTACCTCTTAAAATGGTTAGTCAAATAGCCCTAAGATATAATGATTCTGCATATATTTCCATCTTATTTTGAAGCTTAATGTATATCAATACTACCCCCAAAAAGTGATCTCTAAATATAGTGAAACCCTGATACAGATCCCAACATCATTCTTTTAAAAGATGGGCAAATTTAATACCAAATGTTTATCTACAGAAAAGAGACCCAGGATAGGGAAATCACTACAAAGAAGATCGAAGCAGAAGACCTCACTTCCCAATTTTAAAATCCACAATGATTTAAATAAAAAAGGGACTCAAAATACAATAGAAATTCCAAAGTACGATTCAATATTGTGATAAAGGAATATCAGAAGAATCTTAATCAATAGGGAAAATAATAATAAATACAGGATAAGACATACAGACCCTACAATGGTCTCTAATATTTTCCAAACCCAAATAGCCATGCCTTGTTCAATCCTATAATGAGAGTCAAACTCCATTCAGATGAGGAAAATAATATGGAATTAGAATTTATCATGTCTGACATTAGATGGATCTATACTGAAAACAGAGAATGTCAGAAATATTTTACATGTATCTTATTAACTCTACAAAACCATTTGACTGTGTGGATCAAAAAACAATAAATAGATAGGATTGTACAGCAGAATTCCAGAACACTTTTTTGTGTCCTTTCAGAACCGTTACATTGGCCAAGAGGCAGTCATCCAAATAGAGCAAGGGCATACTATACAGGGTAACATAATGAAAAAGTATCTTCAGGGTTGTGTCTCTTCACCATACTCATTAAAACTGTATGATGAGCAAATAATCTTAGGTGCAGAAGAAGGAGGCAACATATGATTTGAAGATAACCCCATTAATAACCTAAGATATTAAATAACACAACAATGGTTGTTCAAAAATAAGAGAACTTGAAATACTGATAAATATCAATAGTGTGGACCACAACTCATTGAAAAGAAAACAAAAATCCTCATTCTGAACAAATAGAAATCAGTATGATAAATGGAGAAAAGATTGAAATGGTCAAGGATTTCATTTTACTTAGATCCACAATAAACACTAATGGAATTAGTCATCAAGGAACAAAACTCTCCTTGCATTAGAACAATCTGATGGACAAGATCCATACTTGCCCTCATAACGAGATCTCTGAAGACACGGTTGCAATGCCAAAGATGAGTGACAAAATCAGATAGTAGCCTAGTATTTTTTAATCACATGGTACAGTATTCTTTTGGTATCTGATAACTTGGATTTTAATTTTCTCTATTCAGTTTGAGAAGACAAAGACCAACTGAAGTAGACAAAGCCAAGTATTATAATGAAATATGCAAGAGCTCAGAACTAGAAAGTCAAAAGGGAAGAGAATGCTCAGCATATCTGAAACTGACATAACTAAAGATAGTAAGGAATTGAAGACTTACAAGGCAATCTTGAAAGATTCTATGGGAAAAATACTGAATGCTGTAGGAAGCATGAAGAAAAGATGGAAATAATACACAGAATTGCTAGAACAACAAGAACTAGTAGAGTGTCCACCACTTCAGGAGGTAGCATACAGAAAAAACTAAGTATGATGAAGGACGAAATTCAAGCTGCACTGAACGCAGTAGCCCAAAGCCCACAGGGCAGTTCTAAATTTCCTACAGAACTGCTGTAAGTCGGAATTGACTCGATAGCAGGAAGGGTTTTTTTTTGCTGTTGAGTAAGTCAACTTTGTGTTGTAAATCATTCGCAAAGGGTGCTCAGAGACACTCTTTGTTTTCCTAGGCTTCTTTATAAGTCAACAAAGTTGAGTGGTGTGTATAATTGCCACGCGGTGGCAGGTGACAGCATTTGCAGTTGTCTTTATTGAGAGTGTGTAGGCACAGTCGATCCAGACACTGCCCAGAGAGAACCCGTAAGAGGACTGAGACACAAACATTAATTCAGATACCTCTGGTTGTCTAAAGGAGACCTAGTGGCACCGGGTAACTTCTTTCTTTGGCTCCATCTGCAATAAATCATCTCTTAAAAGTTCTCTCATAGCCATATTGTGGAACTATCATTCATGAACCCATAAGTGTAGTCTT